>NC_079191.1:55766762-56366762 GCF_029499605.1 Hyla sarda | reverse complement strand
GGTACCAGTTCCCCCACATTAGGTAGGTACCAGTTACCCTACATTAGGTAGCAATTTCCCCACATTGGGTAGCACAGATTCCCCACATTAGGTAGCACAGATTCCCCACATTAGGTAGCACAGATTCCCCACATAAGGTAGCATACACTCCCCACATAAGGTAGCATACACTCCCCACACTTGGTAGTAGTTTCCCCACATTAGGCCGCAGGTTCCCCACAATAGATTGCTGGTTATACCCCCCCCCCCCCCCCACACACACACACACACACAAAAAAAAACACATACAACACAGAGAGACTCACACACAAATACACACACACAGTCAGAGAGACACACACTCACAGTCACACACACATGCACACAGTCACACACACACACACACACACAGAGTCACACAGTCACACACACACAGAGTCTCATACACACACAGAGTCTCACACACACAAACATAGATAGAGACAGACACACACACTCACCCATCCAGCGCAGCGCTCCTTCTCACCGGGCGCCGTGCGAGTGACGTAACTGACGTCCTCCTGCGCGGCCATACGGTGTGACGTCAGGCCGGCGCAGACGTGGGAGCGGAGGCCGGGCACAATGCTGGTGAAGGTGAGGGGGTGTGTGATGATGGACGGGCGCACAGTGCAGGAGAAAGAGGGGGGTTGCTGATGGACGGGCACACACAGCGCGGGGGGGGGGGGGGTTGTGCTGACGGATGGGAGGCCGGTCGGGCACCGATGGGGGAGGTAGTGTCTGTGTAGCTGGGGGGTGCGGCTACGGAGCGTCTTGGTGTCACCCCATTAGGTTGGTGTCACCCGGTGCGGGCCGCACCCCCCGCACCCGGGTCGCAACGCCACTGCACTAAGGGTCTATTCACACGACAGAATTTCTGTTTGCGGAATTCCACCTCAAATTAAAGCCCATAGACTTATATGGGATTCCTCACTCCCATTCACACTTTCGCAGAAGTGAGCTTTTATTTGAGGTGGAATTCCGCAAGCAGATATTCTGCTGTGTGAATAGACCCTTACTGCAGTTATTCCCCACAGATTACAGCTGAGTGCTGGTGAACAAAGTGTAGACCCTCTTTAATAAGTATGGCAGGCCAGGCCATTGACTAAAATTATTGGCTAATCACACAGAAATATATAACCAGTGAATACACAACAATCATAGACACTTTTGACACTACTGGCTTTGTTTATATACTGTTTTTTTTAAATATGTAGTTTTTGAGATTGTGATGCCGCACTAAAGCACCATGGAGCGCTACTAGCAGTGCCTAAAGGTCCATAATAATAGTTTTTTCATGTAGTGTAACTGGGTGACCTATAGGATGGCCCAACGTACAATGGCCCTCTTAGATCACCACTTGTTTACAGAGTCTATTGCAAGGTATATCTGAGAGTATCCACCGGAAAAAAAAGTCTCTTCTTTCGGGGGAGTCCAGAATTTGAATTTTTCACTGCAGAATTTTCCACCATGATAATTCATCAGTACACATGGCGCAGCAGAATCCCATTGAAGACAATAGGATTCTGCTGCACTGGAATTTCCTAATATCATTTTTAAGCAACATTACGCTCATAAATTCCATAGTGTGATTGCCCCCTAAGGCTTCGTTCACACAATGGAATTTCTGTGCGGAATTGATTTCAATGGGATTCTGTTGCGTTTTTCACATAGCAGATTTCCAGCGCTGGAAACACCTGGTGCGGAAATTCAAATTCCGTTGTCCGCAGAAAGAATATATATGTCTATTCTTTTTGCGGACTCCGCACGGAAATTGCTGTCTATGACATGGCGCATTTCACAGCAGAACATGCTGGTGCTCCGCTGTCAGGGGAATTCCTCTGCTGTCAGGGGAATTCCCCCATGTGAATATAAAGGGTACGTTCAGATGAGTGGATCCACAGCATATTTTACGCTGCGGATTCGCTGCGGACCACTGCAGGGTGCCTTTAGATGTGCCTGCTTGGAGCGGCAATAGGCCGCTACGAGCAGACACACTGCGATGTGCGGGTCGCCGTGCGCATGCGCAGTATACTCGCACATCGCGGCTGCTCTCAGCCTAGCTTAGGGAGCAGGGGGAGCGGCTGGGATATGTGCGAGGACACTGCGCTGCGCGGCAACTCGAACATCGCAGCAGTGTGTCTGCTCGTAGCGGCGTATTGCCGCTCCGAGCAGGCACATCTAAAGGCACCCTGTAGGGGCCCTTCAGCGGCGGATCCACAGCGTAAAATACACTGTGGATCCGCTCGTCTGAACGTACCCAAATTAGGGTTTGACCACATGAGATATCAGGTAGATTAACAAGATCCCAGCTAATATAAACCAGATTGGATTGCACTGAAATCATTGTTGCGGAGTAAACACAAAGGATAATAATAAAATAAATATAAATGCAAAAATCGCCAAGATGTACTAAACAAACAGATTTAAAAAACCTGACTGATGAGCTGGCTGGTACGTTCCCCCTGGCACACAGATGGCATGTTTGAGCAAAAACAAAACCAGAAAATACTTTCCCGCATTTTTACAAGTTATCCGGTTCATAAATGATCCCCAGGGTCCCTGTACATAATTGTTGAGCAGCCATTCCGAGCGGCATTACAATTTATTTCAGCTGAGATCTGTGTTGGAAAATCCTGCTTTTGTAAGCGTTCCCAGACAGAAGGGATATTTTCAGAGAAAAAAGGGATTCCACCAGTGTGCTACAAAAATAAAGTACTATGCTCAAAAACTGGCTCATGAAAGGTGCCATTTATAGGGCTGTTACAGTAACTTGGTATGGAAACATTAGGTAATAGTAAAAACTCCCAGAGCAAGGACTACAAAATAGTGAAATACTTCTTGCGCTGCTATACTTTATGTGACTTTAGGGACCATGGAAAAACAATTCATGCAACTGTAGAGCTACTTTAATGAGAAATGGATGCCTAATATTAATATGCCAATGTTCCCCTAATATTTCTACCAAAAGAGTTTTTTTTTTTCCTCAGATAACACCCGTCCACCCCTCCTTCAATGCAGAATAAGGCTCAAGGCAACCTTTAAGTAAGTGTACAGCTTAGAAGCTTGTTCTACTTTCCAAAACATTAAGTAAATAAGTAAAAACTGAAGGTTGGCAGAATACACCAGGGCAGGGGTGTGCACAGACATTTGGGAGGGGGGGGGGCTGAACTGGAAAAAAAGGGCACTTCTCATAATTATTTATATAAATGCCCCACATAATGATGCCAGACTGCCCAGCACGGCCCATGGCACTTTTAGGAGGAACATCAAAAGGGCAGGGGCTCAAGACCCTTTTCTAGTCAATCTGTGCACGTCCTTGCACCAAGGAATGGAAATGTAATAGTACCATCCAAAACTCTATTAAAGGAGATGTCCGGCGCAGACTTTTTCTATTCCATCCAGCCCGGGCGGCAAAAAAAGACAAAACAAACTTTCACTTACCTTCCAACATTCCCCCGGAGCTCCACAACAGCTGATCAGTCGGCTGAGCTGTTTACTTCCAACTTCCCTTAGCCCGGTACCTCACACAGCGCTTCAGCCTATCACCGCCCGCAGCGATGTCCCGCCTCGGCCGGTGATAGGCTGAAGCGCCGTGTGACGTACCGGGCTAAGGGAAGTAGGAAGTAAACAGCCTGGCCGATCAGCTGTTGTGGAGCTCCGGGGAAACGTAGGAAGGTAAGTGAAAGTTTTTTTGTCTTTTTTTGCAACCAGGCAGGATGGAATAGAAAAAGTCTTCACCCGACATCTACTTTAACAATCAAATGCAACATACATTGTACTTGTAGTTCTTGCTGCTATTGTGGTGGTTGCTTCAAGACCCTAGGACAGTGTTTTTCAACCACATTGCCTCCAGCTGTTGCAAAACTACAACTCCCAGCATGCCTGGACAGCCAACGGCTGGGAGTTGTAGTTTTGCAACAGCTGGAGGCACCCTGGTTAGGAAACACTGCCCTAGGAAATGCTTTTAGGATTTCTATTGGTTAAATTTAAGGTGCCCATACATCTTCATAATCTGTTGGACAGATTTTCTTTAGCCAACAGCTATCTCACCCGATTCCCCCAGTGGGGGCTATGGGAGCTGTAGAGGGTTGGAATGATGAGGGTAGTAGTACTTCATAAGTATCACGTGGCTAAGAGGTGCAACCCAATGTCCCTCAGTAAATCTTCACAATATCCTTTTTAAAATGAAACTGTTTTCGCCCACAATGCCCAGGAAAGAGACCCCTGTAAGCTTACTTTCCCATCTCGTCACTGTCCCATCTCGTCACTGTCAATTCTCCTGAAGGCTGACTTTGCAATTATTCTTTTGCAGAAATACTATTTTGGTGCTCTTGAATGTTTGCGGAAATATGTTCTAAGCAGATATAGACAGATCTTTGATGCGCTAAAGTCCAAATTATCTTACAGGGGGGACCATGGCAAAGTGTAGTAATGCAGACTGTAGAACATCACATACTTTTGTAGCAAACTGTGACAGTTGGAGAAGCGTATCCAGATGAAGCTACCCTGACTCAACAGGTGGGTTTTGGTCCAACCAGAGGCCTAAGTAAGAGATTCAGTGTTAACTTAGCAAGGTCCTTGTACACCTTATCCTTGCAGACCCCTTGAAAATGATTATGAAAACCCAATAAAAACACTTTGACAAGAAAATTATAAAGAGCAGAAATATCCTCTCAGTGGGACTAGGGCTAGGGTCAGGCTTGACTTGATTGAGGACAAGACTAGTGACAATGTGGCCTATACGATTGAGGTATGTCTACCATTAGCTATACCTAGGCTCACAGACTTTCAATCTCCTCAGGAGAGCAGAGCTGAGGAGCTATGCCCTGGGCTATAACAGGGATAAACTCAGACTGCCAAGAAAACATCCACCTCTATTTTCAGGCTTGGGGTGGGGGCAGTTGGGGCAGGCTCCTGCACTTCTCTACATGCTGTTGAGTTCATACATATGCAATGTAGAAACACACTTACCTAGGCCTTTAGCCCCTGAAATACTGAAATACGCACTTTACTTCCAGTAAACCATTTAACACTTTAATTACCTGACTAGTGTAAGAGTAGCTGCTGGAACAGCTTGTGCCGGGCAACCACGGCCCTATACACATGATTGTTTGACTTTGCTAAACGTTCATGTGTTCTGACTAGGGAGATGGAATGTAGGCCATTGCTGACAGTTATGTTGGTGGCTTAGCTCCCCAAAAATAAATAGGTCAGGGAGCAGAAATCCACCATCTCTGATCACACTCTCCCATAACATGATTGCTAGGGCAGAGTGGGAAGGCCTTTAGACAATTAGCCAGTCCTGCAATTGACCCAACTAGAAAAGCAATACTCCTCTAGGATGTGAGGGCAGGACTGGACTAGCCAACCAAAGTACTAAATAAAATAATACACAATAATTGGCACCAAATTTCTAGCAGAAGACAACAGATCGGAGATGACTATGGTCTACTTTTTTATTAGACCATTTCACAACTTATGGATCATACATGAATGTGTACGTGCATATGTGGTGACCCACGGGTGTATGGCGGGACCACGGGTGGAGCGGTGTGAGTGGTGGGACCAGATGGTATTAACCCCGGGGGCAAGATGTTGTTCCCCTCTAGTGTTTGTGACGCCAGTGTGGTTTTAGGGTTCCGGTATACCACACACCCGGCTTCTCCACTATCCCAGTTGCTAGTAGTGAAATGAGAGCCAACAACCAGTTATGGTCAAACGGAGGCTTTACTGAGTATAAGACAGGTGGAATTATCTTCACAGCTAAGGCCAGATTTCCCAGAGAGGTAGCCAAGACCCAGAAGGACCACGCAGCTTGCTGGACCAATATAATTCTAAGTAACTTGACTCGAGATTGGACTTGACTATATGCAGGACTTGACTAGTTTCAGTGACAGCAGACATAGACTTGAGACTTACTGGAATGACTGTAGCTTTTGGGGTCTTCCAGATGCTAATCACTTGCACTGAGATCTCTAGTGGTTGCTGTGCTCAGTTAGGTAACATAAGAGCTAAGAGAAGAGAGAGAATTGTAATGGCCACCCCTTTATATAGTGGGGGGCTGGACTAAAGCCCATTGGTCAAGCTGCGGGTCATAGCTTAAGCTGGTGCTCTCTGGGAGAACGTGACAACAAATCATGTGACTGCATAACATAACATGTGACAGACTTACACAGGTCCTTTAGGCCTCGCACAGGTCCTTTGTACTGCCTATACATAAGAATACTGTATAGGCATTAAAGTGATATACACAACATTATGGAACCACAGGGGGAGACCTTGCAGGGAAGCCCCCAGGTCACTGAGGGTCTCAACCTGACAGGGCCTAAAGGTAGTACAGGACCATGTCCTGTGCTTGGATATTACACATACACTATAGTCAGTACAGATGGAGGGGAGGGTAGGTCCAACCAGTAAGCACAAAGAAGCATACCCTCAACCGTGGCTGGAAATGGCAAAATGATCTACACTTCTTTACTCCTTTAGGAAGCCTTAGCATGGCCTTTCCTCCATTTTGTATGTATTGTATGCCTGAAGCATCCCACTTTCCTCCTCTGTTTTGGATTTCCACTTTCTCAGCTAGCTTTTACAATGGAATTGTTGATATATTCATGATCAGGATTCCACAAAGGTGCCTGGGTGAGTGGTTCAAGGGAAACCGATTACAGCTGGGATTTTCCATTGTACCTATTCACACTGTAGTCAGTGCAAGTTTGAGCCGCCCCGCTAAACCATGCCTGACAGACTGGTTGCTAAATATACCCTGCCTAACAACTAGTATCTATTTGGTTGTTGAACACCACCTCTGTGGCAACCAGCCTGTGTTAGATACCTTGGGGGAGATTTATCCAAACCTGAGTAAGGGAAGAGCGGTCCAGTTGCCCATAGCAACTCAGATCGCTTCTTTCATTTTTTTAAAAAGCCTGTGAAAAATGAAAGAAACAATCTGATTGGCTGCTATGGGCAACAACTCCACACATTCTCTACACAGGTTTTGATAAATCTTCCCGCTTAACTCAAAGCAAAATTAGGGTAAAGAAGGGGTGATGATGAGTTTTGGTGAGACTTAAACATGTGGATAACCACTGTATATCCTCATAACCAATCTAAGCCCTTCATGTGTTTCAATATTGATGTACGTCACTGGGAAGACCAAACTAATGTCAGGAGCTAGAAAGATCTCTATAGAGCTGCTGATATACTATGAAGCAGTAAGTTATCATAAATTTAGGTCACTGGTGGTTCTCTTCTGGTGTCCAAAGTGAGTGAATAGGAGTCAGCAAAACAGACTACAGACTGTCCTAAAACAGTATCACAACCGGTTTACAGCTATGATCTTAGGTAAATACAGGTAAGTTAGTGCTTTAGGTTTTATATTTTGATGGTAACAGAAGAAAGGTGACCCTGACAACAAGGCAAGCTCAGCATTACACACAATTATCTAGGGGTCAAACACTTTATAACACACACAATAGCCGCCAATTTCTACATTACAACATATTATATAAACTTTGCCAGTAGTCACACTGGAAGACAATATCTGATCAGCACAGACCTCCCATACAAATCTAAGTGGCCCTCGGGCACTACCCATCTGCCTTATAGTTTTAGGTCATAGGAAACTAATGAAAGATCATCTGCTCTCTGACCTCTGCTGTGGGCCATGGAAGGTCAGTAATGAGGATACTATGTTCAAATGTCTGCTGCGGTACAATGCCCAGCACTGTGAGCCTGAATATCCCCTACAGAGAATGCCCTCAGATTGGGGATCATGCACGCACAGCAGATTAAAGGCATAAATCCGCTCTAAACTTCAGTGGCGGCAGAAGGCAGAAATTTGATAACGCCAGCAAAACACACACGAGCATTGATCACTTCCCCACCATAAATAGATGTTACGCTGTGGAGCAGATGCCCTGTGAAAAGTTACAGAACGCCCCACTGTTTCCTAAACAATACACTGAAATATCTATGTGGTGGCACAGTATGGGAGGTGTTTACCCCGTGCTCCTGCTGTCCTGTCAGGCAGCCTCCTTCAGTGTCCCCAAGTCCCCCTGCAATTGTTTCCTCATTGTAAACATGTTTTACCATGTAAAGTGTTTAAAATGTAATGTTGCTTTAAGAGTTATACCATGTGATATGTTATGTGATTGTTACCCAGGAGGTACCATTGACCAGGTGATCCCAAGAGTGACCTATGGGCTCCCTGCTAGTCTCCCCCATATAAGTCCAGGGTGGAGCTATCTTCTGTCTCTTCTCCCGTGCAGTCGTGCCTAGTGTGTGTGTCCAGAGTGTTGGAGACTTCAAAGTCCAGTCCTGCAGCCACCATCAATTCATGTAAGCTAAAGTCACAGCTTTATGAGTCAGTCCCTGTCATGTCAAGTCAGCATGGTCTGCATTAAATTGTCCAGTCGTACTACAAGTCCCAGCAAGCCCTTAAGGTCTCTGCATCACTGGTCACCTCCTTGGGCCCTGGCTGAACTTAACTGGCACCAGCAACACCCCCCCCCCCCCATCCATTCCCTCTACCCCCCGTGGTAATAGTATGAGCTGACGGATGATGGGGGTGCTACTGCTGGGGGGGGGGAGCATTAGGTAGGAAGCAGTTTCCCCACATTAGGAAGGTAGCAGTTTTTCCCCATTAGGTAGCATAGTTTCCCCCCATTAGGTAGCCGTAGCACAGTTTCCCCACATTAGGTAGCGCAGCACAGTTTTCCCCACATTATGTAGCGCAGCACAGTTTCCCAACATAAGGTAGCCTTAGCACAGATTCCCGCATTAGGTAGCCTTAGCGCAGTTTCCTCACATTGGTTAGCCTTAGCACAGATTCCCCACATTAGGTAGCCTAAGCACAGATTCCCCACATTAGGTAGCACAGCACAGTTTCCCCACATTAGGTAGACGTAGGACAGATTCCCCCCCTGGACAGCACTACTTACATCTGCCTGCGGGGACTTCCTGGCGAATGTGGGCGCTATAAGTGACACCATCGCACTCGCTCTGCAGGACGTCGGCGTCCCTGCACTGCACTTGCGATGACGTCACTCACTGCACG
Source organism: Hyla sarda (assembly GCF_029499605.1). NCBI lineage: Eukaryota > Metazoa > Chordata > Amphibia > Anura > Hylidae > Hyla > Hyla sarda. The sequence goes on along the minus strand of NC_079191.1, from coordinate 56,357,689 downwards.
CACCTCCGCCAGGAAGTCCCAGCAGGCAGATGTAAGTAGCAATTTAGTGATGGGGTAAGACTGGTTGCCCCGTCATACGGGCATCGGGTCCCATGTAGCAGTGTTTGCCAAAGTGTGTTAAGTCTTTCGGCATTTAGCCCTGTTTGCCCAAAGCAGGGCTAAATGCCTGAAGAAATCACCTACCTGGCGCCCGGAACTTCATGTCCCAGGCGTCAGGCGATACAAATTCCAGAACCCTGGTGTGGGCCGCAAAATTTCATTTCGCTGGCCGGGAGTTTGAGACCCCTGCTCTAGTGGTTGCTGTGGGTAGTCTGAATTTTATCTCTTTATGTCTTTGCAAGGTATTTGGAATTTTGTATCAGGAAAAAGACTGGTTTAAATATTTACGAAAAATGAATAGGCAAAGCAATTATAACCTTTTCATTTTCAAATATATTGAAATATATTGATCAAGGGTGGGCATTCACTTTAAAGGAATTGTCCCATTAACAACACTTATCTCCTATAGCAGATAAATGTACCCCCAGTGTTCCCAAGAATGGAAGTCCTGTGTCTCCCTTCAGAAAGGAGTGGCTGTCCAGCATGCACACTGCCTAACTACCTAAGAATGCTTGCCTTGCCCAATAATAGTCTATTGTTGGCAGCCTAATGAACAGTAAATGTAAATATACATGTGTGACCGCTTCTCCATTTTAGTCGGAGACTCTGGACCCCGATTGCTGAGATCTTTGGGGGTCCCAGCGGTCTGACCCCAGGAATCATACACAGCAGGGTGACAACCATAACAGCCCCATCACAGTTCCCACAGGGGTTGTCAACCATGTTCCCGGACTTGACAGCAGCAAAACTGTCCAGTGATATAGGCACTAAAGGTGTAAATCCAGGAACCTGGCAAAGCTACATAACAACTCCCTTGAGAGCTGTAGCAGCAGCCGTTTTGTAGTTTTTTGGTCACTAGAAAAAAAAAATATTTACTTAAATGTGCAGCATAAAAAAGGACCAGCTTGATAATAGCTTGTGACAGCTTAAGGATTTATATTTAGTAAAGGGGACAGTATTGTGGGGGGCAGTATTGCTCTTTGGTTGCCAATCTTTTTCCTGTTTGGTCTCGTTGTACGGCCGCATGGTTAAACCCATGTGTCCCAATTAATTTATGCATTTAATTACATTCTCCTTCTCTTTTCCTCTTCATCGTGGCCCCAGATTTGGGTGTATAATAGGTGTAATAATAACGATAATGGAGTCTGGAAAAGCGGGGGGGGGGACAAGGAAAAGTACATAGCTGGAAGTTGGCTGCGAAACACACAAACAGCTGGCTGAGTTATTTTACTTAGAGGATCAGAGGAAGAAAAAGGCTATTAGTTTGGCTTTACTGCGGGACACATCTTTGTGCTTAATAGTGTGAGCCGTGGCTCTGTACACACCCTGTGAATTTTCCTTTTATTCCCTTAATCACACATACTTTTCATGACAGTCAATCCCATTTTGTCAAGCGGCACCATGTAATTATGTGTGTAATTGGCAGAGAATTCTTCTTCAATACCTGAGACCCAGGTAAAATAAAAAGCTAACACCTGCCCAAACTGTGGCACCATAATGGATGCAATAAAGCAGCAGGATCAGCTCAAGTCTTACTGTCAACCTTTTTCATTTTTTTTCAAGAGCAGACTTCTTTAGATGGAATCTGAGAACAAAATGTACTCTTATTTATGGGCTTCACTTTAGGATAAGTATCTATAAGCTATGGTCCTTAGTCTGGGACCCTCACTTTATGGGTGAACAGGATCCTCTGATCCCCATACTGCAACCCATAGTAGCTGAAGACAGAGGCTGAATGTAGTGATGGCTACAAGTGTGTAGATCTTTCCACTGAAATCTGTGTTAGTTATGGAAATATTTTGACAATGTAAAGCTGTCTATACATACAATGTAAAGCTGTCCATACATATAATGTAAAGCTGTCCATGTGTGAAGCTGTTGTGGTGTCCCGATACCGTATTGCATACCGTACCTTGAGTGGTCGTCTCCAAAGTCAGAGTTACTACGTTCAGGTAGGGTGCCCCAGGTGGGACAGCCCCTAGTCGCCTTTTTCTTTTCTAGTTTTGTAATGTCTAAATGTATATATTTAATATAATGTATATTAGTATGCTTACCTTGGTAGCGTGGCAGGACCTTCGGTCATGTGACTATGTTGATTCCTCTATAGTATGTTGGAGGACCTTCGGAGGTCCTTGGTGTCAGGCCCAAGGCCTGATTATTAAAATCCTATATGTGTATTATAATTATAACTGTGTGATGTATTATCCATGCCATGGGTGAGAGGTCGTTCACACTGTGGGTTTGTGTATTGCATTTTATTGGGGGGTCTGACTGTTTGTTTACATCTCCTTTGAAGCCAAAGGCTTTTTTGAAGTCATGCACTCTGGTCCCATCATATAATCAAACAGATAAGGGGCCAGGAAGAGAGAAGACCCCCTGGTGGGATCAGAGGGGAGGGGGGAATGGAGTCTCCCTTCCAAAAAGGCAGATATATAATATTTAACAATGCTAGACTCAGGGTGTTCAAGGCTGAGCCCAAAAGCTGACAAGAGCTCTCCCCCACAAAGGACTGCTATATCATCATGCTGTAAGAACTTCATTTTTGTTTTCTGAACTTGCCTTGCTAAACTCTTTTATATATTTTTGTACCTGTATGTCATTTGTTTCTGTATATATATATATATATATATATATATATATATATATTTGTGATCGGTGGCTCAAATGCGTAGCGTACCTACCTAACCACTGATATACTAACTAACAGGCAGTCTGAGTTGTGCCATATACTGCCGCGTGTAGGTACACCTGAATAAAATAGAGGGCATACCTTAGATAGAAAAAGACTCCTAAGAGATTAAATTAATCTTTTAAAAGAGGGGGGGTTGGGTGGGACATGAAGAACCCGCGGCGTGCTGTGCTAGGGCACCGCGGGTTCTTATAGTGATTAACCCCGCCCCCTCTCACAAATACAGGCTAACTGCGTCAGCCTTCACACTTGTGATCGGTGGCTCAAATGCGTAGCGTACCTACCTAACCACTGATATACTAACTAACAGGCAGTCTGAGTTGTGCCATATACTGCCGCGTGTAGGTACACCTGAATAAAATAGAGGGCAAAACTTCAATATATTGAAACAAAAACGCTTTATGAAATAAGACAACATTACCGAACCAGAAACTGGAAAGCCTGGGACCTTCCAGACTTTGGATAGGGGATGGGCGCATGTATGAGCTAGATTTCAGCGACTCAAATTACAAATCACACGGGCTGGCATCCCCTGACGTGATGCTGATGAGGAGGCACCTGATGCGAAGGGGGTGTCCAGATATCACAGCCAAGTCACCCCCCAAAGCATATCACTAAAATGCGTACTTTAACGAATTGCGGAGTGGTGAGAGCAAAACTTCAGAATAATAATAACGGCTGTGACCTACTGGCTCCCTAGCGTGTGAACAACGGGTCACGTAGCAGACAAACCGGGCACTACCTATGAAATGAAATGTGGAAAAGCAGCATATGGTAACGACTTGCCCGGGTAACGATGTATTGGTAGCGCTCAACTCAAGCTAATGGTGATCGGAATTCCATATCAGTTGGCTCAGTCTCCAACAAATGTCATTTTTCGTTTTACTAGAGAACTCACCAGGTTTGAGGAAGCCATAGTAACCCAGAAACAAAGCTGCTTTACAACACAAACTATCTTTGCAGCTGAACGGGGGTCCTGTCTAGAACATCTACTAACTGTCTGAACGAGTCGGCCGACAAAGGCTGACAGGAAGAAGGCTTGGATCCTTAGCGCACCTTTCAACTCCGCTTTAACTGTATCGAATGAAACAAGGAGGCCAAGTCGGAATGTGCCGATGAGATGTGGAGCTGAACCACCGCTAGGTATGACTTAATCGTGCTTGATGAAGAGAAGAGTGGCAAAAACCCTATAAAACCAAGTAGGAAAGTAAAGTGTGTGTAAGCTCCTCCGAGTACTTGCTACAAACCAAACCCTGACCGTATGCATAATCCCAAGTGCATATGTACCTAAAACATAACTACCTAGTCGTCAACCTAAAACCGTGTTAGGTTGTAACTGTAACCGACCTGTGGACGTGACAGGTGATGACACCACTCATGCGGCAAGCCTGATCATGACACTCAGCCAATGTATAACCAAAATAATGATCAACCTGAAGCTAAGACAGCCAAACTTCAACTGAAACCAAGCTATATGCATGACCCCGATGCTTAATGACCTTGTGAAAACACATGACATTGTCGTCAACCCGAAGCCGTGTCGAGTAGTAACTGAACCGACCTGTAGACGTGACAGGTCTGAAAACTCAATTAACTACGAAACTAAAAGTATCACCGCCAAGCCGCGACAGGTCGTAACCATGATTGACGTATACGTGGCCCCTGATGCTAATGAACTTGTGAAAACACATAACATTGTCGTCAACCCGAAGCCGTGTCGAGTAGTAACTGAACCGACCTGTAGACGTGACAGGTCTGAAACTTAATTAACTATAAAACAAAGTATCACCGCCAAGCCACGACAGGTCGTAACCATGATTGACGTATATACGTGGCATCCGAAAATAAAGCTATACCTGTAGCCTAACCCAACTGCTACCTAAGCACAACGTATGTGATGACACTGTCGCCAACCTGAAGCCGTGACAGGTTGTATCCGGACCGACCTGTAGACGTGACTGGTCAATCCGAAATTGAAAACCTCAAACAAAGTAACGTATGTGCTGAATGTATATGAACATGTACCGAGTATGAATACCGTAAGCATATACCAAGTATAACTCCTTGGCACATATGCTGCACATGACACTGAAAGTGGGCCCGGCAAACCAACCAGACCATGTGTTCATCAATAACACCCAGACCACGTGTCCACACCAGACACCTTGACCGCATACACCGACCAAACTATATGGGAGCCTGTTCCGCACAAAGCATATGAACGTGAGCTGGAATGAACTACACGAGCGAGTGTATGCACCAAACTATCAAATATGTACATCACAATAACTACTAGCAGAAACACTGAACAACATAAACCGATTACCAGAGCAAGTCCATGGAACAGACTAAGTAAGTGAATGCACACGACTTGATGAGCGAGTGCGCTTGGCAACTACATAAGCGTAAGCACAGAACTATTTGCGCGTATGCACAGGACTAACTGAGTGAACGTATGCCAGAACAAACTATGAGTGCGTCTGCATGGACTAACTAAGTAAGCGTATGCCGAAAAACTATTATACGCATATGCATAGAACTAAGTGAGCATGCCGAGAACGAACTGTGTGCGCGTATGCACAAGCTATACGGGCATATGCACAAACGAACTATGTGAACATGCGTGGAACAAACTATATGTTGGTATGTACGGAACACACTATGTGAGCACCTAACAATTATGTGAGCGTATGCACCGATCAAATTGTATATGCGTTTTACAGAGAAAGAACCATACGGACGTATGGCCGAACCACTGCCTGTGTTCACCGAATGACCTGTATGCATAAGCTAACTACATGCACAGAACGAACTGCGTAAGCAAACACCCAGAACAAGTTATATGAGCGTATGCACAAAACTATATGGCCTCTAACAAACTGGGCAACTGTCCAACCAACTGGATGAGCATATGCACAGGACAGACTATACGAGAGTATGCATGGAAACTGAGCGTATAGACCGAATGAATTAAATGCGCGTACACGAACTCCCAGAACAAACTATATACGTAAGCCCGGCCCCACTATACAAAAATATGAACGGAACAACTATGTGCATATGTATAGAACTGTGCCGTCTAACAGCTATGAGTGGCTCTACCAACAAACTTGATGAACCTATACTCAGGACAACTGTATGCGCAAATGCACAACCAAACTGCATGTGCGTATGGCCAACGACAACCGATAAAACAATACATGCATGCAGTAATTCTATGACCACGTACCCATGCACAGAACAACACTACATGCGCTGTACGAGCACACGCGCGGCACAAATGCTACAAGCGCAAGAGCCGCACAAGCATCGCAAGCGCATGTACTAGACGTATGCCACGAGCACACGAACAGCATGGTTCTTATGAGCACATGTACACTGCAACCCTACGAGCCTGCACAGTACAATTCCTACAAGCGAGTGTGCAACACAGATCCTACGAGCCCGTGTACAGCACAAATCCTACGAGCCCGTGTACAGCACAAATCCTACGAGCGCGTGTACTGTATAAATCCTACTAGCGCATGTACTGTATAGATCCTACGTCCAGCATAAATCCTACGAGCGTGTATAAATCCTACAAGCGAGAGCGCCGTACTTATCCTACAAGCGTGTATTGTATAAACCCTACGAGCGTGTGAACAGTACAAACCCTATGAGCGTGTGTACACTGCACAGTATAAATCCTACGAGCGTGTGTACACTGCACAGTATAAATCCTACGAGCGTGTGTACAGTACAAAACCCTATGAGCGTGTGTACAGTGTAACTCCTACGAGCGTGTGTACATCGTAATTCCTACAAGCGAGCGTACAGTATATATCCTACAAGGGCATGTACTGAACAAATCCTACGAGCGTGTATAGTACAAAACCTTACGAGCGTGTGTACAATATAAATCCTACAAGCGTGTGTACAGTATAAATCCTGCAAGCATGTGTACAGTATAATTCCTACGAGCGTGTGTACAGTACAAATCCTACGAACGTGTACCGTACGAATCCTACGAGCGCGTGTGCAGAATAAATCCTACAAGCACGTGTGTAGGATGATCCTACAAGCCTGTGTACAGTATAAATCCTACAAGCGTGTACAAGCGTGTGTGCACTATGAACCCCACGAGCGCGTGCACAGAATATATCCTACAAGCGCGCGTGCAGCACAAACCCCACACGCACGTACCAGCGTGCACAGTCTAAATCCAACAAACGCGTGCACAGTATGGATCCTACGAGTGTGTGCAAGCGTTTGTACAGTATGAATCCTATGAGTGAGTGTACAGCATAAATCCTACAAGAGTGTACAGTATGAATCCAACAAAAGAGTGTACAGTATAAACGCTACCCCCGTGTGTACAGCATAAATCCTACAAGCGTGTGTACAGTATAAATCCAACAAGCGTGTGTACAGTATAAATCCAACAAGCATGTACAAGAGTATGTACAGTATAAACCCTACAAGCATGTGTACAGCATAGATCCTACAAGCGTGCGTACAGCATAAATCCTACAAGTGTGTACTGTGTAAATCCAACAAGCGTGTGTATAGTATAAATCCAACAAGCATGTGAAAGCGTGTGTACAGTATAAACCCTACAAGCGTGAGTACAACATGAATCCTACAAGCATGTACAGGCGTGTATACAGCACAAACACTACAAGCGTGTGCACGGCATAAGTGCTACAACCGTGTGTACAGCACAAACGCTACAACCGTGTGTACAGTATAAACCCAACAAGCATGTGTACCACATGAAACCAACAAGCGTGTGTACTGTATAAACCCCACAAGCGTGTGTACAGCATGAATTCTACAAGCGTGTAAGGCATTAATCCCACGAGCACCTGTAAGGCCTAAATCCCACAAGCGTGCGTAAGGCACAAATGCTACGAACGAGTAAACAGAAAAATGCCATGAGCGTAATCAACGTGCGCGAGTGCATGAATCGTACAAATACCATGAGTGCATGTACAGAATTACCAGCGCCCATACTACGTGCGCCTGAACTGCACCAATGCTACAAGTGCATGTGTATTGACAAACACATGAAACAGGGCCGTGTCGTAAACCTTGAATAAGCTAAACGTGTACGTGTATATATACATATATAATCATATACATGGAGCACATTAAGGGGGCGTGTGCAAGGAACCGATTATATGGTCGTATGCGTAGAATAATTATAGGAACGAAGATAAAAAATTATTTTTTTTTTTTTTGAACCTGCTCAGACCAACTATATGACCGTGTATGAGGAATAAATTATAAGAGCGTGAACACCAACAACTACATGACCGTATGCGTAGAAAATGAATCGTGTACTCGGCATAATTATCTGACTGTATGCGTGGAAGGAATGAGTGCATAGAATAACCTCTTTTTTTTTTTTTTTTTTTTAAATATCCCTTACTGTAATGCAACGAGCGGAGCAGTCGAGAGTGTGCTGGCATATAATAACCCCTAATAGTAAAATGCAGAGCTGAGCAGCCAGAGAACGTGTCGGCATATAATTAACCCCTTGTAGTAAAATGCAGAGCTGAGCAGCCAGAGAATGTGTCGGCATATAATTAACCCCTTGTAGTAAAATGCAGAGCTGAGCAGCCAGCGAACGTGTCGGCATATAATTAACCCCTTGTAGTAAAATGCAGAGCTGAGCAGCCAGAGAATGTGTCGGCATATAATTAACCCCTTGTAGTAAAATGCAGAGCTGAGCAGCCAGAGAACGTGTCGGCATATAATTAACCCCTTGTAGTAAAATGCAGAGCTGAGCAGCCAGAGAATGTGTCGGCATATAATTAACCCCTTGTAGTAAAATGCAGAGCTGAGCAGCCAGAGAACGTGTCGGCATATAATTAACCCCTTGTAGTAAAATGCAGAGCTGAGCAGCCAGAGAACGTGTCGGCATATAATTAACCCCTTGTAGTAAAATGCAGAGCTGAGCAGCCAGAGAACGTGTCGGCATATAATTAACCCCTTGTAGTAAAATGCAGAGCTGAGCAGCCAGAGAACGTGCCGGCATATAATTAACCCCTTGTAGTAAAATGCAGAGCTGAGCAGCCAGAGAACGTGCTGGCATGTGACTAAACCCCCCCCCCCCCTTCCCCCGTTGTGCACGAACCCGGTAACCGACACACACAATATACACTACATAACCATGACAGGTGGCGGGGGTATGATGATAGCCTATAAGCTCCCCGATACCACAACAGGGGCCATTACCCTGGCAGAAAACCCTAAGGTGATAGCACCGACCCGGCTGTAGAAATGCCGGTACCGTAGTGCCACGGGGGTTCGTGGGGGAGCGAGGACTCACGCAGCCATCCCAAGACAGTAGCAGCAGCATGCCCCCGTCACGGGTCCCACTGCCGGAGGGGACTCGTTATGCACTGCCGTGCCAGACCAGCCGGAGGAAGAGAACGGGCCACGTGTCCCACTGTTACTGAAACCGGGGCCGGGGCCTGGCCGAGGGTACACCCCCGGACTCCGGCTTACCTCCGGAGAGTTGCGGAGAAATGCCGCGACCCAGGCCAGCCCCGGCCACTTACCCGTACCGTACCGCACCGCACCGCCGGAAACAGCTTCCGGTCAGCTGACTGGTGTGTCAGCTGACCTCTCATCACGTGAAGAACCCGCGGCGTGCTGTGCTAGGGCACCGCGGGTTCTTATAGTGATTAACCCCGCCCCCTCTCACAAATACAGGCTAACTGCGTCAGCCTTCACACATATATATAGCACTGTGATACCTTTTATCAGATTAAATGTTTAATTAATCAGCTCTGGTCTTTTATCTCTAAATATATGAGCTCACCTTTCTGAAGGCAGTTCTGGTGGAAACACGTTTATCTAAGGGTTAATTTGGTGACTTGCTGGGACTAGTAGTGTATACCCAGAGGTCTGGTGGCCTTAACCCTTGCACCATCACACTCTCTCTAATGTCTTGGCTGGACCGATAGGGTGTGATCGTGACACTTGGGTCACATGATTACCCATAACTCTTTGTACAGATAATTGACAGAAGTATTGGACCAATCAGCTTAAGGCCAGCCCCTGCCCATATAAGGGAGCTGCAGCCAATGATCGCTCTCTTGGGGTTCGCTCTGTCAGAGAGGACAGATCCGTGCAACTTGCAAAGACAACCCTAGGCCTGAAGCCTGCTTGCCTCAGTGTGAACTCAAAACGTGAGTCTTAAACTGAACCCCTGCTAAAGCTAGCGTGACTGCTGGACCTCAACTAAATCCCCTAAATGCAGCGGAACAAGGCAAATCAGTCTACGGACTCTAAAACGCTTAAGGTCCCAACCACTGTCAATATTTAAGAGACTTTGCTTGTACAGAGACTGTTCCGGTTATAAAGCTTGCATAAAATCTTCAGTAAAACTTCAGCAAACTCTCCGGTTGTGGACATTCAATTATTTCATACCTCCCTATCGCTCTTTGGAAGGGTGGCGGTAGGACATGCATTACAGAGGAGCCCTCATCCTGGTGTCACGAGTAGAAAGGGTTAAACAGACCCCATTAAAGTACCGCACAGCTACACCCCATATATCCTACACCCCCAAGCTACCACACTGTCCTACATAGAAAATAGCTGTCTCTTGATCCCCCATACTAGGGTTGCCACCTTTCTTACAAAAAAGAATACTGGCCATGCTAATTTGCATAATTAACTATATATGCGTGACATCACAGGATACACATATGCAAGGGAAATTTTGTCCTGTTCTGACTTCTATAACTTTTTCATTTCTCCTTATACGGGCCTGTATGATGACAAAAATTTTTTTGCACCCTGATCTGTAGTTTTTAACAGTACCATTTTTGTTTTGATGTGACATTTTGATCGCTTTTTTAAATTAAATTTGGGAGTTGCAGTTAGTTACTAACTACAACTCCCAGCATGCCCTGATACAACCTGTGGCTCAGCAACTGCCCCAAACGAAAACTACAACTCCCAGCATGTTGGACTATATAGTAGTATATAGTATACGTCAGTGTTTCCCAACCAGGGGTGCCTCCAGCTGATGCAAAACCACAACTCCCAGCATGTTGGACTATATAGTAGTATATAGTATAGGTCAGTGTTTTCCAACCAGGGGTGCCTCCAGCTGTTGCAAAATTACAACTCCCAGCATGCCCAGACAGCCAACGGCTGTCCGAGAATGCTGGGAGTTGTAGTTTTGCAACAGCTGGAGGCTCGCTGGTTGGGAAACACTGGTATATTATATGGTATATGGCCATTGTATTGCCGGTATTTTTAATATAAAAATACCGGTAGGGTGGCCAAAATACCGTCCGTGCCGGTAAAATACCAACCAGGTGGAAACCCTATCTCATACACATGCATGCTCAGCTTGGCTGAGTGAGTGTCAATAGAGAGAAGGGATGTAAGCAGCTCCCAGACTCCACTGGTGATGGTTTATTACATTTGGGATAAAAGGGTCCGGCATGTTGAATTCCAAAACCCGATCCTAATCTCAGATATTTGTCTTCGAGTCTAAAGGCCACCATATATACATTAGATGATCGGGTAGTCCTGCCGAAAAAGTCAGGTTTGGCAAACACTTATCTAAAGGGTATGGCCAAATATAGACCATTCCAATCTCTCCTCTTATCAGGCATCTTTCCTCATCCCTCCCCCTGCTAAACTTTTATACATGGTCATAAAACAGGTCAATTCAATCTGGTGTTTACAAGATGGACCAGCAACTCACTGAGGGATTAGTTTACATGCTGCCTATACTATTCTATGAAGGGGGGAGGAGGTAGTTGGGAAAAGGAATGAATGAGTTAAGAGAGTGTGTTTGGGGTGTTTGTTTGTGTTTTTCTTTACCATATACAAATGAAGGACCTCTTACATTTATCTTGCAGGTTGTCATTCACATAGTTTTCCACATGGAACTCAAAGATCTTAAAGTCCAGGTTGCAGAATCTGTAACCTGGACCTTTGGGGCACCAGGCCCTGGTTGTCACTGCTACCTCTGCACCCCCTTTAGCTACGCCCCTGCTTGATTCACCACATATTACAAGAATCAGTTATTTAACTAGGCATTGAAATAAGAATTTTGGACCCCGGCCTCACCCCCAGCGAGAGGCGAGTTTGATTAATACACGAAGTTCCCGGCCATGACAGATTCACTTTATTAAACATGGCTTATTGTAACTTGCTTGAGGACCGCGCTTCATACTCACTCCAGGGCACGTGACACGCAGGAAGGCTGTGAGGTTTCATGGCAGAGCGGAGCTCCAGCTATCTGTGGGAATTCTTTATTAGTTGTACCAGCAGCAGTGAAAGAGCGAATTGTAGTATTTTCTCTCTTATGCGCGGTCTCTGTTTCCATTTGACCATGTCAAATCCTAACTGACTGTATTGACCATTGACTGGTTGAGCAGAAAAGAAAGAATGTGCTGTCAAAACCTTTACCGTTCCCCAGGAAAGTCAGTGTTTCCCTAACACAGGGAAAACATGAAGCGATGTGATTACAGGCAGCGCAGCGGTGTGTCTCCATCTATTAGGGCTCAGCCACTCAATGTCTTTCTATGTACGAGTACAGTGAACACTAGGCTTGGGCTGTCATAAGTGTCTGCAGTGCTAGACATCTCCAGCTCAGCTGTTCCATTGGAACGACACTGAAAATTCATTGGTCGGGTATTGTGTAAATTATTCACAATTTTATGGTAAGTTTGTGATCTGCACAGTGCCGTATGGCTATAATGCAGCTAGAAAGAAAATATGGGCAAAATCATCAAGGATCTGTTGCAGTTTCTTGGAATTTGATTTTAGTCTTTGGTAGGTCCATACTTGAAGCTTTCCTTAGTCACATGCTGTACAAATATACCTAAATATATATTAGAGAGGAGCAATTTTTTTTAAATTCGATTAGGCTGATTCGCCGAATTTTCCCCTCAAAATAGTTTCGGTCCAAATTTATTTGCGGCGAATTGCCTTGCTGTAACACGCATAAGGTGTGTGCTGGGTTAGTGAAATAAAACTTTTATTCAGTATGACATGCAGATCAGAGGTTTTGCTATTAGAATCACTGTTGCAGAGCAACACAATGACAGAGCCTGGAGGTGGTATCAGTATGAGGAGACCATATAGTGGCTGAATGACACAGCGTGGAGGTGGCAGAAGCATGAGGAGAACATATAGTGGATGAATGACACAGCCTGGAGTTGACAGCAGCATATAGTGGCTAAATGACACAGAATGGAGTTTGCGGCAGCATGAGGAGAACATATGGTGGCTGAATGACACAGCCTGGAGGTGGCAGAAGCATGAGGAGATCACATAGTGGCTGAATGACACAGTGTGGAGGTGGTGGCAGCATGAGAAGACCATATAGTGACTGAATGACACAGCGTGGAGGTGGCGGCAGCATGAGGAGAACATATAGTGGATGAATGACACAGCCTGGAGTTGGCGGAAGCATAACGAGACCATATAGTGGCTGAATGACACAGCCTGGAGTTGGCGGCAGCATGAGGAGATCATATAGAGGGATATTTATCAATGTTTGCTTATGTATTCCTTTTTTTAGTACTTATTTTTTTACTTTTTTTTTGCTTATGTGTGACTTATTTATCAACTGGTTTCAGCCTGTTGATAATTTTCTTTCATGTGAGTAATTTTTTCTTTTTTACTTTGGTAGTGGCTTTTTCTGCTCCATGTTTGAGCTGGAGTAAATTTAGTAAATCTTTAACCTTGTTGCGACTTTTTTTTGCGCAGTTGCGACTGTCACAGTTAATAAATACCAGACTACCCGTAGTCTATTTTAAAATTATTACTGCGTAGTTAAGTTTTGGAAAACTTGCTTTTCTTGCTTTGCAGTCAAAATGTCACACGAAAAATCGAGTAGTCGCAGGTGCGACATTTGTGCGACATTTTTAGTAAAATTTTTTTAACTAAATAGCTTGATAAATGTCTGTCATAGTGGCTTATTTACACAGCCTTGGGTTGGTGGCAGCATGAGGAGAACATATAGTGGCTGAATGACATAGCCTGGAGTTGGCAGCAGCATGAGGAGACCATATAGAGGATTAATGACACAGCCTGGAGTTGGTGGAAGCATGTGGAGACCATATAATGGCAGTATGAGACAGCATGGAGCTGGCATCAGCATGAGGAGAACATATGGTGGCAGAATGAGACAGCCTGGAGCTGGCATCAGCATGAGGAGAATATATGGTGGCAGAATGAGACAGCCTGGAGGTGACAGCAGCATCAGGAGTTCTGAAAGTGACCCGGTGACAGAGTGGTGCGGTGGGTGGTTATACCAGTACCCGGTGACAAAGATGGGTGAAAAAAGGAGAACTTGGCATCAGATGTGTGGCATCAGGCGGGTGGCAGGATCAGAATAGTCAGGGGCAAGAGGCAGGTAGGCAGAAGAAAATGGTCTATTTTGTAAAAGCGTTAGTATTGAGGATATGCATTACGTAAAACTTAACTTTTAATAATATGCTTAGGATAAAATATATGGTCCCAAATTTTTTATTTAACCCCTTAAGGACGGAGCCCATTTTCACCTCTAGGACGAAGCTCTTTTTTGCAAATCTGACCACCGTCACTTTAAACATTAATAACTCTGGAATGCTTTTAGTTATCATTCTGATTCTGAGATTGTTTTTTCGTGACATATTCTACTTTAACATAGTGGTAAATTTTTGTGGTAACTTGCATCCTTTCTTGGTGAAAAATCCCCAAATTTGATGAAAAAATAAAAAATTTAGCTTTTTTCTAACTTTGAAGCTCTCTGCTTGTAAGGAAAATGGATATTCCCAAATTTTTTTTTTGGGGATTCACAAATACAATATGTCTACTTTATGTTTGCATCATAAAATTGACGAGTTTTTACTTTTGGAAGACACCAGAGGGCTTCAAAGTTCAGCAGCAATTTTCCAATTTTTCACAAAATTTTCAAACTCGCAATTTTTCAGGGACCAGTTCAGGTTTGAAGTGGATTTGAAGGGTCTTCATGTTAGAAATACCCCATAAATGACCCCATTATAACAACTGCACCCCCCAAAGTATTTAAAATGGCATTCAGTAAATGTTTTAACCCTTTAGGTGTTTCACAGGAAAAGCAGCAAAGTGAAGGAGAAAATTCAAAATCTTCATTTTTTACACTCGCATGTTCTTGTAGACCCAATTTTTGAATTTTTACAAGGGGTAAAAGGAGAAAATGTATACTTATATTTGTAGCCCTATTTCTCTCGAGTAAGCGGATACCTCATGTCTATGTAAAGTGTTCGGTGGGCGCAGTAGAGGGCTCAGAAGGGAAGGAGCGACAATGGGATTTTAGAGAGTTCGTTTTTCTGAAATGGTTTTTGGGGGCATGTCGCATTTAGGAAGCCCCTATGGTGCCAGAACAGCAAAAAAAAAACACATGGCATACCATTTTGGAAACTAGACCCCTTGAGGAACATAACAAGGAATAAAGTGATCCTTAATACCCCACAGGTGTTTCACGACTTTTGCATATGTAAAAAAAAAAAAAAAAAATTTCACTAAAATGTTGGTTTTCCCCCAAATTTCACATTTTTTAAATGGTTAATAGCAGAAAAGACCCCCCAAAATTTGTAACCCCATCTCTTCTGAGTATGGAGGTACCCCATAAGTGGACCTGAAGTGCACTGCGGGCGAACTACAATGCTCAGAAGGGAAGGCGTCATATTTGGCTTTTTGAGAGCAAATTTTGCTCGGGGGGCATGTCGCATTTAGGAAGCCCCTATGGTGCCAGAACAGCAAAATAACCCCCACATGGCATACTATTTTGGAAACTAGACCCCTCACAGAATGTAATGAGGGGTAAAGTGAGCATTTACCCCCCACTGGTGTCAGACAGATCTTTGGAACAGTGGGCTGTGCAAAATTTTTCATTTTCACGGACCACTGTTCCAAAGATCCGTCAGACACCTGTGGGGTGTAAATTCTCACTGCACCCCTTATTACATTGCATGAGGGGTGTAGTTTTCAAAATGGGGTCACATGTGGGTGTGTTTTTTTTTTTGCATTTGTCAGAACCGCTGTAACAATCAGCCACCTCTGTGCAAATCACCTCAAATGTACATGGCGCACTCTCCCTTCTGGGCCCTGTTGTGCGCCCCCAGAGCACTTTGCGCCCACATATTGGGTATTTCCGTACTCGGGAGAAATTGCGTTACAAATTTTGGGGGGCGTTTTTCCCTTTTACCTCTTGTGAAAATGAAAAGTATAGGGCAACACCAGCATGTTAGTGTAAAATTTTTTATTTTTTTACACTAACATGTTGGTGTAGACCCCAACTGTTCCTTTTCATAAGGGGTAAAAGGAGAAAAAGCCCCCCAAAATTTGTTAGGCAATTTCTCCCGAGTACGGCGATACCCCATATGTGACCCTATTCTGTTGCCTTGAAATACGACAGGGCTCCAAAGTGAGAGCGCCATGCGCATTTGAGGCCCGAATTAGGGGCTTGCATAGGGGTGGACAGGGGTATTCTATGCCAGTGATTCCCAAACAGGGTGCCTCCAGCTGTTGCTAAACTCCCAGCATGCTTGGACAGTCAATTGCTGTCCAGAAATGCTGGGAGTTTTTGTTTTGCAACAGCTGGAGGCTCCATCTTAGAAACACTGCCATACAATACGTTTTTCATTTTTATTGGGGAAGGGGGTGGTGGGGGGGGCAGTGTAAGTGTGTATATGTAGTGTTTTACTCTTTATTTTATGTTAGTGTAGTGTTTTTAGGTTACATTCACACTGGCGGCAGATTACACTGAGTCTCCCGCTAGGAGTTTGAGCTGCGGCGGAAAATTTGCCGCAGCTCAAATTTGTAGCGGGGAACTCACTGTAATCTGCCGCCAGTGTGAATGTAGCCTGTACATTCACACGGGAGGGGGGTCAAAACTATAACTCCCAGCATGCACTGACAGACCATGCATTCTGGGAGTTATAGTTTTGCAACAGCCGGAGGCACACTGGCTGGAAAACCTTGAGTTAGGTTCTATGACCTAACTCAGTATTTTCCAACCAGTGTGCCTCCAACTGTTGCAAAACTGCAACTCCCAGCATGTACTGATTGCGGATGGGCATGCTGGGAGATGTAGTTATGCAATGGCTGGAGGCACGCAAGTACAGCTCCCAGCATGCCAAGACAGCCTTATGCTGTTCCTGAATGCTGGGAGTTGTAGTTTTGCAAGATTTAGAGGGGTCCAAGTTGTAAATCACTGTCCAGTGGTCTCAAAACTGTGGCCCTCCAGATGTTGCAAAACTACAACTCACAGCATGCCCAGACAGCAAACATCTGGAGGGCTACAGTTTGAGACCACTTAGTGATCTACAACCTGAACCCCTCTAAATATTGCAAAACTACAAGTCCCAGCATGCCCACACAGCAAACAGCTGTCTGGGCATGCTGGGAGTTGTAGTTTTGCAACATCTTGAGGGCCACGGTTTAGAGACCACTGTAAACTGTGGCCCTCCGGATGTTGCTAGGCAACAACTCACCTAGCAGGACCCGGAAGCCGCCGCCGCCGCCGCACGTGGGGGATCCCCGCATGGAGGATCGCGCTCCGGGATCCGGGATCCAGGTAGGGACCTTCGGCGCCAACCTTCCCTGGACGGTTCCCCCGTTTTGCCCGGACACCGATAGGTGGGCAAAGCGGGGGAACCGAACCTTAACCCCCCCTCCCCCGGTCTGCTATCGGTCGGTTGCTCGGCCGACCAATAGCAGGGATAGGAGGGGTGGCACCCCTGCCACCAAACTCCTATCCCTTTAGGGGGATCGAGGGTGTCTCGGACACCTACGATCCCTCTTATTTTCCGGGTCACCGGGTCACCAGTGACCCGTATGACCCGGAATCGCGCAGATCGCAGGTCTGAATTGACCTGCGATTTGCGCGCATCGCGGTCATGGGGGGGTCTCAGAACCCCCCTCGGCGATGTGCCGGGATGCCTGCTGTTAGATAACAGCAGTCAGCCCGGCCCGATCACCGCGACCGGTGACGCGGCGCTCCCGGAACCCCGCGACGTACATGTACGTCGCAGCGCGCCAAGTGACACTTCGCGGCGCCATACATGTACGTCGCTCGTTGTGAAGGGGTTAAATCAAACAAAAGGAAAGGTGTGCAAAAAACACCATGTGCCACCTACACCACCAAGTATTGATGTGATACAAAGACCTCTCAAAGGTGGAAGGGAACAACGTATGATCCATTGTAACTGGTGGGGGTAAAAACTTCCCCTGTAAGACCCTACTCATGCATTATTAGTTCCCTTCTTGGCTTGGCAAGTGTTACTCAACCTATAAAGGGCAGATCCAAAGAGGAACATCTGCCTATTTCCAAAACACTGCCATTTCTGAGGATTTTTCGGTGGAAATAGGGATTGGTTCCTGTGTGGAGGATGTCTCTGTAGTTTGTCCTCCCTCTCAGTGGGTGTAAAAAAGGCCCCCATTTTATTGGAGTAGCGAGGGTCCAATAAGGTGGAGAGCCAGAAGTCATCCAGCTGCTGAATGGTCGCTACGCAAGCGAGCATGCATCGTGCTATTTGTGCAAGTAACTTGGAGGAACTCCCTGCCTCCATCTCCACTGCATACTGCCACGGTGTGTCTGGGTCCTCTGTCTCGCCTTCCTCATAACCCTCTAGCTGCTCCTGTTCCTCCTCTCCTGTCAGATGACTAGAAAAACCGCCCATCTCGCAAAATCTAAACTGTGCTCCACTGTGCCCCTCCCCCCTCCTCCTCCTCCAGTTCAGCCCCCACAGGGCTCATGTGGCCATGAGATAGAGGCTCCATGTCTCCAGTGCCCTGACCAGCCATTGTTTCCAACACGTGTTGTAGGAAATGAAGCAGTGGAATGATGTCAGTCATCCCATAATCCTGGCGACTGACTAATAATGTGGCTTCTTCAAAGCGCCTGAGCAAAAGGCAGATGTCACATATGAGCTGCCACTGGTGACATTGAAGTTACACAGGGAAGTCCCCCTATCTGCTTGGATCATCCAGAAATCAGTGATCGCTTTTCTCTGTTCGTATAGTCGGTCCAACATATTTTGGGGGATGCCGTTCTGATGCTGCAGCTCAAGGAGGGTGTGCTTTGCAGTGTACGAGTGGCTGAAGTGTATGCAAAGTTTCCTTCCCATTGTTAGGATGTCTTGCATATGGGAAGAACACTTCAGGAACCGCTTGGCAACCAGATTGAACACGTGTGCCATGCAGGGCGATTGGCTCAGACTTCATTGTCGCCGGGCAGACAAGATGCTCTTCCGGTCACCATGGTTCCTATTTCCCATTTCCAGTTTTCATGGAGTAAGCCATGATTCAATTTCTTCATGAATGACTTTTAGCAGTTCCTCCCCTGTGTGACTCCTTTTGCCAAGGCAAACCCTGTGAAGAACAGTGTGACGCCGCCGTGCCCTGCACACATGATATGCTGGAGGGGCACTGAGACTTGTCCAGGCAGTGGAGGCTCAGGATACGTGGAGGATGAGGAGGTGTAGTCGCACACTGTCCCAGGCCCAACAGCCTAAGAGCGTGGAGGTTGAAGCGGTGTGACCTGTCCAAGTTGCTGTTGTGGCTGTGCAGGAACAACATTCACCCAGAGGGCCGTAAAGGACATGTATTGTCCCTGACCGTAGTTACAGCTCCACACATCGGTGCTGCCGTGCACTTTGGTACACACTGACAGGCTCGCGGACTGGCCCAACTTCTGTTCCACAAAATTGTTCAGGGCTGGTACTGCCTTCTTCGCAAAGAAATCCTTGGGACTCTTTACCTCGGCTTAACACAAGCCATCAGTTCTCTGAAAGGTGCAGAGTCCACTACTTGAAAAGAGAAGGACTGCAGCACCAGCAATTTGGACAGGAGCACATTCAGCTTCTGCACCGTTGGATGAGTGGGTGCATACTGTTGTCTCTTGGACATGGTTTCGCCGATGGATTGCAGGCAGAATTACTGACTCGAAGTAGGAGGAGCAGGCGCATCTGGAGCGACAGAAGATGGGTATGACACAAAGCTCCCTTCGACTGAAGTGGTGGAGCTTTGGCTGGCCCAAACAGGGAGCTGGGTGATGCAGCAGGCTGGACCACCACATTGGAGCCACGGTTCTCCCAGGCCGCTTTATGGTGACTGTGCATATGTTGACACAGGGCCGTGTTGCCAACATTGGGACCCTTGCCACACTTCACCTTCTGCCGACACACCTTGCATGTGGCCATGTTAACCTCCTCCGGATGCTTGATGAAAAACTGCCACACTGCTGAGTAGTCCGCTCTGATTGACTAGTACTGCCGCCATCTCCAGGAACTCCTGTTACACTACCTCCCGGGAAGGTAGGCTGCCGCGAAGCAGGTGGTCTACCCCGGGCACGTTTGGCTCCAGACTTTCCACTTCTGCCACCATGCTGTCTGCCAACCATGCTACCACCTTGCTGGCTCAGCTGCAGCCTCACAGGCAACCTGCAACCCTCTTCTCCTGATGTTGATGAAGCCCCTTCTGCACCCAGCTCCCAAGTGCAATTGTCTTCATCATCATCGAGTTGTGTCTGCACATCACTGATATCCTCCACAGGTTCCTCAACAGTGTCTGCTTCAGGAGCATGAATGCTCGCAACACCACCTCCCACACCACTCTCCTCATCACTACTTGCCCACCTAGCAAAGGAAGTAGCAGATGTCTCCTCCACTTCTTGGCTGGGCAGTAGCTGCTGACTGTCCTCTAGATTGTCCTCACTAAATAGTGGAGCTGAACCCACTGCATAAGATACTTCTGTGGGGGAGGGAACAGCATAGGACAGAGGACATGGGAGGACAGGGACTGCTCCCGGGCCATGCCAACTGAGGGTTGTTTCTGAGGAACCAACCAACTGTTGACTGGGGGTGTCAGATGTCACTTGTGATGAAGTGGATCACCCTGTTAACCAATCGATGATGGCAGATGGGTTGCTGGTCGAGACACGACTGCCAGCTGATACCAGGAACTCAGGCCTCTCGCTGTGAGTCCTGCTGCCACTCTCCCCTAGTCTGCTGCGAACTCTGCCTGATGAATTTAGGCCTCTGCCACGTCCTGGCACTTCTCTGCCTGACATACTTAGTGCGTATATGAGGGGAGTACAATACGCTCTACTACGCTTAAAACAGTATTTGTGTAGAACACCAGCCGGTGTGTATTTTTGCCTGGCCTTTCACAGTATCTAGGCTCTTAAGACTTTGACAGGAACAAAATAGTACACTACTGAGATGTACGTATGTGGTATGCACTTATGAGGGGAGGACAATGCGCTCCAGTACACTTAAAACAGTATTTGTGTAGAACACCAGCCGGTGTGTACTTTTGCCTGGCCTTTCACAGTATCTAGGCCCTTAAGACTTTAACAGGAACAAAATATTACACCACTGAGATGTACGTATGTGGTATGCACTTATGAGGGGAGGACAATGCGCTCCAGTACACTTAAAACAGTATTTGTGTACAACACCAGCCGGTGTATACTTTTGGCTGTCCTTTCACAGTATCTAGGCCCTTAAGATCTTAACAGGAACAACATAGTACACTACTTAGATGTATCTATGTGGTATGCACTTATGAGGGGTGGACAATGCGCTCCAGTATGCTTAAAACAGTATTTGTGTACACAAACCGGTGTGTACTTTTGCCTGGCCTTTCACAGTATCTAAGCCAGGGGTCTCAAACTCTAATTATCTGGGGCCACTGGAGGTGGCGGGTGGGTGAGGCTGGGCCGCATGCGCCCCTCACATATAATGCCCCCATCATGCGTCCCTCATCATCCACCAGCAACACCCCCCCACCAGCAGTAGCACCCCTGTCATCCACCAGCAACACCCTCCCCATTCCCCCTACCCCCCTGTGGCAATAGAATGAGTTGACTGATGATGGGGGTGCTACAGCTGGCGGGGAAGCACTAGGTAGGAAGCAGTTTCCCCCCATTAGGTAGCATAGTTTCCCCACATTAGGTAGCCTTAGCAAAGATTCCCCACATTAGGTAGCCTTAGCACAGATTCCCCACATTAGATAGCCAAAGCACAGATTCCCCACATTAGGTAGCCGTAGCACAGTTTCCCCACATTAGGTAGCCGTAACACAGTTTCCCCACATTAAGTAGCCGTAACACAGTTTCCCGACATTAGGTAGCACAGCACAGTTTCCCCATATTAGGTAGCCGTAGCACAGATTCCCCACCTGGACAGCACTACTTACATCTGCCTACAGGGACTTCCTGGCAGAGGTGCACGCTATAAGTGACGTCATCGCACTCCGTGCGCAGGACGTCGGCATCCCTGTGCTGCGCTTGCGATGACATGACTCCCCACGTGCACCTCCACCAGGAAGTCCCCACAAGCAGATGTAAGTAGCCGTTGAGTGATGGGGCAAGACTGGTTGTCCTGTTATATATGCACCGGTTCCCATGTTGCACAGAGAGAGGGACAGAGAGCAGTGTGTGTTGCACAGAAATATTTTTTTTACAGCAGCGATTCACCTCCCAGTCACTACAGCGTTCTATTACAGAGAGGGACACAGAGCAGTGTGTTGCACAGAGCAGCAGCGATTCACCTCAAGCCCAAATCCTGCCTAGAAACACTGATAGGGAAGGGAGTGAGATTAAGTGCAATTTTGGGTGTAGAACACAGCAACTGTGTGCTGCAGCACTGGTGTGTACTGCTGGTGTTGCACACAAATACAGTTTTAAGTGTACTGGAGCGCATTGTCCTCCTGTCATAAGTGCATACCACATATGCACATCTCAGTGGTGTGCTATCTTGTTCCTGTTAAAGTCTTAAGGGCCTAGATACTGTGAAAGGCCAGGCAAAAGTACACACCAGCTGGTGTTGTACACAAATACTTTCTTAAGTGTACTGGAGTGCATTGTCCTCCCCTCATAAGTGCATACCACATACATACATCTAAGTGGTGTACTATTTTGTTCCTATTAAATTCTTAAGGGCCTAGATACTGTGAAAGGCCAGCCAAAAGTACATACCAGCTGGTGTTGTACACGAATACTGTTTTAAGTGTACTGGAGCGCATTGTCCTCCCATAAGTGCATACCACATATGTACATCTCAGTGGTGTATTATTTTGTTCCTGCAAATTCTTAAGGGCCTAGATACTGTGAAAGGCAAGGAAAAAATACACATTGGCTGATGTGGTACACCAATACATTTTTAAGCGTACTGGAGCGCATTGTCCTCCCCTCATAAGTGCTTACCACATACGTACATCTCAGTGGTGTACTATTTTGTTCCTGTTAAAGTTTTAAGGGTCTTGATACTGTGACAGGCCAGGCAAAAGTACACACCAGCTGGTGTTGTACACAAATACTTTTTTAAGCGTAGTGGAGCGTATTGTCCTCCCCTCATAAGTGCATATCACATACATACATCTCAGTGGTGTACTATTTTGTTCCTGTTAAAATCTTAAGGGCTTAGATCAGGGGTCTCAAACGCCAGGCCCGTGGGCCACCTGCCCGGCGCCCGGAACTGCGTGTCTCAGGCATCGCGCAATACAAATTTCAGATCCCTGGTGTGGGCTGCAAAATTTAATTCCGGGGGCATCAAATGGCCCGCAGGGCCGGGAGTTTAAGACCCCTGATTTAGGCCCATAAGACTTTAACAGGAACAAAATAGTACAACACTTAGATGTACATATGTGATACGCACTTATGAGGGGGGAACAATGCACTTCAGGATGTTTAACCACTTGGGGACCAAGTCCATTTTGACCCTAAGGACCAGAGCATTTTTTGCAATTCTGACCACTGTCTCTTTAAGCATTAAAAACTCTGGGATGCTTGTACTTATGAATTTGATTCCGAGATTGTTTTTTCGTAACATATTCTACTTTATGTTAGTGGTAAATTTTTGGCGATACTTGCACCATTTCTATAACTTTGAAGCTCCCTGCTTGTAAGGAAAATAGACATCCCAAATAAATGATATGTTGATTCACATGTCTACTTTATGTTGGCATCATAAAGTTGACATGTTTTTACTTTTTGAAGACATCAGAGGACTTCAAAGTATTGTAGCCATTTTCCAATTTTTCAAGTAAATTTCTAAATCTGAATTTTTCAGGGACCAGTCCAGATTTGAAGAGTATGTAATACCCAATATTAGACCCCATTATGAATACTGCACCCCTCAATGTATTCAAAATGACATTCAGAAAGTTTATTAACCCTTTAGGGTTCTTGTAGACCCATATTTTTTATTATTTACAATGGGTAAAAGGAGAAAAAGCCTCTCACTCCTGAGCCTTGTTGTGTGCCCGCAGAGCATTTTACGCCCACATATGGGGTATTTCCGTACTTGGGAGAAATTGTGTTACAAGTTTTAAGTATTGGGCAAAACCAGCATGTTAGAGTAAAAAAAAAAAAAATTTACACTAACATACTGGTGTAGACCCCAACTTTACCTTTTCATAAAGGGTAAAAGGAGAAAAAGCCCCCCAAAATTTGTAGCACAATTTCTCCTGAGTACAGCGATACCCCATGTGTGGCCCTAAACTGTTGCCTTAAAATGCGACAGGGCTCTGAAGGGAGAAAGCGCCATGTGCATTTGAGGCCTAAATTAAGGATTTTCATAGGGGTGTACCCCGATGCAAGCGTTACACTTGCCTCCTCCACCAAAAATACTGTACGTCAGTTTTCCCCAAACAGGGTGCCCCCACCTGTTGCAAAACCCCCAACATGCCAGGACAGTCAGTGGCTGTCTGGCAATACTAGAGTTGTTATATTGCAACAGCTGGAGGCTCTGTTTTGGAAAAACTAATGTACAAGACGTGTTTTGCATATTTATTTGGGGGCGGCGACAGTGTAAGGGTGTAGTGTTATGTAGTGTTTTACTCTTTATTTAGGGTTAGTGTAGTGTTTTTAGGGTACAGTGAGTTTCTCACTGCAGCGGAAAATTTGCCGCATCTCAAACTTGAAGCAGGAAACTTGCTGTAATCCCCTGCCCATGTGAATTTACCCTGTGCATTCACAAGGGGGGGGGGGGGGGGGGGCAAACTCTCAGCATGCACTGACAGACCATGTACCATGAATGCTGGGAGTTGTAGTTAGGCAACAGCTAGAGGCACACTGGTTGGGATTGGGAAACACTGAGTTAGGTAACTGACTACCGCAGTGTTTCCACACCACTGTCTGTTTCCTAACTCAGTGTTTCCAACCCTATGTGCCTCCAACTGTTGCAAAACTACAACTCCCAGGATGCATGGTCTGTCAGTGCATGCTGGGAGTTATAGTTTTGCAACAGCAGGAGGCACACGGGTTGGGAAACACTGAGTTAGGAAACAGACAATGTTTCCAAACCAATTAGCCTCCATTTGTTGCAATACTACAACTCCCAGCATGCCCAGTCATGTTGGGAGTTGTAGTTATGCAATAACTGGAGGAGAACAGTTTGGAGACCACTGTGTAGTGGTCTCCATTCTGTAGTCCTCCAGAGGTTGTAAGACTTCAACTCTAAGCATGCCCAGACTGCCCAGGCATGCTGGGAGTTGTAGTTCGGCAACATCTGAAGGGCCAGATGTTGCCAAACTACAACTCCCAGCATGCCTGGACAGTCTCGGCATGCTTTGAACTGAATACTGGAGCACTACAGTTTGGACACCACTGTATAGTGGTCTCCAAACAGTGCCCTTCCAGATGTTGCAAAACTACAACTCCCAGCATGCCTGGACTGTCTGGGCATGCTGAGAGTTGTAGTTTTGCAACATCTGGAAGGACAGTGGTTTCCAAACTGTGGCCCTCGAGATGTTGCAAAGCTACAACTCCAAAGGCTGTCTGGGCATGGTTCAAGTGGTAGTTTTGAACCTCCTAGAAGCAGAAGTAAAGATCACTTTACAGCAATCTTCACTGCTGCATCTGGGATGCCGCTGCCTCCACTTGCCTGCTGCCTCCTGTCAGACGCCGGTCCTAGTTCCTGGTCCCCGCGCCACGATTGAGGTAACGGCCGTCTGTCCCTGCCATCTTCCCTGCACATCGCTGCCATCTTACCCCGCTCTGCCCCGACATCCAGGGGGGGCAGAGCGGGGGATCTCAACTGACACCCCCCGACCCTACCCTGCGATTCGCCAGTACTGATCGGCCAATCGCAGGGGATAGGAGGAGGTGGCACCCCTGTCACCTCGCTCCTATCCTTAAGGATGATCAGAGCTGTCTCTGACCCGATCAGCCCGGAATCGCCACAGCGATCTGAATTGATCGGCAATTTGCGTCGAACGGCAACATGAGGGGGGGGGGGGGTCCTGAGGCATTTGCATGGGATGCCTGCTGAATGATTTCAACAGGCATCCCGTTCTTATCCCCGTCCGGCTAGCAGCGGGGATCAAAATTCCCACGGGCATACAGGTACGCCCTTAGTCCTTACAGTAAGTACCAGGACGCAAGGGCATATCCATAAGCCCGTGGTCCCCAACAGGTTAAAAAAGTATTTGTGTACAACATCAGCAGATGTGTACTTTTGCCTGGCCTTTCACAGTATCTAGGCCCTTAAGACTTTAACAGGAACAAAATAGTACACCACTTAGATGTATGTATGTGGTATGCACTTATGATGGGAGAACAATGCGCTCCAGTACGCTTAAAACAGTATTTGTGTGCAACACCAGCTGGTGTGTACTTTTGGCTGTTCTGATGCTGTTCTGTGCAACACACTGCTCTCTGTCCCTCTAAAACACTGTAGTGACTGGGAGGTGAATCGCTGCTGTAAAAATTATTTTCTGTGCAACACACACTGCTCTCTTTACCTCTCTCTGTGCCACAGAACACTGATGTGACTGGGAGATGAATCGCTGATGGAAAAATGCTTTTCTGTGCAACACACAGCGCTGACTGTCCCTCTCTATCTCTCTGAAATAAAAGGCTGAAGTGACTGACCGCAATATGGCTGCCGATTATATGGGGCTGTGACATCACAGGGGTGACTGGCTGCTGATAGGCTGCATGCTGCATGTGATTCAGGGTCAACCCGCCTACCCTTGTTCCCGCCTTCCCAGGATTCCTTGCCCCATGTCCTCACATGTGGATCCGCCATTTTAGATGCCCTGGAGCCTGGACCGCACAAAATGGAGTTTACAGAAGCGATTAGCGCGATAGAATCGGGGCGATATTGGCATTCATTTTTAATCAAAATTTTCCTGTAATTCGCAACAAATTTGAATTCATCAGATTCGATTCACTCATCCCTAATATATATATATATATATATATATATATATA
Organism: Hyla sarda; assembly: GCF_029499605.1. Classification (NCBI taxonomy): domain Eukaryota; kingdom Metazoa; phylum Chordata; class Amphibia; order Anura; family Hylidae; genus Hyla; species Hyla sarda. Next base: position 56,330,696 of record NC_079191.1, on the reverse strand, counting down.
TATATATATATTTATTTATATATATATATATATATATATGTATGTTCTAGCATAACTTTAAAATAGCTGGAGATATTTTACCGAAAATTGGTACACATGTTACTTGTATGTCAACTAAAAATATAGTAAAATCACTATAAAGATAGTTAAATCAACCCTTATCCACTCCATGCACGTTTATGAGGCTTCTGGCACATCTCATGATCACATCACTCTCAGGCTGCAGAGATTGACCAGGACTTTTAAACATCCTGCCAACTGTCTGGTCAGGATGTGAATATGAGGACAGGATATGAGAAGGGGATATGAGGTCGGTATATGAGAACATGCTATGGGGTCAGGAAATGAGGACAAGAGTGTCACTGTTACTTTTTCTCTCCCACAAGGTTTAGGCAGGAAGACCGGGGAATGCCTTGTACTCTACTAGTAATAATAAAAATAAATTTAAGAATATGCCAAATATCATGGATTTTTTTGGGAGGGGCAAAAAAGGCAAAAACATCATATTTGGTGTATCGCATTTATCACATTTTTTTTTTCATTCGGATGGCAGCAGCCTATTCCACAGCAGTGCAGCGAGACTGTTTTTCCTCACATAAGCCTCCATTGGGGCTCACAGTATTTCTTTAAAAAAAACTACAACTGGGAGTTGTAGTTTTTCAACAGCTGGAGGCACCCTGGTTGAGAACCACTGGCTTGGGCACATGTAGCACATTTCATATGCAAATACCATATTAGACATTACAAACCCTTCAATGTGAAGAGTTAACAGTTAACAATTTTCTTCACACATGGAGCAATTGCACAATGTCACTTCTCTTTTCTTGGTAAAATAGACAACGGCATCCTGTATGCTGGATGCAGTTATCACTTTGTGGTATGACAAGTGAGATTACAGAGATATTAAAACAAAGACTCAAGAAGATTACCTCATTCACTTTAATTGCCATCTTGCGTTGATCCAGAAGAAGTGATAAAACAAATGCTCCATTACGAGGCTATGTAAGGTGATTGCCAATTGGTACAAAATTCATACACGAATAGCTGACACTACAACAGAAGCTGCAGAAGTGTATGTTGGTTATAGCAGCATATAGGCATTGACAGGTAATATTATATGGGTACTGTCAAAACTTTTTATATGTTGTACATCTTGGCCAAACATTAACCTTTGAAATATATTTTATAAAATGTTATCTTTTTATACAAATTGTGTCTTATAAAAAACTTCACTAAGGGTCCCTATATCATCCAGAGCATAATCCTGTCTGGGTGCAACATCATCTTTGTCCCAGCTGAAGCACAGGCTGGGAAAAAGTCCAGGAAGTGAGGGCGGGACTAGCATTCCTATATGCCCACTCCTGTCCTGTCTATTAGACTCCTGTCTGAAAAACAGAGTTGGGGAGGTCACAGAGCAGCCTGCAGTGATTGGATGAAGAGACCAAGCACAAAAGACTCAGGGAGGAAGTGAATGCATCGCGAGTGAGGACAAGAGACGGACATGCCCCCTCCAGTGCACTGGATAGCAAACCAAGTGAGCACTAAAAAGAAGGTATTTGTAAGAGAAATTTAAGTGTTAGATACACACTATTTGCTCCACAGCTCTGAAGTTTTTTGCAGCATAGGTATTTCTCTTCAGATGCTTGGGTCGATGCTAATGGATCTGTACTTGATCTATATTTTTCCTGGAGAAGTCAGGATAGGGGATAAGTTTCAGATCACTGGGGGTCCAACCAATGGGATCCGCTTGATCTCCCGTACGGAGCCCCAGCTGTCCAACCACATAGTGTGTGTTGATCACCGCACAAAGCATGCCCCCTTAATACAGTGCTATGGCAGAGCCAGAGATGGCCGAAGGCAGAGTTCCGGCTTTTCCATAGAGTTGTATTGAGGGGGCATGTCAGCCGCCGCTTTGTGGGTTGGTCGACATGCCCTTATCCCGTGGACTGCCGGGGCCCCATATGGGAGATTGCGGGGGGTCCCAGCGGTCGGACCCCTGGTGATCTGTAACTTATAAATTTTCCAGTCCTGGAGTACCCCTTTAAAGGTACAGCGGTAGAATTATTTCCTTGTCGTGGGCATCTATGCCCCTATTGATGCACCCCATGATTTTATTTGCCTTGGCAGCCACTGCCAGACACTGGTCACTACAGTTAATTAACTGTTAAATAAGACCCCTAAATCCTTTTCCATGTCAGTCATCCCAAGTGTTCTCCCATTTAATACATAATTCCAGCCTGGATTTTTTCTCCCCATGTGCATTTCCTTACATTTATCAGGGTTGAACCTAATCTGCCACTTCCCAGCCCAAACCTCCAACCTATACAGATCCATTTGTAACAGTGCACAGTCCTCTATTGTGTTAACCACTTTACAGAGTTTATTATCATCTGCAAAGATTGCGACTTTACTATTCAACCCCTCTACAAGGTCATTAATGAATATATTAAATAGAATAGGACCCAAGACTGACCCCTGTGGTACCCCACTAGTAACAGTCACCCAATCAGAATAAGTACCATTAATAACCACCCATACCCACTTACACACATTCTCCTCCAGCCCAATCCTTCTCATTTTATACACCAACCTTTTATGTGGCACTGTATGAAATGATTTGGAAAAATCCAGATATACGACATCCAGCAATTCCCCCTGGTCCAGTCTGGAGCTCACCTCCTCATAAAAGCTGATCAGGTTAGTTTGACAGGACCGATCCCTCATAAAGCCATGCTGATATGGAGTCATACATTTATTTTTTTCAAGATACTCCAAAATAGCATCTCTTAGAAAACCCTCAAACAATTTACATACAACGGAGGTTAAACTAACAGGCCTATAATTCTCGAGGTCACCTTTTGACCCCTTTTTAAATACAGGCACCACATTTGCTATGCGCCAGTCCTGGGGAACAGACCCTGTCACTATAGAGTCATTGAATATTAAAAATAGGATTCTGTCTATTACATTACTTAACTCCCTCAGAACACAGGGGTAAATGCCATCTGGTAATTTGTCTATTTGGATATTTTGTAGGTGGCACTGTACTTCTTCCTGGGTTAGACAGGTGACCTGTACTTCTTCCTGGGTTAGACAGGTGACCTGTACTGAGTTTACCTTATCTTGCTGTATTTCCCCTGGCATTTCATTTTCCTCAGTGAATACAGTGGAGAAGAATGTGTTTAATATTTAGCTTTTTCCTGATCCCGTCTATAATTTCTTCCTCATCATTTTTTAAAGGGCCAACACTTTCATTGTTAACCTTTTTGCTATTTATATAGTTAAAGAACATTTTTGGATTAGCTTTACTCTCTTTGGAAATGAGTCTTTCTATCTCAAATTTTGTGACTTTTATCTGTTTTTTACATACTCTACATTTTTCTCTATTACTTGTTAATGCTTCTTCATTGCCATCCTGTTTAAGTAGTTTAAATGCTTTATTTTTGTCATTTATTGCCCCCTTAACATTTGTATTCATCCACATTGGTTTTCTTATATTCCTGACCCTTTTATTCCCATAAATTATATATCTCTTACAGTTAGAATTTAAGATATTTTTAAAAGTCTCCCATTTAGTGTCAGTATTCTTGTTTTTGAGGACATTATCCCAATTTATATTGTTAAGGGCTTCTCTGAGTTGATCAAACTTTGCCTTCCTAAAGTTCATTGTTTTTGTGGCCCCTCGAGAGATTCCCTTATTGAAGAACAAGTTATAATGTATTATATTATGATCACTATGTCCTAGGTGTCCTTCTACTTGCACATTAGTTACTCTGTCAGGTCTGTTGGTTAATATTAAGTCTAGTAGGACACCCCCTCTGGTCAGGCCCTGCACCATTTGGGAAAGATAATTGTCTTTAGCTATAGTAAGAAACCTGTTTCCTTTATGAGATTCACAGGACTCAGTCTCCCAATTTATATGAGGATAGTTAAAGTCCCCCATTTTTATCACCTCATTCTGATTTGCTGCCTTGTTTATTTGCCTCAGTAATTGATCTTCTGCCTCTTCCATTTTGTTTGGTTGCTTATAGCAAACCCCTATCAGAATTTATTTAATTTTTATCTCCGTATATTTCTACCCATAATGACTCCACATTATCGTTTCCCTCCCATCTATCCTCCCGCAGTGCGGCCTTCAGACTGGACTTTACATAAAAACAGACTCCTCCCCCTTTCAGTTTTGTCCGATCCTTCCTGAATAGACTATAACCCTGCAAGTTGACCGCCCAGTCACAGCTATCGTCCAACCAAGTCTCTGTTATACCCACTATGTCATAATCCTCCTCAGACATCAACCACTCCAGTTCATCAGTTTTATTGGTCAGACTTCTGGCATTAGTTAACATGCAATTCAAAGGTGTATGTTTTTTGTCTATGAAGCCTATCCCTATTAACTATTCTAACCCTTCCCTCTGCTCCAACCCCAGGTACATTAATAAGTTCCCCCTCTCTATCTACACTATCTTCCCCCTCTATGTTATAGGTTCCCTCCCCCCCCAGTCCCTAGTTTAATCACCCCTCCACCCTTCTAGCCATCTTCTCCCCAAGCACAGCAGCACCCTCCCCATTGAGGTGCAGCCGTCCCTACGGTGTCCGACAGAGAAGTCGGCCCAGTTGTCCATGAACCCAAACCCCTCCTTCCTACACCAGCTTCTGAGCCACTTGTTTACCTCCCTAATCTCCCACTGCCTCCCTGGTGTGGCTCGTGGTACAGGTAATATTTCAGAAAATATTACCTTGGAGGTCATTGCCTTAAGCTTGTGGCCTAAGTCCCTGAAATCATTTTTAGTAAGGTAATTACATGAGGAGGAGGTTTGTTACAGTGTGTCAGCCCAGTAGTAAGGAGATTACATGGGAAGAAGGTTTGTTACAGTGTGTCACCCCAGTAGTAAGGTGGAGCATGTCAAAGGGTGGGGCAATGGACGGAGCCAATGGGGCAGCAAAAGTATCTTTTGCCTAGGGTGGCAAAAATCCTTGCACCAGCCCTGCCTGTATTCAAGCCATTAGAGTCAATACGCTCCCTGCTTGTTCATACTTGTATACGTTGGCATCAAGGCACAAGCTTGATGAGATCGAACCCTTAGTATAAAAGATACTAAAGATAATAAAAGGTATTATTAATAATGTGATTATTTGAAGACATTAATGAAAATAAATGAATATGTGAATTATTGTAAAGAGAATTTAATTTCAGTGAAAACAAGAGAAAGTGAAAAAGATTCTTGTGGTATTTTTGGTTTCCTTCTTACTGGTGGCTGTAGAATGGTATCGATACAGGGAAGTTGTGGTGAGGGAAGTTATGTTTATATCAGATAACATTGCTATGGTGTGGGCAATGAATTATGTACCGGCTGGCTCAGGGCCAGTGGTGAGCATGTAAAGGTGTCTGGTTTTATGTTCTGGAAAAATATTTATGCTTTTAGACCATGTCCTGTCTCAGGAGTCTAAAACCTGATCCTGACATTATCTCATTTCACTTTAGAGTTACATTATTCAGGAAAACAGCTCTCGTGGGAAGTGTCACAATTTTCATTGGGTCGTTTCATCTTATATATACACATGGCTGATTTTTTTTACCTACAAGGAACTACAGAAGGCCCTTACAGGAAATGTGTCCTGCTACAGACGGTTGGGTGATATTGCCCAATCTTTTCTCAGTCAATATATCACAGGCAGATAACTGGAGTTGTTATGCAATGAAAGTCTCTTTAAAACAATGGGGAACATGTATTATGGAAAATGCCTCAAAATTCTAAAACTGCTATACATGCCATGATGCACCACATTTTATGCATTTTAAACACTTTTTGTACCTTACAAGATATTTTTTTAAAGTGTCCAAAAAAGAGGCATGGGTAAGTGGAGTCCTAAAATGTGACACATTTATGCAGGAATTCTCCCTATTCTCTTTGTGCATCACACAAGATGGTCCCATAGAATTACTGTCACGATGCCGGCTGGCAGGTAGTGGACCCTCTGTGCCAGAGAGGGATTGGCGTGGACCGTGCTAGTGGACCGGTTCTAAGCCACTACTGGTTTTCACCAGAGCCCGCCGCAAAGCGGGATGGTCTTGCTGCGGCGGTAGTGACCAGGTCGTATCCACTAGCAACGGCTCACCTCTCTGGCTGCTGAAGATAGGCGCGGTACAAGGGAGTAGGCAGAAGCAAGGTCGGACGTAGCAGAAGGTCGGGGCAGGCAGCAAGGATCGTAGTCAGGGGCAACGGCAGAAGGTCTGGAAACACAGGCAAGGAACACACAAGGAACGCTTTCACTGGCACTAAGGCAACAAGATCCGGCAAGGGAGTGCAAGGGAAGTGAGGTAATATAGGGAAGTGCACAGGTGAAAACCCTAATTGGAACCACTGCGCCAATCAGCGGCGCAGTGGCCCTTTAAATCGCAGAGACCCGGCGCGCGCGCGCCCTAGGGAGCGGGGCCGCGCGCGCCGGGACAGAACAGACGGGGAGCGAGTCAGGTAGGGGAGCCGGGGTGCGCATCGCGAGCGGGCGCTACCCGCATCGCGAATCGCATCCCGGCTGGCAGCAGGATCGCAGCGCCCCGGGTCAGAGGACGTGACCGGAGCGCTGCAGCGGAGGGAGTGAAGCGAGCGCTCCGGGGAGGAGCGGGGACCCGGAGCGCTCGGCGTAACAGTACCCCCCCCCCTTGGGTCTCCCCCTCTTCTTGGAGCCTGAGAACCTGAGGAGCAGACTTTTGTCAAGGATGTTGTCCTCAGGTTCCCAGGATCTCTCTTCAGGACCACAACCCTCCCAGTCTACTAAAAAAAAATTTTTCCCTCTGACCTTTTTGGCAGCCAAAATTTCCTTGACCGAGAAGACGTCCGAGGAGCCGGAAACAGGAGTGGGAGGAACAGATTTGGGAGAAAAACGGTTGAGGATGAGTGGTTTGAGAAGAGAGACGTGAAAGGCATTAGGGATACGAAGAGAAGGAGGAAGAAGAAGTTTATAAGAGACAGGATTAATTTGACACAAAATTTTGAAAGGACCAAGATAGCGTGGTCCCAACTTGTAGCTAGGGACACGGAAGCGGACATATTTAGCGGAGAGCCATACCTTGTCTCCAGGGGAAAAAACGGGGGGAGCTCTTCTTTTCTTATCCGCGAACCTCTTCATGCGTGAAGAAGCCTGTAAGAGAGAATTTTGGGTCTCTCTCCATATAATGGAAAGGTCACGAGAAATTTCATCCACAGCGGGCAGACCAGAGGGCAAGGGGGTAGGGAGGGGGGGAAGAGGGTGACGGCCGTACACCACGAAAAATGGGGATTTGGAGGAAGATTCAGAGACCCTGAAGTTATACGAAAATTCGGCCCATGGAAGGAGATCTGCCCAGTCATCCTGGCGGGAGGAAACAAAATGTCGCAAATAATCACCCAGGATCTGGTTAATTCTTTCTACTTGTCCATTGGACTGGGGATGATATGCAGAGGAAAAATTTAATTTAATCTTGAGTTGTTTACAGAGAGCCCTCCAGAATTTAGACACGAATTGGACCCCTCTATCCGAGACAATCTGCGTAGGCAACCCGTGAAGACGAAAAATGTGTACAAAAAATTGTTTAGCCAACTGAGGCGCAGAAGGAAGACCAGGAAGAGGGATGAAATGTGCCATTTTGGAGAATCGATCAACGACCACCCAAATAACGGTGTTGCCACGGGAAGGGGGTAAATCAGTAATAAAATCCATACCAATCAGAGACCAAGGCTGTTCGGGGACAGGCAGAGGATGAAGAAAACCAGCGGGCTTCTGGCGAGGAGTCTTATCCCGGGCACAGATAGTGCAGGCTCGCACAAAGTCCCCAACATCCGTCTCCAGAGTCGGCCACCAATAGAAGCGGGAGATGAGTTGCACAGATTTCTTGATGCCCGCATGACCTGCGAGATGGGAGGAGTGACCCCATTTGAGGATTCCGAGGCGTTGGCGTGGAGAAACAAAGGTCTTTCCTGGAGGAGTCTGCCTGATGGAGGCAGGAGAAGTGGAGATCAGGCAGTCAGGTGGAATGATGTGTTGCGGAGGGAGATCAACTTCTGAGGCATCCGAGGAACGAGAGAGAGCATCGGCCCTAATGTTCTTATCGGCAGGACGAAAGTGAATCTCAAAATTAAATCGGGCAAAGAACAGAGACCACCGGGCCTGGCGAGGATTCAGCCGTTGGGCCGACTGGAGGTAGGAGAGGTTCTTGTGGTCGGTGTAGATAATAACAGGAAATCTTGATCCCTCCAGCAGATGCCTCCATTCCTCAAGTGCTAATTTAATGGCTAGAAGCTCTCGATCCCCGATGGAGTAGTTCCTCTCCGCTGGAGAGAAGGTCCTAGAGAAAAAACCACAAGTGACAGCATGCCCGGAAGGATTTTTTTGTAGAAGAACAGCTCCAGCTCCTACTGAGGAGGCATCAACCTCCAATAGGAAGGGTTTGGAAGGGTCAGGTCTGGAGAGCACGGGAGCCGAAGAAAAGGCAGACTTGAGTCGTTTAAAGGAGTCTTCTGCTTGAGGAGGCCAGGACTTGGGATCAGCATTTTTCTTGGTTAAAGCCACGATAGGAGCCACAATGGTAGAAAAATGTGGAATAAATTGCCTGTAATAATTGGCGAACCCCAAAAAGCGTTGGATAGCACGGAGTCCGGAGGGGCGTGGCCAATTTAAGACGGCAGAGAGTTTGTCTGGATCCATCTGTAGTCCCTGGCCAGAGATCAAATATCCTAGAAAAGGAAGAGATTGGCATTCAAACAGACATTTCTCAATTTTGGCATAGAGTTGGTTGTCACGAAGTCTCTGAAGAACCATACGGACATGCTGGCGGTGTTCTTCTAGATTGGCAGAAAAAATTAGGATATCGTCCAGATATACCACAACACAGGAGTATAACAGATCACGAAAAATTTCATTGACAAAGTCTTGGAAGACGGCAGGGGCATTGCACAGTCCAAAGGGCATGACCAGATACTCAAAGTGTCCATCTCTGGTGTTAAATGCCGTTTTCCACTCGTCCCCCTCTCTGATGCGGATGAGGTTATAGGCGCCTCTTAAGTCCAATTTAGTGAAGATGTGGGCACCTTGGAGGCGATCAAAGAGTTCAGAGATGAGGGGTAAGGGGTAGCGGTTCTTAACCGTGATTTTATTAAGACCGCGGTAGTCAATGCAAGGACGTAGGGAGCCATCTTTTTTGGACACAAAGAAAAATCCGGCTCCGGCAGGAGAGGAGGATTTACGGATAAAGCCCTTTTTTAGATTCTCCTGGACGTATTCGGACATGGCAAGAGTCTCTGGGGCAGAGAGAGGATAAATTCTGCCCCGGGGTGGAGTAGTACCCGGGAGGAGGTCGATAGGGCAATCATAAGGCCTGTGAGGAGGTAGAGTCTCAGCTTGTTTTTTGCAGAAAACATCCGCGAAGTCCATATAGGCCTTAGGGAGACCGGTTACTGGAGGAACCACAGAGTTACGGCAAGGGTTACTGGGAACCGGTTTTAGACAGTTCTTGGAACAAGAGGACCCCCAACTCTTGATCTCCCCAGTGGACCAATCCAGGGTTGGGGAATGAAGTTGAAGCCAGGGAAGTCCAAGAAGAATCTCCGAGGTGCAATTGGGGAGGACCAAAAGTTCAATCCTCTCATGATGAGATCCGATGCTCATAAGAAGGGGCTCCGTGCGGAAACGTATGGTACAGTCCAGTCTTTCATTATTTACACAATTGATGTAGAGGGGTCTGGCGAGACTGGTCACTGGGATGTTGAACCTGTTGACGAGAGAGGCCAAAATAAAATTTCCTGCAGATCCAGAGTCCAAGAAGGCCACTGTAGAGAAGGAGAAGGCAGAGGCAGACATCCGCACAGGCACAGTAAGACGTGGAGAAGCAGAGTAGACATCAAGGACTGTCTCACCTTTGTGCGGAGTCAGCGTACGTTTTTCCAGGCGGGGAGGACGGATAGGACAATCCCTCAGGAAGTGTTCGGTACTAGCACAGTACAGGCAGAGGTTCTCCATACGGCGTCGTGTCCTCTCTTGAGGTGTCAGGCGAGACCGGTCGACCTGCATAGCCTCCACGGCGGGAGGCACAGGAACAGATTGCAGGGGACCAGAGGAGAGAGGAGCCGAGGAGACGAAACGCCTCGTGCGAACAGAGTCCATATCTTGGCGGAGTTCCTGACGCCTTTCAGAAAAACGCATGTCAATGCGAGTGGCTAGGTGAATAAGTTCATGTAGATTAGCAGGAATTTCTCGTGCGGCCAGAACATCTTTAATGTTGCTGGATAGGCCTTTTTTGAAGGTCGCGCAGAGGGCCTCATTATTCCAGGACAATTCTGAAGCAAGTGTACGGAATTGTACGGCATACTCGCCAACGGAAGAATTACCCTGGACCAGGTTCAACAGGGCAGTCTCAGCAGAAGAGGCTCGGGCAGGTTCCTCAAAGACACTTCGGATTTCCGAGAAGAAGGAGTGTACAGAGGCAGTGACGGGGTCATTGCGGTCCCAGAGCGGTGTGGCCCATGACAGGGCTTTTCCGGACAGAAGACTGACTACGAAAGCCACCTTAGACCTTTCAGTGGGAAACAGGTCCGACATCATCTCCAGATGCAGGGAACATTGGGAAAGAAAGCCACGGCAAAACTTAGAGTCCCCATCAAATTTATCCGGCAAGGATAAGCGTATCCCAGGAGCGGCCACTCGCTGCGGAGGAGGTGCAGGAGCTGGCGGAGGAGATGACTGCTGAAGCTGTGGTAGCAACTGTTGTAGCATAACGGTCAGTTGAGACAGCTGTTGGCCTTGTTGCGCTATCTGTTGTGACTGCTGGGCGACCACCGTGGTGAGGTCAGCGACAACTGGCAGAGGAACTTCAGCGGGATCCATGGCCGGATCTACTGTCACGATGCCGGCTGGCAGGTAGTGGACCCTCTGTGCCAGAGAGGGATTGGCGTGGACCGTGCTAGTGGACCGGTTCTAAGCCACTACTGGTTTTCACCAGAGCCCGCCGCAAAGCGGGATGGTCTTGCTGCGGCGGTAGTGACCAGGTCGTATCCACTAGCAACGGCTCACCTCTCTGGCTGCTGAAGATAGGCGCGGTACAAGGGAGTAGGCAGAAGCAAGGTCGGACGTAGCAGAAGGTCGGGGCAGGCAGCAAGGATCGTAGTCAGGGGCAACGGCAGAAGGTCTGGAAACACAGGCAAGGAACACACAAGGAACGCTTTCACTGGCACTAAGGCAACAAGATCCGGCAAGGGAGTGCAAGGGAAGTGAGGTAATATAGGGAAGTGCACAGGTGAAAACCCTAATTGGAACCACTGCGCCAATCAGCGGCGCAGTGGCCCTTTAAATCGCAGAGACCCGGCGCGCGCGCGCCCTAGGGAGCGGGGCCGCGCGCGCCGGGACAGAACAGACGGGGAGCGAGTCAGGTAGGGGAGCCGGGGTGCGCATCGCGAGCGGGCGCTACCCGCATCGCGAATCGCATCCCGGCTGGCAGCAGGATCGCAGCGCCCCGGGTCAGAGGACGTGACCGGAGCGCTGCAGCGGAGGGAGTGAAGCGAGCGCTCCGGGGAGGAGCGGGGACCCGGAGCGCTCGGCGTAACAATTACATTAGGAGTTGATCTTGATCACGTGCACATAGCTGGAAGAGAATGCGCTTAGCACGCATTGATCAGTCGGACCAATCAAAGCTTTTGTCATGTCTCTATGATGCCCATTGAAGTTAGCTATAGAGTTGCTCAATTTGGAATAAATCGAGTCTGTCTTATCATTTAAGTGATTCACACCAGTAGACGAGTAGGGATTCCTGTCAAAGGCAGGAGTCCCTGCTCCTGTACAATACTTACCAAGCAGTGAGGCTACATTGCATGTTTCGTCACTCACATTCCCCATACAGTGTATGCCTCGCTTCCCAGTACATACACAAGCAGGGATTCCTGTCTTTGAAAAGAGTCCCTGCGCATGTATATCAACCAATACGTAAGTGATATTGATGTGGCACAGCTAGTGTACAGAAAAATTCAAACTGTCTATCGAATTAAAATTAAAATGAATTTTTGCAGATTAATGCATCTATGGAAGTGACAATTAACCTGTAACAAAAAATTTGAACACTGATCAATAATAACAATTATACTTTTACTTATTTTTTGAGAGGTGGTAAAATGTCCTCATTAAAGTAGTTCTCAAGTCAGTTTACATAGAAGCTCCTGTAGTTCTGGCATCAGCATCTGCTTCATACATTTATTTGAACGGCTGCTATGTAATACTGACCGGACAGACTAGCTGTCTACCCTCATTAAAATGACCTGTTTTCCATGAGGGAGGTCGGTTTTAAAGAGGTTTTCTTAACCCTAATTGTTAAACATTTGAGAATCGATATAATCATTGCAGATGTCTTAGGATCCATGGACACTATGGTAATTCCGCTTGTACACTTGCAGGATCGGTGCCACCCGAGAACAGTGCTTATCTCCTAAGTATTTTATTATGGAAATAAGCATAAGCCCATTGAGAAATGGGATTCCACTGGCGGATTTCGACAAAAGACTGAACATTTTTATTTTTTCAGTGCAATCCGGATCCACCTTGGAAGTTCTGCTGCAGAACTTCTGTAGTGTGCACAGAGCAGTAAACTCCCATTGAAAACAATCAATGGACGGCTGTATTCCACTCAGAATTGCAATAAGAATAAGTTAGAGCAGAATTTCTATAATGTGCATGGGCACTTAAAGGAGAAATGCGGCAGAAAACTTTTCATATCCCCTGTGCCTGAGCTGCAAAAACAAAAAATAACTAACTTTAACTCACCTTCCTACATTCCCCCGTTGCACCGATATCAGCGTCCCGTTCCTCCGGCGCTGCTCGGATCCCTGCTTCTTAGGCTCTGAATGTCACACTGCAGTCAGCGTATCGCCAGCCACAGTGATGTCCCGTCTTGGCCGGTGATAGACTGAGTGCACTGTCATGTAAAGAGCCCGGGCAGCAGGGGAAAGGTGGGCCCAATCTCGTTACATGACAGTGCACTCAGCCTATCACCGGCCAAGGCGGGACATCACTGCAGTAGGCGATATGCTGACCGCAGTGTGACATTCCGAGCCTACAAAGCAGGGATCCGAGCAGCGCCGGAGGAACGGGATGCCAATATTGGCGTAACCGGGGAACATAGGAAGGTGAGTTAAAGTTTTTTTTGTTTTTTTGTTTTTGCATCCCAGGCACAGGGAATATTAAAAGTTTTCTGCCGCATTTCTCCTTTAAGTGCCCACGCACATTATAGAAATTCTACTCTAACTTATTCTTAGTGCAATTCTGAGTGGAATTCAGCCGTCCATTGTTTTCAATGGGATTTTACTGCTCTGTGCACAGAAACAGAATTTCTATAATGTGCATGGGCACTTAAAGGAGAAATGCGGCGGAAAACTTTTAATATCCCCTGTGCCTGGGCTGCAAAAAAAAAAAAAACTAACTTTAACTCACCTTCTTACGTGCCCCCGTTGCGCCGATATCGGTGTCCTGTTCCTCTGGCGCTGCTCGGATCCCTGCTTCTTAGGCTTGGAATGTCACACTGCGGTCAGCGTATCGCCGGCCGCAGCGATGTCCCGCCTTGGCCGGTGATAGGCTGAGTGCACTGTCATGTAAGGAGCTTGGGCCCACCTTCACCCTGCTGCCCGGGCACCTTACATGACAGTGCGCTCAGCCCATCACCGGCCGAGGTGGGACATCGCTGCAGCAGGCGATACACTGACCACAGTGTGAGGTTCCGAGCCTAAGAAGCAGGGAACCGAGCATCACCGGAGGACTTGGACACCGATATTGGCGCAACGGGGGAACGTAGGAAGGTGAGTTAAAGTTTTTAGTTTTTTTTTTTGCAACCTGGGCATAGGGGATGCTAAAAGTTTTCCATCGCATTTCTCCTTTAAAGGGGAGCACAGTGCAGCCGTGTGTAACTAGCTCCCTGCCGGATACCAGGCGGTAACTGCCCGGAAGAGTCAACCCTTTCCAATCATCTGATGCCGCCTGACTGGGAACTTTCTTTGCAGATTTGTATGCAGATAGAGGGGTTTTTGTATTTCAGGTTGCATTGTGCTTCTAAACTACAGGCCCTATATGCTTACTGATGCATTGGAGTATACAGGAGGTGGTATTGTTTTGGGCTAGCAAACCCTGAACCTTGTAAACTTACTATCCACCTTGCTGTCATATTTTTCTGTACACATTGCCACCCTTATATGTACTTTACTTTGTGTCATATTCATTTGGGTGTTGTAATCTATATACACCTATGATAATATTGATACTTAAATTCCCTCCAATGTGGCCTTTTGACACTCTTGAATCGAATATTGTCCAGTAAGACCGGCAGTGGCTGGCAAGATTGCATTTTAATGGTAGTAGGGTTCATAATATTGACCGATGAGCTTTTCATAACCTTAACAAAAGTTATGTCTTAAGTGCACTTCCCCCCCCCCCCCCCCCCCCTATTTTTGTATATATTATTTTATTGGGGAATAGCTTCAGGCTGGCTGTACAACTACTACAGGTGATGTAAAGTTTTTTTTTAGTTCATAACACACGGCTTAGCTTTCATTTGACTAGAGCTCCTTAAGATATAAAACATGAGCTGTGATTGATTGCTTGGGAAAATCACTTCAGTTTCTGTCTTATACAAATTGATAAATCAGAGCCAATATCTGTACCTGTGTTTGATGGATGGTCTCAATATTCTTATGGGATCTTTGCCCCAATGTTTATTTTTAACAGCATACAAAATGAGTGTCGCCTCAGGTTTTCCTAGGTTGCAGTGTAGCCTAAGACATTACATCACTAGTCAGGTGTTGAATGGGAGCCTGTCTGCTTCAATGGGTGGAGCAACTGCTGGGTGGGGGGATCATTCTCCACAGGGCTGCAGGAAAGTGTTCAGTGTGTGTTTTAATGGGTGGGGTGGCTGATGTGTGGGAGGGAGAAAAGTGACCTCACACTGTCAAACAAGGGAACCTGGGAATGTAGTTGATAGGTGGGAACTCCAACAGGAAAACACCACTTCACAAAAAGCAATCAGCAGTGAATATAGTGGAATCTCAACACAGCCATTTAGCCCCAAGACAAGCACAGATCCTTCCTATGCATGACAATTACTGTCTGGCAGGTAAGTATTAAAGGGGTACTCCGGTGAAAAACTTTTTTTTTTTTTTTTAATCAACTGGTGCCAGATTTGTAAAGTACTTCTATTAAAAAATCTTAATCCTTCCTGTACTTATTAGCTGCTGAATACTACAGTGGAAATTCTTTTCTTTTTGAAACACAGAGCTGTCTGCTGACATCACGACCACAGTGCTCTCTGCTGACATCTCTGTCCATTTTAGGAACTGTCCAGAGCAGCATATGTTTGCTATGGGGATTTTTTTCTACTCTGGACAGTTCCTAAAATGGACAGAGATGTCAGCAGAGAGCACTGTGCTCATGATGTCCGAGGTACCCCTTTAAAATCTCCTTATGGTGGACAACCCCTTTAAGAGACAGTCACATGCTGCAGAAATGCTACAGATTTTACACAACGGAAAACTCACAACAGAGCCAATGCAAACACTATCATATTTGTGTTGCTGTAATAGACTAATTATGTTGTAAAGGTAAATTATGAAATGTTCTGGGTTATTAGTCACCTATAAAGTCTACTTACTACCATTGTTATAAGTTCTGCATTATCAAAATTTTTTAATGAGTGGATATATTTGACAGTCCGTGATATCCCTACGAACACCTCCCCCACTCCTCCAATGTCAGCACCTTGACAGCTGTGTGTAAGAACGCTGAAGATGGAACGAGGCCGTGATAGACAAGATGCGATTACATCACCGACTTCTGAAGTGGCAGACAGGAAGTGAGAGATCTCGAAGAAGATTGAAAGGAGGTGATGAAAATGGCGTTGTCAGACAAGTGGTCATCAAAGGAGCAGACCTTATCTCCTGAACACTTCAAATAATATATGGGCCTGCACCATCTTCCTCTTAATAATATCCCAGAATGAACCCTTGGCGAGGAGACTTAATGGATTTGGCTCGATGACAGATGTGGTTTTGTTGAAAAGAAAATGATAAACATCTTTCCGCATTGAGCTTGGCTTGCTGACACTTGACAGTCCTTTACTTCCTATTAGAGCCTTAAACAGATTTCCGGCCTCATGTAAAGCTTAATCATTTTATTATGAAAACTTCTGCAATTTTCTAATATACTCAGTTCTTCGCCCTTTTCAGAATCACTTCTTTGTGAGCTCAATGGGGGGAGATTTATCAAAACCTGTGCAGAGGAAGAGTGGTGCAGTTGCCCATAGCAACCAATCAGATTGCTTCTTTCATTTTCCACAGGCCTCTTTAGAGGCCTGTGGAAAATGAAAGAAGCAATCTGATTGGTTGCTATGGTCAACTGCACCACTCTTCCTCTGCACAGGTTTTGATCAATCTCCCCCAATATGTATGCAAGGGCCAGTCTCTAGAATAGAAGAGGCATTCAGGCCCAGTAGTGGCCTCAGACCAGTGGTATTAGGTACAGGGGAGCTCTGATGAGAAGATTGCACACGTAGTCAGTTGTCAGATACAAGATATTTCTCTGGGCATCTTCATATAAAAATCAAATGGAAAATGTGGCTTGATCCTTCTCCAGTCACATGTTTTAAAGGGCTACTCCCCTGGAAAACTGTTTTATATGTGTATTTTTTTTAAATCAACTGATGCCAGAACGTTAAACAGATATGTACATTACTTCTATTTAAAGGAGAACTCCGATGCTCTAAATTAATACTATAATGTAGCCTAGACTCCTACCTTTCCAAAGATGCCATTTCCACGCGAATCGGTCCAGCCGTTTGTCCGCTATGCCCATCCGAAAATCCGGTCACTTCCGGGTACAGTGCATATGGAGTGTAGAGTAAAAGACTACATCTCCCATAATGCATTAGTCTAATTTCCTGTTCGCTCCTGCCCTCCCCCTGATTTATCGGCCAGCGGCAATAGCGATGTGCGCATGTGCACATCTATAATGTAGATTAGCCAGCGGCGTTTGCTGAGCTAAGCCTATGGCAGCTCAGCAAACCCGAATAAATGAATAGATTAGCGAGGGGGGAGTAGCCGACTCCGGGCTAGGAGGCAGGCAGAGCCCGCGCTGACTCACGGGAGATATGAGTCACCGGGCTAAGATGGCGGCGGAGCAATGAAAAAAGAAGTCGAGCGTCATCAGAAAACTGAAAAGTACAAAACTTCCGGTGAGCGACAGAAAGAAGAGGAGGACCGGGATCCTTACCCTATGGACAGCGTAAGTACATTATAATGTTATATAACTTTCCTTAATGCTTTTTTTTCACAGGTAAAATTTTTCACCGGAGTAGTCCTTTAAAAATCGTAACCCTTCCAGTACTTTCAGTTGCTGTATGCTCCACAGGAAGTTAGTTTCTCTTTGAATTTCCTTTCTGTCTGACCACAGTGCTCTCTGCTGACACCTCTGCCCATGTCAGGAACTGTCCAGAGCAGGATACATTTGCTATGGGGATTTGCTTCTTCTCTGAACAGTTCCTAAAATGGACAGAGGTGTCAGCAGAGAGCACTGTGGTCAGGCAGAAAGGAAATTCAAAAAGAAAAGAAATTCCTGTGGAGCATACAGCAGCTAAGTACTGCAAGGATTAAGATTTTTAAATAGAAGTCATTTACAAATCTGTTTTACTTTTTGGCACCAGTTGATGTAAAAAAGAAAAATGTTTTCCAGCAGAATACCCCTTTAAAGTGGTTATCCAGCTTCCCAAAATTGATGACCTATCCTCCAGATAGTGAAGGGGAACCAGCTGGCGGTGCTCATATTTTAGGGATGCCCTTTTTCAAGTAAAAAAGAAGAAAAATAGACCGGCATTTACATTTCTATGCAATGTATTCTCTTGTTCATTATATTTATTATTGCAGATAGGCAGCATAAGTCACTTCACGTTTTGGCTTAAATCGGAGCCTTTGTCAAAGGTGCACGCTTACAAAAAACATGAGAACATGGCAAGTTTTGCCCCGTAACCAGCTGAAGAACAAGCAAACATATGTCATTTTAGGCTATAAAAGATTGCCGACATGACTGTTCACCCCACAACAATTGCCCCATGTAATTCCATGTAGTTCCTACTTAGCGCTGATCAACCTTTTGCTATATTGCCGGATGGAGCTTGTAACAGGCAATTAAATAAGGATATAGGGGGACATATATCATTAGGTGTCTATTGTTGTTAACACCCCTGAGGAAGTCACTAGTAGGTGACGGAACGCGTGGGGATCAGGAGGACACCTGTACAGGGATTTTCTACTGCACTACCTCTGGTTCTTGCATTTCCCAGTTCCCTGTCTGTCATATCTGTGGATCAGGTGGTATACTATATATTTGTACTTAGCACAGAGTTTTTGTGATAACACATGCAGACTGTATAGATATACGGATATATTTGTGTTATTTGGACAGATATTCAGAGGTGGTGTTAGAACTTTACTATAGATACAGGTGTCCTGGGAGGAGTCCGAGGGGCTCCCCCCTCTTGTAGGAGGGCATGTTTTTCTTTTTTAAATGTTTTTATGGGGGTTTGTTTGTTGTCTGATTAGACATATTGTAAGTGTATTGTGTATTTTTTTGTACATTTAGGCTAAGATTCCACTTGTTTTTTTTCTGGCAGTTTTTGGATATCTGCTACTGCAGTTTTTGAGCTAAAGCCAGAAGTGTATTCAAAAGGAATAGAACATATGAAGGAAGGATTATACACTTCTCCTCCCTTATGGATCCACTTCTGACTTTGGCTCAAAAACAGCAGTGGCAGCATTCCAAAAACTGCCAGAAAAAAAAAACTAGTGGAAAAGCCTTATTCGGGTGTGTGCTTTATGGTGTACTGTTTTGTTCTTTGTGCTTAGGTGTCTATTGTAGACACAGATCTACCCCTTTAAACTGCTTGTCTAATTTACGCTCTTGGTCAAGATTTACAAAAGTTGCGCACGTCCTTCGATTTCTTGTGTGTAAACATAGAAATGCCCCCCCTCGCTCTACCGTGCATTCCTTCTCTACCGCACACTTCACAGAGCTGGGGCATTTTCCCGCGGTACACTGCTCACATAGCTAGAAGTGCTGGAGGAGCAGTGTGTGCCGAACAAAACTCTGCAAAATAGTAAAATCATAAATCTTTATAAAGTACACAGAGGGGAGATTCTCAAAGAATTTTGCACCAAAAAAAAAAAATATATAAGATTTTGGCACGAAAAGTATCAACCACATTTTCAAAGAGCTTTGTGCGGCAGTTTACACTGTTCACGTCAGTTTTGTAAAAGTGGGCGTGTTCATGTATATTGTCTGCTTTACATGGGGTGAGAGTCCAGTTCACATCAAAAATTTCACATCAGCTTTGTGTAGAAATCACACAATCACATCAGTGTAGAAATCACAGAAATGGTTGTAGTTTTATTGTTTTGGTTTTCTTCTCATTTTAGATACGTGAATTGGGAGGACAAAGTCAGATTCGGTGGATTGCGATGATGACCAGCGTTTTTTTAAATGTCAATAAAAGGGTTTACGAGGGCTGTGGGGGAGTGTTTTTTTTTATAAAACATTTTTTTCAATGTGTTGTGTTTTTATAATAGAATTTTCAGGCTTAGTAGTGGAAGGCGTCTTGTAGACAGAATCCATTACTGCTGGGGCTTAGCGTTAGCCTCAAAGTCAGTTAGTGCTAACCCCCAATTATTACCCCATTACTCACCGCAACAGGGGTGCCAGGAAGAGCCGGTACCAACAGGCCCTGAGCATCAAAAATGGCGCTCCTGGGCCTAGGCGGTAACAGGCTGGCATTATTTAGGCTGGGGAGGGCCATTAACAATGGTCCTCGCCCACCCTGGTAACGTCAGGATGTTGGGGGAACCACACACGTTTTTTTATTTATTTATTTAAAAAATAAGGAATAGGGTTCCCCCTATTTTCAGTATCAGCATGATACCAACCAAGCAGCAACAGCCTAACGTTACCAGAGTGGACAAGTTGTTACTGGCCCTCCCCAGCCTAAATAACGCCAGCCTGTTACCATCATTTTTGACGCTCCAGGCCTGTTGGTACCGGCTCTTCCCGCCACCTCTGGTCATCGTTGCAGTCCACCAAATCTGATGTAGTCCTCCACATTCACGTATCTGAAATGAGAAGAAAAGAACAACAAGAAATATGGGTTAGTACATTTTTGCGCTCTCCCCTGGGAGAGCGCACATAATGCAGCATGTTCCTAAAGAGGGAGCCTCCAATTGTTGCTAAACTACAGTACAATTCCCATCATGGGGGCTGTAGTTAAGCAACAGTTGGAGTCTCCCTGTTTGGGAACACACTGCCAGAAAGGCTCTGTTCCCATTATGCAAAACGCATAATGAGAACAGAGTCAGGACTGGACAGTGTAGCTCCACCCCTAATTATGTCATCACTAGGGGTGGAGCATTAAAGGTCGCAGGGGATATCAGGAGTGAGACTCCCTTTCGATCTGTCCCTATGCCCTTGGACTACTACTCCAATCATGGGACAGGGTCTGTCCCATGATGGGAGTAGTTGTAGTACAGCAGTGCTGAGGGATGGCACTTTCACATCCCCCAACTGCGGGACTTTTAGGACTACTATTCCCATCATGGACAGACTCCATTCATGGTGGGAGTTATAGTCCAGGGGCTGAGACAGTTATAATCCAGGGACAGTAGGAAGTGCTCTATGGTAAACTTAACCGTAGATGTGGCTATTGTTACGCCTAGCGCTCCGGGTCCCCGCTCCTCCCCGGAGCGCTCACGGCGTCTCTTTCCCTGCAGCGCCCCGGTCAGTCCCGCTGACCGGGAGCGCTGCACTGTCATGGCCGTCGGGGATGCGATTCGCACAGCGGGACGCGCCCGCTCGCGAGTCGCATCCCAGGTCACTTACCCGTCCCGGTCCCCTGCTGTCATGTGCTGGCGCGCGCGGCTCCGCTCTCTAGGGCGCGCGCGCGCCAGCTCTCTGAGACTTAAAGGGCCAGTGCACCAATGATTGGTGCCTGGCCCAATTAGCTTAATTGGCTTCCACCTGCTCCCTGGCTATATCTAATCTCCTCCCTTGCACTTCCTTGCCGGATCTTGTTGCCTTGTGCCAGTGAAAGCGTTTAGTGTGTCCAAAGCCTGTGTTACCTGAACTTCTGCTATCCATCCTGACTACGAACCTTGCCGCCTGCCCCCGACCTTCTGCTACGTCTGACCTTGCCTCTGCCTAGTCCTTCTGTCCCACGCCTTCTCAGCAGTCAGCGAGGTTGAGCCGTTGCTAGTGGATACAACCTGGTTGCTACTGCCGCAGCAAGACCATCCCGCTTTGCGGCGGGCTCTGGTGAAAACCAGTAGCCTCTTAGAACCGGTCCACTAGCACGGTCCCCGCCAATCCCTCGCTGACACAGCGGATCCACAACCCGTAAGCCGAATCGTGACAGTAGATCCGGCCATGGATCCCGCTGAGGTGCCGCTGCCAAGTCTCGCTGACCTTACCACGGTGGTCGCTCAGCAATCGCAGCAAATTGCCCAACAAGGACAGCAGCTGTCGCAGTTGACCGCCACGTTACAGCAACTTCTGCCTCTGCTACAGCAGCAACCATCTCCTCCGCCAGCTCCTGCACCTCCTCCGCAGCGAGTGGCCGCTCCTAGCCTCCGCTTGTCCCTGCCGGACAAATTTGATGGGGACTCTAAACTCTGCCGTGGATTTTTGTCTCAGTGTTCCCTGCATATGGAGATGTTGTCGGACTTGTTTCCTACAGAACGGTCTAAGGTGGCGTTCGTAGTAAGCCTTCTTTCAGGAAAGGCCTTGTCTTGGGCCACACCGCTCTGGGACCGCAATGATCCTGCCACAGCCACAGTCCAGGCCTTCTTCGCTGAAGTCCGGAGTGTCTTCGAGGAGCCAGCCCGAGCTTCTTCTGCCGAGACTGCCCTGTTGAACCTGGTACAGGGTAATTCTTCAGTGGGCGAGTACGCCATCCAATTTCGTACTCTTGCTTCCGAGTTATCATGGAATAACGAGGCTCTCTGCGCGACCTTTAAAAAAGGCCTATCCAGTCGCATCAAGGATGTGCTGGCCGCACGAGAGATTCCTGCCAACCTCCAAGAACTCATCCATTTGGCTACCCGCATTGACATGCGTTTTTCTGAGCGACACCAAGAGCTCCGCCAGGAAAAAGACTTAGATCTCTGGGCACCTCTCCCACAGCATCCTTTGCAGTCTACGCCTGGGCCTCCCGCCGAGGAGACCATGCAAGTGGATCGGTCTCGCCTGACCCTGGAAGAGAGGAATCGCCGTAGGGAAGAAAATCTCTGTCTGTACTGTGCCAGTACCGAGCACTTCTTGGTGGATTGCCCTATCCGTCCTCCACGTCTGGGAAACGCACGCACGCACCCAGCTCACGTGGGTGTGGCGTCTCTTGGTTCTAAGTCTGCTTCTCCACGTCTCACGGTGCCCGTGCGGATTTCTCCTTCAGCCAACTCCTCCCTCTCAGCCGTGGCCTGCTTGGACTCTGGTGCCTCCGGGAATTTTATTTTGGAGTCTTTTGTGAATAAATTCCGCATCCCGGTGACCCGTCTTGTCAAGCCGCTCTACATTTCCGCGGTCAAGGGAGCCAGACTGGATTGCACTGTGCGTTACCGCACAGAACCCCTCCTGATGTGTATCGGACCCCATCGCGAAGTGATTGAGCTCTTCGTCCTACCCAACTGTACCTCTGAGGTCCTCCTCGGTCTGCCATGGCTCCGGCTTCATTCCCCCACCCTTGATTGGACCACCGGGGAGATCAAGAACTGGGACTCTGCCTGCCATAGGAAGTGCCTCTCCCCCCCTCCCAGTCCCGTCAGGCAAACCTCAGTGCCTCCTCATGGCCCCCGTCCTTGTGTCACCCTGCCCCGTGCCAAGCTTCACCCTCTGCCCTCCCTCCCCATTCCAACTCCTGCTGTACTGCCTGCCGTTGAGGAAACCCTCCATTCTTTCCCGGTGTCCTCATCCCAGGGGAGGCAGTTACCAGACAAAAAAAAGGGGAGACCTAAGGGGGGGGGTACTGTTACGCCTAGCGCTCCGGGTCCCCGCTCCTCCCCGGAGCGCTCACGGCGTCTCTTTCCCTGCAGCGCCCCGGTCAGTCCCGCTGACCGGGAGCGCTGCACTGTCATGGCCGTCGGGGATGCGATTCGCACAGCGGGACGCGCCCGCTCGCGAGTCGCATTCCAGGTCACTTACCCGTCCCGGTCCCCTGCTGTCATGTGCTGGCACGCGCGGCTCCGCTCTCTAGGGCGCGCGCGCGCCAGCTCTCTGAGACTTAAAGGGCCAGTGCACCAATGATTGGTGCCTGGCCCAATTAGCTTAATTGGCTTCCACCTGCTCCCTGGCTATATCTAATCTCCTCCCTTGCACTTCCTTGCCGGATCTTGTTGCCTTGTGCCAGTGAAAGCGTTTAGTGTGTCCAAAGCCTGTGTTACCTGAACTTCTGCTATCCATCCTGACTACGAACCTTGCCGCCTGCCCCCGACCTTCTGCTACGTCTGACCTTGCCTCTGCCTAGTCCTTCTGTCCCACGCCTTCTCAGCAGTCAGCGAGGTTGAGCCGTTGCTAGTGGATACGACCTGGTTGCTACTGCCGCAGCAAGACCATCCCGCTTTGCGGCGGGCTCTGGTGAAAACCAGTAGCCTCTTAGAACCGGTCCACTAGCACGGTCCCCGCCAATCCCTCGCTGACACAGCGGATCCACAACCCGTAAGCCGAATCGTGACAGCTATGAAGAATTCTATCAGATTTTGCGGCAAAAAAAAAAACGCAAACATTTTTGCGTTAAAAAAATACACACAAAAAAGCTCTAAATACAATGAAAAAATTCCCCTCGTAGACCTTCAATAGCTGCCAGCTGAATGTTTGGCCTTGAGCTATCTCTCCAGATCTCCACATACACATAAATGTTCGGCACAGCTGAATATTCATGTGTTGTGAATAGAGGAGAAGCCGCTGCTGGACAGCTCTGTTGGAAGACAGTCAGGAGTTGGCAGAAGCCACTGAAGTGGTAGGCCAACTTTTGTCTTAAGTGTATGGGTGCATTAAAAACTAAGAAACAGAGATACAACTGATAAGGGGGTATTTGTGTTTTGTTTTTCACCTACCATGTATTCAATCAGTGAAAAGGTAAGTATACTAAGGTGGTTCCTTATTTTTTTTCACTTATTAAGCCACCATCCCCTTTCACAAGCTTGAAAGCAGGTCACGAACCAATATCGCCATGGGATGCTTTTACATAATACTTGCATCAGTTGCCCCATAGCAAGCCTGCGGGAAGGTCCCTGTGGTGGCTAGCCACTATTTAGGTCTCTGGTTTACCCCAAGGGTATGGCTGCTGTGCAACTTGACCATCCACACTCACCGATCCTGGATGGAGTGTTTGCTTACAGCAGCAACCCAGTTGTCAGTGTCCTACACTTCTCAGTTTCTCCCTACTGTAGCAGGACAGTTCTACAAGAGACCCTGGATGGTAGCAGTCTCTGTCTTTAACAATAGGCCAGTGCTGGTCAAGTTCTGTTAGGTAGGGGTTTTCTCCCTATGGCTGAAGGGCACCCCAGAAGTAACTGCTTCATCATTCCCTTATTTAACCCCTTAAGGACCAGTCCAATTTTACTTTTTATTTTTTACTCATCACCTTCTAAAAATCATAACTCTTTTATATTTCCATCCACAGACCCATATAAGGGCTTGTTTTTTGCATCACCAATTTTACTTTGTAATAACATCACAAATTTTACCATAAAATGTACGGTGCAACCAAAAAAATATAATTTGGTGGGGGAAAAGGTTTTGTTTTCACGCTATACACTTTTCGGTAAAAATTACATTTTTTCTTTATTCTGTGGATCAATACGATTAAAATGATCCCCATGTTATATGCTTTCCTATAATTATACTGCTTTAAAAAAAATCTCAAACTTTTCCGTATATGAGGAAGTATGAGGGCTCATATATTTGTGCCGTGATTTGTAGTTTTTTTTAATTGGTACCCCTTTTGCTTATATTTTACTTTTCAATCACTTTTTATAAATTTTTTTTGGGAATAAAATGTGACAAAAAAGTCAGCAATTTTGTAAAAAAATTTTTTTTACATTTACGCCATTCACCATACAGGATAATTAACATTGTATTTTGATAGTTTGGACATTTACGCATGCGGTAATACCAAATATGTTTATACATTTTGTTTTTACGCTTTTTGGGGGTAAAATGGGGAAAAGGGACGATTTACATTTCTATTGGGGAAGAGGATTTTTCAAATTTTTTTACATTTTTTTTTTACATTTAAATGTATTTTTTTAAACTTTTTATGTCCCCATACGGGAATACTTATAGCAATCATTTGATTGATAATACTGTTCAGTGCTATGCATGGGAATAGCACTGATCAGTGTTATCGACGATCTTCTGCTCTGGTCTGCTCGATCTCAGACCAGAGCAGAAGACCATTGAAGATGGCTGGAGGCAGGTAAGGGGACCTCCGGCCACCATGCTGGATGATCTGATCCCCACAGGAGCGGTGCGGGCGATCTGATCATCCATTTTAAGTGCAGCACTGCCGAAGATGCCATGATCTGTATTGATCCCGGCATCTCAGGGGTTAATGGTGGACATCAGCATGATTGCTGATGTCCGCCATTATCAGCGGAAGTTAAAGGGGTTAAAGCATGCCTGTCAGATCCCCCACCCCAAAAAACCTTTATATGTTGCTCAGTACATCATCCTGATCATGTACATCTAATTTTGTGTCTATGACCTATATTTCGCTCAGAATTACCTTTATTTTCTTGCCATCATTGCTCAGTGAAGTTTCTGTCCATGCAGAGGCATGTCCCTCTCTTCTCCTCATTGTGATGACTCCTCCCCCTCCCTCACTCTGCTCTTACTCACAGAGGGCTGGGAGCAAGCACAGCAGCTCTGGACCTGCCTTCAGCCCTGTCAATCACTCATGGGGGGAGATTCAACAGAACCTGTCCAGAGGAAAAATTGCTAAGTTGCCCATAACAACCAATAAGCTCGTGTCTTTCATTTTTCAGAGGCCTTTAAAAAAAATGAAGCAATCTTATTGGTCGCTTTGGGCAGCTCAGCAACTCTTCCTCTGGACAAGTTTTGATAAATCTCCCCCATGGTGTCCATGATGTGTCGATGACCACTGGACACTACCGGACTGGTATGTGTCCCAAGAGGCAGGGGGACCCCTAGTAGCAACTTTTTTGACTGTCTTTGACAGTATGAAATACTGAAAATTTTCTGATGAAAGCAATTGCAAAAATATTGTTTTTGCATGCTTTATAACATATCAGAAGTTATTGTATCTGATAGTGCCCATTTAACAAAAGGGCTGTCCTTCAGAATGTCCCTACCATACACAGGATCAGCAGGGGGGAGGCAGTCCAAAGTGCTCAGGGGACACAGGAACTCCTTTAGTTGCTCCAACTATGCTTCTTGTTCCACCTAAGCTTAAGGCTCCACCCACACTTTAAGCCCTACCTATGCTTAAAGCTTCACCCAAATGGAGGCTTATTAAAGGGGTACTCCACTGGCCAGTGTTGAACTAAATGTTCTGAATGCTGTTTCAGCGCTGCAGGGTCGACCATGCCCCCTTGTGAGGTCATGACCGCGGCCCCCTCAATGCAAGTCTATCAGAGGAGGCGTGGCGGCTGTCACGCCCTCTCCCATAGACTTGCATTGAGGGGACATGGTCGTGATGTCACGAGGGGGCGTGGCCGACCCCCGCAGCGTGAAAATAGCATTCTGAACATTTAGTTCCATGCTGGTCAGTGGAGTACCCCTTTAAAGATTTAGAATTAGGCTCTAGGAGCTTTAAAATGTCTGTACTCTTTATGTCAGAGTTCTCCAAGCTTGTCCTCGAAGCCCACCGACAGTCCAGGGTTAGAATTTTTCTTTATTCTAACAGAGTAACTAAAAAAACAGAATGCCGGTGGGCCTTGAGCATTTGGTTGTGGACCACTGCTTTATATCATGATAATCTTCTGTGAAATGTCCCTTTAACATTATCATCTACTGTCTCTCGGATGGTATTATAGCAAAGCTCAGTGGAAAAATAAATTCAGCGTGCAGAAAAAGGAATGTACAAACTCGAACTACAATGAAAGCATATTTTTATTTTCCCTACTAAAGAATGTCTGTTAATCAAGCAATAAGCCCAGGGTAGTGTGAACGCGACTGCTGCACCGTGACGTCTTCAATAGGAAAGGCGTGACAAATGATTCCTGTCTACAGCCTAAATGCGCTTAATGTCCAATGAACAATCATTTTACATATGTCAGAATTTAAATGCTTTGTCCTTAATTCACCAAGTCACCCTGGAGCGCGAAACAGAATGAGGAATCTAATGTTTATCTCCCGGTTATTAGCATGTAATAAAAGCTCTGAAAATTTAGCAGTTTCATATACTCCAGTGATATAAAAACCCATGTATTGCCAAAATGTCTCATCTCAGGGTGAGTTCCAGGTTAAAAAAAAAAAGTCTGTAAATAGCTGCATCTCTTAAACTGGCCATTAGGGGCATCGGTTGAAGCTCAAAACATTTGGGGTATCTCGGGACACTTGGATTTAAAGATAATAGCATAGTGTGTTTATTACACTTCAGAATACTACCTTTATATAATGGAAAAGACATATGTTGAGCAGCACCCATTTGGATGAGTAAAGGCCTATGATGTATGAATTCAGTTGGACTTGGTTTGTCTTATCCACAATAACAAGTTCGAAAAAAAAAAGTCTCCCATTAAAGGGGTATTCCAGGAAAAAAACTTTATATATCAACTGGCTCTAGAAAGTTAAACAGATTTGTAAATTACTTCTATTAAAAAATCTTAATCCTTCCAGTAGTTATCAGCTGCTAAAGTTGAGTTGTTCTTTTCTGTTTGACAACATTGCTCTCTGCTGACACCTCTCCTTGTCTCAGGAACTGTCCAGAGTAGGAGCAAATCTTCATAGCAAACCTCTAATGCTTCGGACAGTTTTTTTTTTTTTACCACTGGACTACCCCTTTAATATACCCATATGAACAGCATAACTGTAAACAGGACTGTGTTAGTGTTATCGTTTTACATTGCTGAACCCAGATAAGAAGCATGTGATGCACGGTGTGTTTTATTTTATCTTTTTCATGTTTTAACTTTACATAAGTTCTAATCTAAAATCTCATTTTCACCTGAAGTAACCTTGGCAATTTGTGGCATCTTAACCACATTGTAATTATTTGTAAAACATAACTTTGCAAATTAAGATACAGCATTATAGATAAGAACAAGGTACAGTCAACAGAAAAATGTACAAGAGGAATTTTTACTTTTTATTATTGTCTGTACTTTGGCGTAGTTCATATTGTACTTCTTCAAACCTTTACCAGTTTCTCCTGCCCATAGACCAGTTTCTTAGTGATTAAAGGGGTACTCCAGTGAAAAACATTATTTTTAATCTACTGTTGCCAGAAAGTTAAACAGATTTGTAAATTACTTCCATTAAAAAATAGTTATCCTTCCAGTACTTATTAGCTGCTATATACTACAGAGAAAGTTCTTTTTTTTTTTGGGGGGGGGGGGGGGGGGGTTCAGGAACTCTCCAAAGCAGGAGCAAATCCCCGTAGCAAACCTATCTTACTTTGGACAGTCCTTGATATGGACAGAGATGTCATGAGAGAGCACTGTGGACAGAAAAAAAAAAGAAATCCAAAAAGAAAAGAACTTTCTCTGTAGTAGAAAGCAGCTAATAAGTACTGGAAGGATAAAGTATTTTAAATAGAAGTAATTTACAAATCTGTTTAACTTTCTGGCACCAGTCGATAAAAAAAAAAAGTTCTCCACCTGAGTACCTTTAAGTAGAGTGCTCATAAAGTGATCTGCTCGATCTCTCTGCTTGAGACAGTACTGCAAATATTAAAAGGATTTGCCAAGATCAAAACAAAATTGGTTAAATGCAGGAAATGGCATAACATAACAATACAACCTATACCAAGTGGTATACCTTACATGGAAGCAGAGCACATGGATGCTATGGGGCCTGCGAGCTGGAGGGGTTGGTTGTGAATATTCGCAATGCGTGAATATTTATTGTGAATATCGCATATTTGCGAATTCATGAATATTGTGAATATAGCGCTATACATTAGCAATTACGAATATTCAAATTTTTTTTCACAGGACACATCACAGTGATCATCCCTCCCTGCCTCCAGCTTGTGGTCTAAACAAGGCTTCAATACTAGTTACTGTGTCAGACTGGCACGCAATCACTTCTGTCAACAACATCCCTAGCAACCAATAGTAAAGTTGTCCACCCCCTCACTGTTTTCTTCCTCGAATATGCGAATATTCTAATATGTGAATATGGGAATATAATGAATACGCGAAATTCGCGAATATAGGATGAATATTCATCTATATATTTGCATAATATCGGGAATATGAATATGGCCAATGCCGCTCATCACTACTCAGAGCTGAATGGTCCCATCTCCCTCCTGTCCAGTCAATTGCCCCTAGTCACTGCAGCTTTCTGTTGGAGTTGCACCTTCAAAATGCAGATCTAGTTGAAAAACCATGATGAAGCAGAGAGCCATTAGTTCCCTGTTCTGCCAAAGAGGCCAGGTGTAGCTAAAGATGTCAGCTTCTTGGCGTGACGCACTGACGCTGCATTACACTGTGAAGCTTAAAGAAAAACTCCAGCCAAAACTAACTTATCCTTTATCCCCCTTCCCCCCCCCCCCCCCCCCCCCCTTCCGTTATCTCCAGAATGGGACCCGGCTCTCAGTGAGGAGCGCATGAGGTAGAAGACAACCGAGTACAGCACTGGGCAACATTGGTGCTCCATAGAAATGAACGGAGCACATGCCGTCTACTGGTAGACAACACGTGCTCCTCACTGAGAGAGCCAGGGTCCCATTCCAGAGATCACAGGGGGTCCAAGTGGTCGGACCCCCCACGATCAGCTACTTATCCCCTAGCCTGTGGATAAGGGATAAGTTAAAGGGGTTATCCACCATAAGGTGATTTTAGTACGTATCTGGCAGACAGTAATGGACATGCTTATGAAGGATCTGCGCTTGTCTTTGGGCTAAATGGCTATGTCATGAGATTACCATAATACTGTGGCTAGCTTTTTGTGAACTTGTATTTCCTGTTTGACTGTCCTTTTTTTTGACTACAAATCCCACAATTCCTCCATCCATTTTCCTCCTTCCCACACATCAGCCACCCCACCCATTGAAACATAAATGAGCTGCAGACCTGTGGTTTTCAATCAGGGTGCCTCCATCTGTTGCATTAGTTGCAGATTGATCTCTCTCCCACCAAGCGATCGCTCCACCCACTGAAGCAGACAGGCTCCCTGTCATCAGCTGACTAGTGAGTCAGGTCTCGGCCGCATTGCAAGCTGGGAAAAATCTGAGACAACAGTCATTTTGTATGCTGGTAAAAATAAATAGTGGGGTGAAAATGACAGAAGAATTGTGAGAAAACCGTCACACACAGGTACAGACACTATATTATGAATTACACTAACTTTACAGCCCCTGTAGCATAGTCAAATAAAAAAAAATCCGGGAATACCCCTTTAAGATTAGCTGGAGTTCTCATGTCTTTAGCTGTTAATGGCCTATTATAGAATAGCAGGGAGCCAACGTGCTTTGTCACAATTAGCGGACACAGGAAACGATGCTGCAGTGGGGACAAGGTAAGTAAAACAAATTTTTTTTAGCACAAAGGGGAATTATTAATAGGGTATTTTGGCGTATTACTGTATAGGTAGCAACATTTTGTCACTTTGAAAGCTAGTTCTTAAATCTACTGCATGTTACAGTGTATCTAAAATATTATTTGCAAATGAATCTAAATGAGATATAGAGCCTTGTTGTAAGTGATGGTTTCCAATGTCACCCTCAAATGGTGTTGTCTTTTGCTGGAGCTTCGGTAGTCATTGTTGTATTAGACCTCAGGCCCATCTCCAGTCCCATGGTAGGCCAGTCTAACTGTAGACTGGAATGTTGTTATGTACCATATTTTTCGCCCTATAGGACGCACCGGCATATAAGATGCACCCAATTTTAAAGGTGCAAAATCTAGAAAAAACATTTCTGAACCCAACAGTGATCTTCAACCTGCGGACCTCCAGATGTTGCAAAACTACAACTCCCAGCATGCCCGGACAGCCAACGGCTGTCCGGGCATGCTGGGAGTTGTAGTTTTGCAACATCTGGAGGTCCGCAGGTTGAAGACCACTGGTATAGGAGGTAATACTCACGTGTCCCCGCCGCTCCGGACCCGTCACCGCTGCCCTGGATGTCGCTCCATCGCTGTCGCCTCGTCCCCGTGGTGTCCCCGACACTCCGGACATCTTCTTCCCTGGGATCCACGCTCTCCGTCGCCGTCATTACGTCGCCGTCATCACGTCGCTACGCACGCCGCTCCTATTGGATGACGGGACGGCGTGTGCGACGATGTGATGACGTCGAAGGAGAGCGCCGGCCATGCAGGGGATCCCGGCACGGAGCAGACACCGAGAAGGCAGGTAAGGTCCCTCCCGGTGTCCTGTAAGCTGTTCGGGACGCCGCGATTTCACCGCGGCGTTCCCGAACAGCCCGACTGAGCAGCCGGGTTAGTGTCACTTTTGCTTCAGACGCGGCGGTCAGCTTTGATCGCTGCATCTGAAGGGTTAATACAGGGCATCACCGCGATCGGTAATGTCCTGTATTAGCCGCGGGTCCCAGCCATTGATGGCCGCAGGGACCATGTTTTGGGGAAGAAAAAGTGCGTCTTATACGGCGAAAAATACGGTATATTATTTTATCATTATGTCTAGGCATTTCTATGTATTTTTATTACTTAAACTCTTTCTTTTCATACATATGTCTTGTATCAATAGAGGCCATGAATAGTATTTTCTTTATGTGGGGCAATTGGGACCTAGTCTTCAGATGATCCGAATCATTGACTTGTCTCTGACTGTAATGTAAATATCATTCGGGCCCACTGGTAATAGACTCACATAACAGACATTTTCAAAACTACTAAAAGAAAATACATTTTGTGCTCAGGATGACCCTCACAGGTCCTCATTCATGAGTTACACAGTTAACGGTTGTGTGTCAAAATGTAGGGCATGGAGGAACTATTTTAGCTCTATTAGAAGGAATTAGGCAAACATAGACATGGCTCCTTGAAGGATATTTAAGGTGTTTACCATGTTGTTCCATGTAAACAGAAGATGGGAATTATCTCAGTTGACTGACATTATTCTAATGTACTGTATATGGTCCAGCTTTAGCATAGAACTCATACAGCCTCACAGGGCTCGACATAACAGTACCAGCTGCATGGTGCCCCCATATCAGTGATATCCACAACAATGATTCCATCAGTGTCTATTACATTACTAGATAAAATATCCAAGGGTGTAACAACAAGCAACTTGGAAGGTCGCCTGGAGAGTTTTAAAGGGGTACTCCGGCGCTTAGACATCTTATCCCCTATCCAAAGAACACCAGACGCAGCCCTGCATAGAATGCGGGTGCAGCACGGAGATGGCGGGGGCTACCAGCGGCGGGCCCCCTGCGATCAGACATTTTATCCCCTATCGTTTGGATAGGGGATAAGATGTACCTCTTTAAGGAGACAAAGAGAATAAAAGTGCATTGACAATACGTGTTACAGTGAAATAAATTATAAGATTTATCATATTTTATATTCTATTATAACATATTTGAACTTGAAATAGTGGGGCCCAGAACAGACATTTCATGAAGCACCTGGGGCAGCATTTACTTGACAGGGCCATATTCAGTACTGGTGCACCACAATACTATTAAGCACTACCATAAGTCCTAAGGGTATTTTAGTAATGAGGGCCACAGTTAGATTAAGCCCAGTTCTGCCTTCTAGTGACCAGCTGAGGATATTACACATGGAATTAAAAGACAATATTAAAAGAGTAGTCTGGTGAACAATAACTTATCAAAGGATAGGAGATAAGTTATAGATCGCGGGGCGTCCGAGCGCTGGGACCCCCTGCGAACTCCTGCACGGGGCCCCGGCAGTCTGCCGGAAGCTGACGTCCGTACCCCACAGGAAGCCGCAGCCGGTACACCCCCTCCATGTATCTCTATGGGGTACATGGAGGGGTGTGTCAGCCGGTTCTCCGTGCGGGAGTCAGCACGCCCCCTTCCAGTCGACTGCTGGGACTCTGTGCAGGACCCCCGCGATCTATAACTTATCCCCTATCCTTGGATAGGGGATTAGTTATTTTTCACCAGACAACTACTTTAACCCCTTAAGGACGCAGCCCTTTTTCACCTTAAGGACTGAGCCCTTTTTCGCAATTCTGACCACCGTCGCTTTACGAATTAATAACGCGAAAACACTTTTACCGAATATTCTGATTCTGAGATTGTTTTTCCGTGACATATTCTACTTTATTTTGGTGGTAAATTTTCGGCGCTACTTGCATCCTTTTTTGGTGAAAAATCCCCAAATTTCATTAAAATTTTGCATTTTTCTAACTTTGAAGCTCTCTACTTATAAGGAAAATGGATATTCCCAATACATTTTATTTTTCTTCACAAATACAATATGTCCACTTTATGTTGGCATCATAAAATAGACATATTTTTGCTTTTTGAAAAAATTAGAGGGCTTCAAAATAGAGCAGCAATTTTCAAAAATGTCATGAAAATTGCTAAATCTGAAGGGGCAGATGTTACAGAACTACAACTCCCAGCATGCCTGGGCAGTCCAGGCATGCTGAAAGTTGTAGTTTGGCAACATCTGGAGGGCTACCAAACTGTGACCCTCCAGATGTTGCAAAACTACAACTCCCAGCATGCCCAGACAGCCAAAGTCTGGGAGTTGCAGTTTGGCCTTCCTAGTTGTTGCCACAGTAAAGATCACTTTACTTTCACTTTCAATCCCCCCCCCACCCCCCGTCGCTTCCCTACCTGAGCCAGGATCCAGCAGTCTCCAGCGAAGATCAGGCGGTCCCCAGACATCTTCTTTGCAGGTACCCAGCCTCCATCTTCTGTCCATGTTCCCCTCAACATCCAGGGGTGGGCAGAATGGGGGTTGCCATGGCAACCCACTGTCCTGCTCTGCCATTGGTCAGAATCAGTTCTGACCAATGGCAAGGGATAGGAGGAGATCGCAGCACTGCGACCTCACTCCTAGCCCTCAGGATGATCGGGGCTGTCTCTGACAGCTCCGATCATCCCTATTTTCCGGGTGATCGGGTCACCAGAGACCCAATGAGCCCGAAATAGCAGAAAATCGCATGTCTGAATTGACATGCGATTTTCTGCGATTGCCGACATGGGGGGGGGGGGGGGGGGATCACGATGTGCCGGGGTGCCTGCTGAATGATTTCAGCAGGCATTCCGGTCCGGTCCCCAACCGGCTAGCGGAGGACCGGAATTCCCACGGGCGTATGCATACGCCCCACGTCCTTAAGGACTCGGGATGCAGGGCGTATGCATACGCCTGGCGTCCTGAACAGGTTAATATTGTTTTGGACACCCCTGGGTACCTTATGTCTCCTGGTGATCTGCATTTATTTTCCTTCTTACCTTTTATCATCTATAGTTATCAATACTTACATGTCACCTCTGAGTGGAATTGGATCCTTTCATATAAAATTTTAATAAAGTGATAATAAAATCACAAGGCAATATAAGATATTATGACATAGTATAAACTATATAAATAACATTTTTAATATTAATTTGATCCAATATATAATATCCAATACATATAATCCAATAAATATATATATTTATATTATATAATGTTGAACATATCACAGAAAAATAATATATATATTTATAATATAGAGACATATAATAATATAATATATTTAAAATATAGAGACATTCTTAAAGCCAATGTTTCAGCAGCATAATATGAGTTACAATAAACCTTTTAAGTTATAATGTAAATTACTTGTTTTACAAAAATATTTAAAGTGACATCAAAGTGATACAGACGCTTTACTTTCGGAACATTACAATATTCCTTAGGGAAATGTGAAAACTGGAGTAAGGCCTTGTAGCTAGAGTCCTCTCTTTCCAGCTTCCATTGGTTGTGACCTAATTTAATGAAATCAGGTCATCTGTGAGCTCTTCATTACCCCCAGACTAAACTGCGAGAGAATATAGCAAATGTTTCCATGCCTCTCAGTGGGGTATTGTGCGCTTCCTCTAGATATTGACTTAGGAAGAGTTCTATACCAAGAGCTGGTAAACAGTACAAGCCATAGGAAGTAGGTACACAGGCCTGATGATTGAATTAGATGAATAAATAAGACCATGTCTCCTGAAGGGTCCTCTGGAGGATTTGGGTTGAAGAGGAAACAAAAGTAGACACAATTATCTTAATATGTTCCCCACTGATGAGGCTCACCTATCACGCCAGAAATTCTAGGAATGCGCTCTTTAATCAGATAACACTCTCCTAGGAAAGCTAGGCATAGACAACATACAAATAAAGGATTGTATTTTGCATATGACTGGGGTTTCATCTTTGCTTTCCTTAAAAAAAAAAAAAAAAACTAATGCCTAAACCACACGTTAAACCTAAATTCCTAACCCCAAGGCCGTAGCCCGGGGTGCAAAAACACCTCTAATTAACCCCCCTTTTAAAATTTAACTTTTATTATATATACTCTTAAAAATAAGAATAACCCAGCAAGGTGATGATTAAAATTGGGATGTCAGGTAGGATAGTATAAATGTGATTAGAGCAGTATGGCTTCAAAGTCAAGGGCTCTGCAGCAGCCCAACATTCCTACACTGACACCAAATTAAAACACTAAATTGCCGCCTCTACATGTTTCGCCGTCTGCACGGCGTTTTCAAGAGGCAAAATGTGGCCACATATATATATAATAAAAGTTACATTTTAAAAGGGGGGTTAATTAGAGGTGTTTTTGCACCCCGGGCTACGGCCTTGGGGTTAGGAATTTAGGTTTGACTTTTGGCCTTAATAGCCCCCCCCCCAGGGGTCATTTTTGAAGTTTTGGTTAAACCACACGCCTTTTGTTATATGTAATTTTAACTATATTAATGCGGGTCATACATATAGAATCGTCCACAAACATAGTCCGCAGGATTGCTATTGTATGAATGATCCCAGCAGCAACATGCCAACCTATACATGCTGGTCACTGTGATTTTTTTAGCTAAAGGGGGATATTGTATAAAGTGGGGGTACACTTTTCTCAAGTCTGGGCTTGATTGTCACCAATAAATGGGGGTATATAAAATATATGTAAAAAAATTATGTAGATCCAATGAATTAATTTAAAACAATTTATTATTACAATGATAGTGCTTGTGGTGTCCTTTGTAGGGCCCTTTCATCGGACTCTCCACAATAAGGTAGTGAATGTATAAAATATTCATACAATGAAATAAAATAAAATAGACATGTAATATACAGGGTAAAAAAGTGCTGGTATCCCAGTGTGGCAAATAGTCTGTAGCGCTTATAGATGTATGCACGGAGATCGTGCCTTGTATGGTTGATTACAAATAGTCTGAGTAGCAATGTCTCTGTATAACTTGTATCTGGTCAGGATACTGCATGTGGCAGCGTGTTGATAAGGGGTTAAAATCAATGCTCTCTGTGGTGCTGGGTTTTCCTTGTGTGTATCCCACTCTACCCTGGCGGAACAGGGATAGAGATTGGTGAGTGGGATATAGATAGTCTCTTAATTGTAATTCTGTGGGTGCATGGGGCTGCGCTCTGCAGCGCTGAAGGCCCCTCAAATGTGGACCACTCTACCCCGGCGACACAGGGAAAGTTTTGATTGGATTTGGCACACTGTGCCTCTTACCAGCAATGTCCTGGAGCCTGGTTGCCAGAAAAAGGTTTTCACTGGGGAGACGTCTGCTGGCAGGCGGGATGCGTACCACCCAGGAAGCGTGCTCCGGTTAATTTCTTGCGATCCGGTGAATGACGGTAAAGATCATCAGGTTTGCCAATACTGGGGTACAGGTGATAGAGGCTAGACGCATTTCTAGGTACTCATCTACCTCTTTTTCATTAGCTATTGAAAAAGAGGTAGATGTGCTAAAGTACATGGGCGTCAAAGTCAACAAAACAAACAGAACTGTACAGTCAGGGGAACAAGTCAGGAACATAACAGGAATTCAATAACCAACAAACAGATATATAAATACAAACAAGGCAGGAAATAGCATACTAACAGGTCAGGAAATGAAGAGCACTGTTTACACGGGACTCAGAATTAGAAACACACTGGACACCCCACTCCAGTCATGGAGTGACATAAATACCAAAGCCTAACTACCGGGCACTCTCCACCAAGTGTTCAGGATACTGACCTAGAAGGAAACAAATATCCCAAATACAAGCAAACACAAGTACATATACAACACTAACTCACTCCTAGATAGACGGATTAGCACAAGGCTCAGAACAGGATTCTATCCTAGGAGATCCAGGATCAAACAAGATCAAAACAGGACTGACAAAACGCACAGTGTGAATACGGATTCAGGAAACACAAATCATATACAGAACGAACAATAATAATAACCAGCACCAAACAACAGCTGAAGTGGCCTCATATCCACTCCCAGTGCTGAAGCCAAGAAGGTTAACTCTTCCCATTCAAGAAAGAATTAACACAAGAAACTGTTCAGACATAAACTGCATATCTGAACACATCCCAGAGCAGAAAATACAAAACACATATGTACGGACATTACATTATGTGTTTAGCCATGCTCTGTACCTTTAAGAGCATATATTATGCTACCTCTTTTATTGTTGTACTCATGCTTATATACTATATAATGTGTAACATGTATTTCCTTTTACACCTGTACTTGCTATGTCAAACTGTCAGGTGGGGGCCAGAGTGTTCAGCACAGAGAGTTGAGCCCCATTCTGGAGATAGGGGATACATTTTTAATACCTGGATAACCCCTTTAAAATGTCTGAGCTCACCTCACAACGGAAAGGTAGCCTTAGTATCCTGGTGTTACAGCCAGGTCATGGGACGACATGGGCCTATGAGTTGTCATGTACTTGATCAGGCAGACCCACACACCTTTCCCTGGCAGAGGGAGTCATGCCCATGCAAGGTGTGTGCTGCAACCAGCAAAAACAAGCAGAATAACATCATGGCTGGTCTTTGGAGATGATGACATTAGGGGTCTAATGCCGTTCACTATTTATTGTACAGTCTGTTCCAGTTATAAAGCAAGTTTTTTTCTGTGACTCTCCGTGGTGCCTCCTGAACCTGGGTTTACTTGCCAGTGGCCCTTCTGTGTATACGACCCTGCGTCCACCCTGTGCCTCCAGGCAGAACCCTTCCTGGATAATGGCTTATCATTAGAAAGTGGGATGGGCTGACTAGCAGGGTCTGACAGCAGCTGATTACCCTCTCCCAGTAAAAATGTTGACATTCACATTCCAGGCGTGTAGTATGTATATGGTAGAATCGGAAGCCATAGCATATGCCAAATGAGCATCAGACCAACACCGATCTCCTATGTATGCTCATCCTTACATCTTAGGGCTACACATCAGCTCATAGGAATGCCTTCATATGTCTACAATTTAACTGTGCCGCCTATCTGAGGTAGGGTGACCACGTGTCCCGGATTGCCCGGGACAGTCCCGCATTTGGAGAGTCTGTCCCGGTCACCATCATTCTGGGACAATGCAGTGTCCTGGAATCAGGCCCGGACTGGCCATTGGGCACACCAGGCATTTTCCCAGTGGGCCGGGCCGTCCCCCTGCCTGCTCTTAATACTAAGCAGCCGCAGCTATAAGAGCTGTGCCCAGGGCCGTCATCAGGGGATACAGTGACTGACAGGTCTGAGAGCCTGTGAAGTGGCCGCTGCTGCCGGAGTTTTTTCTGACAGTTTCCCCCTTCAGGCACTTTTCAATCAGCGCAGGGGCCGCACTGACTCTCTGGGAAGAGAAAAACAGCTGAGAGCAATGCTCCTCCCCCCTCTCCCACATGACCCTCTGTGTGCAGTCTGATTGGAGGAGCAGGATCATGCTGTATTTCCTGCTCCACAACAGACTCTTAGGCCCCATTCACACTACGGAATTCCTGTGGAATTCCTGTGAACTTTAACATTAGTGTGAACTGGTTTCCGCGAGACCCGTTCACACTGCGGAATTTCAGCATTGGACATTTCCGCCGCTGAAAGTGTTCCGCGCAAAGAAAGAATGGTGACGGCTTAGCGCCCCACGGCCCTAGCACCGAAGTACTTTCGGCGGCGGCCCCCAGGCGGAAGCTCCGCTTGCGGAATTCATCCGTGAGAGACCGACGTGTGA
The DNA here is from genome assembly GCF_029499605.1 of Hyla sarda. Taxonomy (NCBI): domain Eukaryota; kingdom Metazoa; phylum Chordata; class Amphibia; order Anura; family Hylidae; genus Hyla; species Hyla sarda. Next base: position 56,291,337 of record NC_079191.1, on the reverse strand, counting down.
ACGCACCCTTAAGCTGCCCAGGGAAAAGGAAGCCTTTCTCTTCTCACAGCTGGTGCCATGTACAGTAAGTAACTTTCTATATATCTCTCTACTTTTCATCTCACTCTCTTTCATCTCACCAGGGTGCCTCCAGCATGTCTCTGACTGTGTGGGCATGCTGGGAGTTGTAGTTGCTGGTTCAGACACACTGATCTATCTATTAATCTATTAATCTATCTATTAGTGTTTTCTAACGGGGGGGGGGGGTTGGGAAACGCTGATCTATCTATCTCATATCTATCTATCTTATATCATATCTATCTATCTATTTATCTTATATCTGTCTGTCTTTCTATTTATCTTATATCTCTTATATTCAGGGACTTTCCTGAGAGGGGGACAGATTTAAAAAAAAAAAAAAAATGTTTTCCCATTTACTCATAGCATACTTAAAGGAAAACTGTCAGCAAAGCACCCGCACCAACCAGTGGTACTGGCTGGTAGTGTGGGTGACGCTGATTAAAATGATGCTAACCTTGCCCGAATCTGTCACCTCGTTGTGGTGTTATATTCATTTTTGTGATTATGGTAATGAGGACCAAGTGGCACAGACGGGGTGAAAAGCTTGCCTAGGGCACTGTGACATTGGTCGGGCTAATGAACATTCATTCCCTCCCTCCACTTCTCCCTCTCCACTTCCCAAACACGTCTTCTGCACATGTGCTGCTTCCTGGGTACACCCGGAAGTGGCCTCTGCGCAGCTTCAGTACAGCCCAGGAAGCGGCACATGAGCAGAAGACGTGTTTGGGACACGGAGAGGAGAGGGAATGAATATTCATTAGCCCGGCCGATGTCACAGTGCCCGAAGGCAAGCTTCTCACCCCGCCTGTGCCACTTGGTCCTCATTACCATAATCACAAAACGGAATATAACAGCGCAACAAGGTGACGGATTCGGGCAAGGTTAGCATCATTTTAATCAGCATCACTCGCACTACCAGCCAGTACCAATGGTTAGTGAGGGTGCTTTGCTGACAGTTTTCCTTTAAATGGCAGAAAGGTGGGCCTGCTGCCAGCCCCTAACCCCAAGTCTAGCCCCAAATCTCTATTCAATTAGACTGCAGGATGGGCTGCGGGTACTTTAAAGCCAGCACATGGGCTGCCAGGGGTAGGCACTACTTTCTGGGGGCACTATCTACTGGGGGCACTATCTACTGGGCGCATTACTTACCTGGGTAAAGTACCTACTGGGGGTACTACCTACTGAGGGCACTACTTATTATGGGCATTACCTACTGAGGGCACTACCTACAAGGTGCATTACCTACCTGGGGGGGGGCACTAGCTACTGGAACATTACCTGTCTTGGGGCTTACCTACTACCTACTGGGGGTATTACCTACCTGCGGGGGAACTACCTACTGGGGGACATTACCTACTACCTTTTGGGGCATTAACTACAACCTACCTGGGGGCATCACCTGGTACCTACTGGGGGCATAACCTACCTGGGGGCATTACTTTCTGGTAGCATTACCTACATCCTACCTACTGGGGGGCTTTACCTCCCTGGGAGCAATACGAGGGGCATTCCCTACGTACTGGGGGCACTACCAACCTACTGGGGGCTTCTACCTTATTGGGGAGATTCTCTACCTACCTACTGGGGGCATTACCAAGGGCACAGGTAGGGAACAGGTGGGGAATGTGCTTAAAAAGTGTGGAGCCTAATATGTTTGTTGCCTGGCAGATTCTGCGGTGACAACTCATGATTGGAAGAAGAATTCCTGACGATCTAAGCAAGACAGAGAAGAAAAGATAAGAGAACGACTCCAAGAAGACTCTTTCTGTGAGTCAGTAGATGTAACTGCACTGTAATCACTTATATGGTCTGCAGTGCCTGTATAGAGCCAGGGTCACTACTATATGGGCTTTGTATGAGGGATATTGGTTTATTTTCTGTAGTTTTTATACAGTCACTATTATTCTTATTTGTATACTGGTATTATTGGTAATATTGGTCTCAGTATACAGATTTGGTCAGTAACCGTATAATGTTGATATGTATAGTGATAATACTCCTCCTTGTATACTGGTATTATTGGTAATATTGGTCTCAGTATACAGGATTTGGTCAGAAACAATATGATGGTAATATGTATTGTGATAATATTTCTCCTTATATATTGGTGTTATTTTGTAACTGTATGATTTCTTTAGAGGTTTTTATCATGGGAAATTGTCGAAGTTTGACGAAATGCACTTGTGAAAGTAAGTGTCCCTGAATGGCAGTTAGGAAATGTGGTCACCCTAATCTGAGGTGTCAGTCAATGAAAGTTAAAGTGCAAAAAAAATAATAAATTGTGGGACGAAATCTCTTTAAACACAAATAAAGGAACACATAGCTTTTTTTCTCTTAATGTATGTCTATGGTAGTCACACAAGTCTTCTATCAGGAAAAAAAATGGAATTGGATATTACATCAAAACACTTGAGTCATATGATGCTATTGCACTGGCACACATGACACAAGTTACTGTAAAGTTGTTTTGAATCAGCACTCAAAGAGTAAATTAACGGGAATTATCCAGCAATACCTCGTCTCCTGGCTGTGGGTCAGTACTGTTCTTGATTTGACTCCAGACTAACCCTAATCATGACCTCAGCCTTGTTCCTGGATGTTGTCTCTGCTTTATGTTGCCACCTTTCTTGTAAAAAAATACCGGCCCTGCTAATTTGCATAATTATTTTTGTATGCGTAACATCACAGGATACACATATGCGAAGGAAATTTTGTCCTATTCTCACCCCTATAACTTTTTTATTTCTCCTTATACGGGCCTGTATGAGGCTCATTTTTCGCGCCCCGATCTGTAGTTTTTAACAGTACCATTTTTGTTTTGATGTGACTTTTTGATCACTTTTTTTTTATTAAGTTCGGGAGTTGCAGTTAGTTCCTAACTACAACTCCCAGCATGTTGGACTATATAGTAGTACTACCTGAGTACCTACTGTTGCCCGGTTTTTCCTTCCTAATCCTTGTAGTGGAGGAAAATCAACAGAGGAAGCTTTTGACTTCACATCCCGTCTTCATATATTGTTGTCATATCCCAACCCCATATCCCGACCTCCTATACCGACCTCCTATCCGGTCCTCCTATCCGGTCCTCCTATCCTGTCCTCATATCCCATCCTCCTATCTCAACCTCCTATATCGACCTCCTATCCCATCCTCATATCCTGACCTCCTATCTCGACCTCCTATCCCGACCTCCTATCCCCACCTCCTATCTCGACCTCCTATCTCGACCTCCTATCTCGACCTCCTATCTCGACCTCCTTTCCCGACCTCCTATCCCGTCCTCATATCCCGACCTCCTATCCCATCATCACATCCCGGCCTCCTATCCCGGCCCATAATATGTGTACCAGGTATTGAAATATGTCCAGCCGTACGGAAGTTATGTGGGAACATACATTTCCCATTGATTTGCATGGGACTTTAAACAAAAACCCCAACCCTCACAAATGGGAGTAGTTAAGGGTTAAATTAACTATCCTATATTTTAAGTGGACATATAAGTAACACGTGACCAAGTATTATCGAAATATCTCCAGCCGTTTGGAAGTTATGCAGTAACATATATTTCCCTTTGACTTGTATGGGACTTTAAACATAAACCCCACCCCTGGCAAATGGGGGTGAGTAAGGGTTAAATTACCTATCCTATGTTTGTTGTTGACATATAAGTAACATGTGGCCAAGTTTCATGTTAATATCTTTAGCCGTTTGGACGTGATGCTGGAACATACACACATACACACATACATACATACACATTGAATTTTATATATATATATATATATATATATATATATATATATATACACATACATATAGTATAATTCAGTGTTTCCCAACCAGGTTTTGCCTCCAGCTGTTGCAAAACTACAACTCCCAGCATGCCTGGACAGCCATTGGCTGTCCGGGCATGCTGGGAGTTGTAGTTTTGCAACATCTGGAGGCGCTCTGGTTGGGAAACACTGGTATAGTATTCCGGGAATTGGAGTATTGGCTGGATAAATACCAGCCATTGCATTGCCAGTATTTTTAATATATAAAATACCAGCAGGGTGGACAAAATACTGGCTGTGCCAGTAAAATACCGGCCAGGTGGCATCCCTATCTCTGCCTCTTACCTTCAAAGGTTTTTCTAGAAGCTGTTGTCCTACTCCTGGCTGTGTCCCTTGGCTCCGTTCCTGACCCATCCTCTGGCCTGTCACATCCTGACTGCTCTCCCGGTGACAACCCTTGGCTCAGTTCCTGACTAGGCTAACAAGGGCGTCCATCATGCCAGGATGTGCCAGGGCATTGCCATGACAAAATCTTTGACTGGAATGGTGCAGCAGGGTGCTCTTAGTAGAGACCACCTGCCGGGACACCCTACCAATGTTAACACTTATACACCAGACCTCGCTCACCCGACACATGACAACACTATAGACCTGTCACTATGGGAGACCACCCAGTACTGCTGGGAGGAAATGGGAGCAGCTGCAGGGGGGGGGGGGAAGCCGAAATAGGGGGGGGGGGGTATTGTTGTGCTGGAGGTAGAAGTGCAGGTCTTACAGATTGTGAAGTGACTGCAATGGGATTCCGTCCATACTGGATGGGGTTGCCACCTGGTATTTTGGCCACCCTCCCTGTATTTTTATATTAAAATATAAAAAACACCAGCAATGCAATAGACGGTGTTTATCCAACCAATCCTCCAACTCCCGGAATCTTGCACCATAACCTATACCAGTGTTTCCCAACCAGTGGTGTCTCCAGCTGTTGCGAAACTACAACTCCCAGCATGCCCGGACAGCCGTAGGCTGTCCGGGCATGCTGGGAGTTGTAGTTTTGCAACAGCTGGAGGCACCGCTGGTTGGGAAACACTGACCTATACTATATCCTACTATATAGTCCAACATGCTGGGAGTTATAGTTTTCCCTTGGGGCGGCTGCTGAGCCACAGGCTCTATCAGGGCATTCTGGGAGTTGTAGTTAGCAACTAACTGCAACTCCCGAATTTTTAATTTTAAAAAAAGCGATCAAAAAGTCACATCAAAACAAAAATGGTACTGTCAAAAACTACAGATCAGGGCGCAAAAAATTAGGCCTGTATAAAGATAAATAAAAAAAAAAATTGAAAAAGATATAAGGGTCAAAATAGGACAAAATTTCCCCCGCATATGTGTATCCTGTGATGTTCTGCATATATAATTAATTATGCAAATTAGCATGCCCGGTATTTTTTTTATTTTTTTTTGCAAGAAGGGTGGCAACCTTAATAATGGAAGATGTAAGAAGGGGAATTTTGTGAACAAATGCTGTAGCAGTGTAGATATATATAGGATGCTGGAAGTGTCTACTGCACTGTAGGGTGGTGTGTGGTTAAAGGGGTACTCCGGTGGAATTTTTAAAAATTTTAAATCAACTGGTGCCAGAAAGTTAAACAGGTTTGCAAATTACTTAAATAAAAAAATCTTAATCCTTCCAGTATCTATTATCTGCTGAATACTAAAGAGGAAATTCTTTTCTTTTTTGTAACACAGAGCTCTCTGCTGACATCACGAGCACAGTGCTCTCTGCTGACATCTTTGTCCATTTTAGGAACTGTCCAGAGCAGCATATGTTTGCTATGGGGATTTTCTTCTACTCTGGACAGTTCTTAAAACGGACAGAGATGTCAGCAGAGAGCACTGTGCTCGTGATGTCAGCAGAGAGCTCTGTGTTCCAAAAAGAAAATAATTTCTTCTGTAGTATTCAGCAGCTAATAAGTACTGGAGGGATTAAGATTTTTTTATAGAAGTAATTTACAAATCTGTTTAATTTTCTGGCACCAGTTGATTTAAAAAAAATAAAATAAAAAATGTCCACCCGAGTACCCCTTTAAAGAAGCACTCTGGGTCATAAAGAGCAATTTTTCTTATTCCAGCAAAGCTACATCTATGTGGACATGTGATCACCAGTCTAACTCTAACAAAGTTACCGTGCTTAATGTGTGTCACAGGATGTCTGTTCTTGGTCAGCTGACTTCCTGTGAACTACAGGATGACATCATTACCTACTAGATCCCCTTCTGCTAGCTCCCAGAACCCTCCCTACCACATCATAGCAAAATTGTGACATTTTACCACAATTGTGCAAATCACAGTTAAAACATGTTATTTTTACAAAAATTTTTGAAAATTGCAGAAAAAAAAATGCCAAAATGCAGAATTAAGCATATGAACACAGCCCTGTGGTCTTGATATAGGTAAAATCACTTTCACCTAATGGCAAAAACTACACATGGTGTGAACTGTTGTCAGCCCACTTATGGGTCTAATGAGTACACCTTTGTGAACTCCAGCACCAGCAGTCTATTTAGCAGTTGCAGTATAACAGCCAGTTGCATTAATCAAACACCACACCCTCATCCAGAGGATTCATGGAAAATGTAGGCGGCATTACATAATGACTTTTGTGTTATTGAAAACCAACATGAAGCCAATCTCATGCCTGCCACATCAGCTAAAACATATAAGCAGAAGGCGTATACAAGAACCTCTACATTATTCTATAATAATAGCCTACTCGCTACTATATAAGTGACAAACAAAATACGGGAGTGCGTCTTTAAAGTTATATAGTGCTATCCTGCAAATCTGAGCTGTCACCGCTCCTTTGAGCCCAGAGGAGCCCCTGTTTGTTTGCACCGAGATGTACAGTTAATAAGTCATCATCACATTCCCAAAGACGGGGATGAGTGCTACATTATTTTGTATTCTTTCTGATATATATATATATATATATATATATATATAGTGGTAATGTGATTCGTGCTTTGGCTTGGCAATGCAGAGCTTAAAGTGCTTTACCGTGACTGTGATGCTGCATATAAGAAATTACTGCAGTAGCAGGGCCTCTATGCAAAAATGTTGGTTTATTTCATTTATTTAGGTGGGGGACATTGGGCTGAAAGTAGAATGTAGAATGTGTAAAATTTTTATCTGGCAGGGATCTGGCTGTAGGGTCATAGCTAAAAGGTAAAGTACCCATTTTAAGGGGTTTAAAATGCGTTGCTGTGTATCTTGGGGACCATATCTTTGTTTTTAAAATATGGACTTTTAATACTGTCTTAACTTTTAGTGGTTTTACCTGATTTCCTCCATGAGTGCTGGACTTTAGGATTAGAACAGGACATGGATCATAGATACAGTTAAATACTATAGTGGAGCAGGGAGCCACCAGGTCCCGACCTGTGAAAAGCTTTTGCAGTGTACTTCAGGCCTCCTCAGGGGTGGGATTCAGCCGGTTCTAAAAAGTTCATGGGAAACAGTTGTTAAAATGACAGCTGGTTCCCCGAACAGGAGTGAAGAGCATCCTGCATTCACACATCTGCACCAACATCCGTCACTCTGCCCCAGAATGGTGGAAGAAGTTGGTGTCGGGCTGGGATCCAATCTGCTCTGGTGCAGTAATCCTTTATATGCATTGGGCAGGAGAAATGGTAAGGTGTCACTCCCCCAGCACCTGTAGCCTTGTTTGCACATCAGCCCTAATTTTGGGATCAGCGGAGCCGAGCAGTAGGACATTGGCAACATCAGGGCCGAGTTGAGAGTGCACCGGTGCTGAGAGCCTTGACACCCTAGTGTGGTCTGTGCATGAACTCGTCCCTGGAGCACCGGACCGGGCACAGCCACCGGGCCCAGCCAGACATTTAGCAGCAGCAATTGGGGGTAAAAATTTGATCCTGGGATAATAAGGGGCGCTATCAGGGTAGGGTCACACGTAGTGCATTTGCTGCGTATTTGACGCTGGTGATGTACTAATGCCCATCCCTATAGTGTGCCTCCAGCTGTTTCCCCTCTGTGTCCTGCTCGCAGCAGCAATCCGCCGCTACGAGCAAAACACAGAGGGAGCTGCGACTTGAGCGTGCGCATGCGCAGTGTACTCTAGACATTGAGGCCGCTCGCGGCCTAGCTCAAGGAGCATTGTCTAGAGCTGCGTATTGCTTGCGATTTGCAGCTCCCTCTGTGTCTGCTTGTAGCGGCGGATTGCTGCTGTGAAGAGGACACGGGAAAAACAGCGGCAGCCGGAGGTACACTCTAGGGACAGGCAGTAGCGAATCTGCAGTGTCAAATACAAAGCGGATGCGCTACGTGTGACCCCACCCTAAATGTTTGGAGGTTACCATAAAGGCCAGAAAGAACTGTCAGCTGCAGAGCCTGTGTAGAGATGGTATCTACTACTATAGTCACTGTATAGTGTGTTTATTGAGCAATGATATCGTGATATTGTGTGGTCATGATGTGATCATGGTATTTGGCCGTTAAATAGTGGTATTACATGGTAACTGTATGGCTGTATTATTTAGAGATATTCTATCACAGACATCAGAGATAAGCTACTAAAAATGGGTAAAGTATTTGGGATCTGATCTTCTACGCTGATCTTCTTTATTGCTGAGCTGGTGCATCTCATCCTATCATGTATTATAAAAGTTTTCTTTTAAGACCCTAGCACACACATTTGATTACTGGGGTGAATAAATGGAACATAATGTTTTTATGGTAATATAATTTTATTTGCCAATAACCTGCTTAAACCTCTTTACAATCTGCACCTTAGTTTCCATAACTTTTTACTGCATGAACATTAAAGGGAATGTATCGCCTAGATTTTTATTTTTGCAAACTAGAGTAAAATACTGTAGCATTCTTTTTTGTAATCAGGTTCTATTATCTCATTGTAGATTTGTTTATTTTATTGCAAGAACATAATTATGGGGGCAGTCACCTTGCCTGAGCTGTTAATAACATCATTTAGAGATATGCTTTGCAGCAAGGCCCGTGCACATAGGCAATGATGATCTGGAGCTGACCCATTGACATGATTGGGAGTGTTTTCTAGGCTTGCTCTGTGACCTGTGCAGATGTTATTTTACAGGAAGGGGAAGGCTGAGCTCTGAGCTTCAGCTATTTTGAATGGTCTCTTATCTATACACTGGTGTCACTATACTGATAAAAATAAACACTGCTGTACAGAACAAAAGCCTCAGCTCAGTTTTAGGTTTAATAGCTAGAATAAAAACTGCAAGATTTCAGGATTAGCTTAAAATATAGATGGTAAAATAAAATATGTCGATAAAAAAAATAGTCGATTAAAATAATAGTTTTAGGAGGCCTTGGATTCCAACAGCATAGTTACATCTATTTCCTTGCCTGTACATGTTTGTTAACTTGCCAAACAAGTGGCCTGGTAAAATTCCTGCCAGCCCTTCAGGAAATTCCCCGGCATCTGCATGCTGTATAGTCATCTGCCTCTGTTTCTTTCATGAACAAGCAGATGACATTTGTGACAAACCAGTCCATGCCTTATCTTCCAGCACCAACACAATGGACACAAATCCTAAATCCTAATCCTAGGCCCTACTCTTTGGTTGTAAGGACACCAACATTCCTGCTTGTAGGAACAAAATGACCTATTATATCTCTGACTTCCTTCCCGATTGCATTGTGGAGAGATTTTGAGGTTGTGAGCCATACATTCTCTATAACCTCTACATTGCTGTCCCTGTTACATGGCACTTTCACGGCCAGTAAATATACCATCAAGTTCCCCACCCTGGCTTTAGAATTGGCATAGAACAATTACAATTTGGTGGCAGACTTATCAAATGACTTGTCTGGCCACATCCAGGAAGAGTTGGTGAGTTGTGATCTTTCTACAGTTCTTAACCACTTAATCTTTTAGCGCCTAGTGTGGCAGATTTGGGAGGGAGCGGCAGAAAACTTTAGAGTACCTCCTTTTTAAAGAAACCTACTTTAATTTGCTGCTCTATAACCTCTGAGTCTCACCTCCATCATTGGATCACCTACTTTACAGGGTCACGTCATATAGTCCACTTTTATACCATAAATGCCAAGGCTTACAAATCTCTGGATGAAATTGTGTTAATCAGAGTTCCCCAACTCCTATGCAAAAAAACACGCTATAGTAGTTGTGTGGTAAGGGGTGTGAAATGCAGAGCCGATGAAATTACCCTAGGGGCGGATGGCATTAACCCCTTGTATTAGTGACGCCAGGGCGTGGTTTATCCTCAATACCACCCGAAGCTATACCGCTGGATCCTGGGCTAGGCATGGGGGCAATAATGACTCCGACGCCAAATTACGGACAAGGGTAGCTTTACTGAGGTTAGACAGGTGGAAAATTCTATACAGTTCAGCCAGTGCCCACGGAGTTGACCGGTGTCTTTCTGGGACTTGTAGTAGATAGGGTCAATATAATGCAGGCCACGTTGACTTGACAAATGATGACTGTGACTGACTTGACTTATGACTGACAGGACTGTGACTGTGGCTTACTTGCAGATTTTGTAGATGGTGGCTGCAGACTGGACTTGAGGCCTCCTTTGACTCTGGACACACACACTTAGGCTCGACTGCACTGGACCTCAGCAACAAGAGAGCAAGAGAGAGAAGAGACTCCTCCCAGGGCTTTTATGGGGGAGACTCTGGGGGGTCCCATTGGTCACCCTTAAGTCACCTGGTCACTGATACCTCCTGGGTAACAATCACATGACAAATTACATGTTAAACAGACACAAAGTGACAACACTTTCTTCCTACATTATGCAGCTGGTCACTGATACCTCCTGGGTAACAATCACATGACAAATCACATGTTAAACAGACTTAAAGTGACAACGCTTTCTTCCTACATTATGCAGCATAATACATAATAAACATATTTACATGGGGGAAGGATGCATGAGGCCCAGGGGACACTGCAGAAGGCTGCCTGACAGGGCAGCAAGGGTACGGGGTAACACCTCCTGTACTGAGCCACCATAAACTCCCCCTCTTAAAAACAGCCGTCCTCAGCACCCAGTCCTGGAGGGCGGACGACTTAACAGTGGCCACTGAGGCCTGGTGAGCACAACTCCCGGGGCATATTGGTGTAATGTCCTTCACAGGTCTGATTGTGGAAAACAAGTCAGAAACAAGTTGCACCTCATATGGCAGCAGCTTCGGCCCATATCTTTCCACTCTCTGGGCTCTCAGCCCTTCTACAATCTCGGCCACCTGGGCTTCTCTTCTGGCTCTTCCGGACTGGGGATGGGACTTCAGTGGCAGGGGAAGAAGGTCCTCCCTCATGTATTGTATCAGTCCGGGCTCATCACCAAACAACCACTTGGGTAATGATGGTGACCGGGGACGTTTAGCAGACTTCTGGACCTGGGGGGTTTGCTCTGGGCTAGGGGTAGAAGGAGGAGTGAGAAAGTGGCCTCAGCCAGGGTACTCACTTCTGACTCCTCGGTGGGGATTTTGGCCCAGAACCGCAAGTCCGGTGGTGAGGGGACAGCCTCACCGGCGATGATGCACGGGATGATGTCAGCGTTCCCTCTGCCAGGATTGCTGGCCAGTTTCCATCGTTCTTGAGCAGCAGGATTTGGTAGCAGGCCTCTTCGGCCTGATGAATATCTTCTGGAGACGGTCAGCTAACTCTTGAAACATGTGTGCCGCGGTTGTGGTGACTTTCCGGGCCTCCGGCGGCATCTTGGCACTCTCTGCATACTTGCTTGCCTGTTACGCCATGTTGCTCTACTTGCTGACTTCTTGCAAATTGGGAGGATCTGGCAACGCTACTCCTTTTATGCAGGGCTTCAGAAAAATGGCTGCCAGCTGGAAATGCATCAGCGGTGCAGCGCTGACTTTCGCTCCCCCGGCAACAAGCGTCGGATCTTTACAGTTCCACTTCGGCATCGATACAGCAACATGATGGGGGAGACTTTAGGGGGTCCCATTGGTCATCCTTAAGTCACCTGGTCACTGATACCTCCTGGGTAACAATCACATGACAAATCACATGTTAAACAGACACAAAGTGACAACACTTTCTTCCTACATTATGCAGCATAATACATAAAAAACATATTTACATGGGAGACAGATGCATGGGGCCCAGGGAACACTTCCCGTAGTGGTCCACCACAGTTGCATACATTCAATGTTGGCCACATCAATTCCCTGTTTGGCCACAAAGTAGGAGAGCTGGTGATTTGGAGGGACATACCCTGAGATCTCCACACAGAATGGCATAGTGCTCAGCTACACTCAGAGCCACAATTGGCTATGCTTCAGGGCTCCACCCCTTTGTCAAGCCTTGTTTTACTCCTGACTGACCTTGATCCTGTCCTCAGTCTCATTCAAGATAAAGCCTCTGCCTCGCTCCTTGAAGGGGTTTGTCTGGTTTCTCTCTTTTTTTTTTTTTTTTAAATCTCCTGGCTCCATGCCTAACTACATTCCGATAGGAAGCTCTGACCAGTCACATCCTAACCATTCTCCAGGCTCTGACCCTCAGCTCCATTTCTGAATACTCTACTACTGCATCAACCCTATAGAACCAATCCATGACTATTCTGGGAACCGCAACCTTGGGATCCTCAAAGTCCATAGTATTTCCTTGAGGCGGTTAATGATGACGACTAAGGGTTCCAATAGACTCACAAAATGAATAACACAAAATAAATGACAGCTTCAATAATCAACAACATGTTAAAAGTGGGGGCTACTTACACATTCATACACATCTATACACTGGACTCTTCTATGTATGTGTCTTTGGCCAGCTGCTGCTTTCATTTTATTTGTGATGCTGTATTCTTCAGATGAAAGAAAGATTTTTTTTTTCTTGAGAAAAAAATGAATAAAAACTATTTTAAACTTAGAATTGATGTAGCATTTTAATAGACTTCATAGAGTTGTCTAATAATAAATCTCATTTTAAGGAAGAGTCATTTAAAATTAAACTGTGTAATACTCAATTTCGCCTGCAGTGGTGCTGTAGAGAAGTTGGACGCTTTGTGCCAGGTTCAACCACGGATTACAGCTGATCACTGAAGATCTCAGCAGCAGGATACCCTGTGATCAGCTTAAGGTCAGGGGCCCTTACATAGATTAATTCAAATTTACCAATGATAAAGAAAGATAAACTCTTCCTATCCATCTTCATCATCTTAAGAGCTAACACTCGCCTCTATGATATAATGCAGGGTTGCGGATGTGGCGTCCGACTTAAGCCGCTAATTAAATAAATGCCCTTTTCATTATACCAGCAACAGGTGGTAAATTGGAATGAGTTCCATCTTTAAACAAGAAATAAGAATAGAGAATCCCTATCAAAGAGCGGGGTGATTGCGAAGACTATAGCGTTACCTCAAGGCACACCAGGCTGCTTCAAAAGGCTGATGGTGAATGGTATGTTGTATAAAGGACGGATTCACACTGGTAAAATCCGGCTCATTAACATATGACTTCTAATTATGGCTACAAGCTCCATAGCGCTCTCTGAAATGCTAATCACCGCCTAGTGGCACAAGTTGGTGAATGTTAATAACGCTTCTAGCACCAGAGGAATCTCACAGACTTTTCCTATAAAATGTTAGATTTACCAGACTTTACTTCATTCTGTTAGTTATTTTCCGCCAAATGATGGCATTTTTAAAAAATCATCTCGTTCTGTTAAATTTCTTGAACAGACCTTTGGGATTTCAGATATTGTGAATTATTATGAAAAAGTATTAAACATAAAGTAGAGGAATCCTTATAGCTAACTTAATCATAGTAGTCAACCTCTTCCTGGTAGTCCATCACATCTTCTCACCCATTTATGATTTTATGATCTTGAAGTAAATGATGCCCTGTGCTGTACTTTCTGTGGAAGCTCCCCACAAATAGTGTATGGTAATGGAAGCTGCAAGACACTGTATTTTCTGAATGCATTTTGTCTCCCCCCCCCCCCCCCCCACACACACACACATACAGCCAAATGACAAATTGTGTACACGTCCCATTGTACATGGTACAAGGCCTACTAAGCAGTGGCGGTGAATCCACTGGGTTACTTGGCGGAGCAGGCAGTCACTCCTGAGACCAGTAAATACTAGTTGGTTTGTTGTTGTCACAGAAAAGCCTGTAAGGATGTAGTCAGTCAGACTCGGGAGCTGCCCATTTCATTGGGTTGAGGTAATGCATTCAACCTGTATAGATAAAGTCTGTAACAAAAAAGCGGAAAGACCTGGCACAGCTGACTGATGGCTCTCCGTACTGTGGCAAGGTGATGGGACCTATCCGTTCCTGACTGGTGAAGTGTGGTGCTAAACGTGTATGGAAAGTAAGCATATACGTATGTAGCAAGAAAGGAAAGTAACACGTAGCGACTCACCACTTCTGTAGAATCTTGTTTAATAGTGCTGGTAAGCGTACAGCTGGCACAAAACAACGGGAACGGGTGTGCAGGGAGGGCTAGACGTGGCGGGGGGAGCTCGAGACAATGGATCCTATTTCGCGTCCAGTGACGCTTCTTCCGGTCCTAGTGAGCCCAGGTGAGTCCGTATCTTATGCATCCCGCCCCTCTCGGGGGTGGAGCTAATAGGTGCGAACAGACAATGTGAACATAGACATATACATAAATGTAACACCGATTATAATGTGATCACCCAGTTAAAAAATATCAATCAGACCTGTCACAGGTAAGGGGACAGATCATGTCGATCATTCAGACCCAATGCGCCTAAAGCGTTGAGTCGGCTGATCCAATCGATTTCTTTTCTCATAAGAATATTATTGCGATCTATCCCCTGTCCCTGTATTAATACCCTTTCTATACCTGCAAACTTAATTGTATTAAGGTCATTTTTATGGACGTCTCTCATATGTAAGATGAATTTGGGGGCTCCTTTTCCAGTTTTTAAACTATATAGATGTTCTCTGATTCATTGATTCAGCTGTCTTTTAGTTTTTCCTATATAGTAAAAACCGCAAGTACACATGAGGCAATAAACCACATGTGTACTGCGGCATGAAATAAACTGTTGTACGGTAGTGTGAACTCCTCCTAGTGAAAATTCCCGTTGTCCTAGATTGTATTTGCAAAAGCTACAGTTTTTACATAAAAAATTACCATTAGGAGCTGTTTTGTGTAGCCATGTTGTGGCATCCTGTTTATTTTGCCTAGCGGACAATTTTTTAATGTATCCTCCTATTGTGGTATTACGTTTATAGGTTACAATAGGGCGATTCTTTGCTATTTTTTCTAGGTCGGGATCAGCTTCGAGTATATACCAGTTTTTTTTTTTAATGGCTTGGCTAATATGACTATTCATGGGTGAGTTATGGAATGCAAAGACAAACCGCTGTGTCTTGTTTTTTTGCTTTTTTTTCCTCCTAATTTCTTGTCTATTTTTGCTCTCTACCTTTTCATAAGCCCTCTCTATAATTTGTACCGGATAGTTGCGTTCTGTTAACCTTTGTTTTAACTCTTCTGCCTGTAGCTGGTATCCTGTATCTTCTGAATTAATTCTCTTAAGTCGCATAAACTGGCTGTATGGAATGCTATTGTGGACGTGTTTGGGATGGGAACTATTGTAATGTAGTAATGAGTTCTGCATGATGTCCTTCCGATACCCTGTGGTTTTCATTCGGTTATCCTCTATCCAAATTTTAACATCCAGAAAATCTAATGATTTACCTCCGAACTGGTATGTGAAATACATATTTTGTTGGTTCTGTTCGTTCATGTATTTAACGAAATCATGGAAGGTTATTTCATCTCCATCCCATACTATGAAGATATCATCCACATAGCGGAGATATTTTTTAATTCTGGAAATGTATGGATTGGACGTGGAAAATACCATTTTATTTTCTAATATGGCCAAATAGATGTTTGCGTACGTGCAAGATACCGGGGTACCCATTGCGGTGCCCCGGTTCTGCACGTACCATGTGCCGTCCTGCATGAAAGTGTTCTGGGTCAAAACTAGATCCATGCCTTTACAGACAAAGTCTTTGAAAAGGTCGGACTTGTCCGAGCCGTTCAAAAAAGTCTGGAGAGCCCATAAACCCGCACGGTGTGGTATGCGGGTATATAGGCTCTCCACGTCAATGGATGCCAAACGATAGGTAGATTCGCAGCTGAAATCTTGCAAGATATCCAACAGCTCATCTGTATTTTTAAGATAGGCTGGGATGCTAGGTAGTAGGGGGGACAAAAGCCATTCTAAGTACGACGACAGGGCCTCGGTCGTTGACCCAATCCCCGAGACGATAGGTCGTCCCGGGGGCTGGGTCAACGACTTATGGACCTTAGGGACAATATACCATCGGGCTGGACGTGGTATCTTGGGGATAAGGCGTTCTGCCATTTTTTCACCTATAAGTCCCTGTCGTGTGAAGTTGGTCAAGAAGCCCCTGAGTTTATTCATAAAAGCTGTAATGAAAGATGTCAAAGCGTTAATCTATCCAGAGAAACAACACAATATAACTGCCAAAGAAAAAAAGGCACTTACCTGGTTAGCAAAACAGACACATCTAAGGGTGTCAAAAGCCGATAAGGGAGGCTCCATAGTAATATGGAGCAAAGACCAGCATGACAAAGAGGTGGTTAGACAGCTATCCGACCAAGAAGTGTACACCAAATTGAATGAGAACCCCACGGGAAAAATTATGAATAAACGCAGGGGCTTCTTGACCAACTTCACACGACAGGGACTTATAGGTGAAAAAATGGCAGAACGCCTTATCCCCAAGATACCACGTCCAGCCCGATGGTATATTGTCCCTAAGGTCCATAAGTCGTTGACCCAGCCCCCGGGACGACCTATCGTCTCGGGGATTGGGTCAACGACCGAGGCCCTGTCGTCGTACTTAGAATGGCTTTTGTCCCCCCTACTACCTAGCATCCCAGCCTATCTTAAAAATACAGATGAGCTGTTGGATATCTTGCAAGATTTCAGCTGCGAATCTACCTATCGTTTGGCATCCATTGACGTGGAGAGCCTATATACCCGCATACCACACCGTGCGGGTTTATGGGCTCTCCAGACTTTTTTGAACGGCTCGGACAAGTCCGACCTTTTCAAAGACTTTGTCTGTAAAGGCATGGATCTAGTTTTGACCCAGAACACTTTCATGCAGGATGGCACATGGTACGTGCAGAACCGGGGTACCGTAATGGGTACCCCGGTATCTTGCACGTACGCAAACATCTATTTGGCCATATTAGAAAATAAAATGGTATTTTCCACGTCCAATCCATACATTTCCAGAATTAAAAAATATCTCCGCTATGTGGATGATTTCTTCATAGTATGGGATGGAGATGAAATAACCTTCCATGATTTCGTTAAATACATGAACGAACAGAACCAACAAAATATGTATTTCACATACCAGTTCGGAGGTAAATCATTAGATTTTCTGGATGTTAAAATTTGGATAGAGGATAACCGAATGAAAACCACAGGGTATCGGAAGGACATCATGCAGAACTCATTACTACATTACAATAGTTCCCATCCCAAACACGTCCACAATAGTATTCCATACAGCCAGTTTATGCGACTTAAGAGAATTAATTCAGAAGATACAGGATACCAGCTACAGGCAGAAGAGTTAAAACAAAGGTTAACAGAACGCAACTATCCGGTACAAATTATAGAGAGGGCTTATGAAAAGGTAGAGAGCAAAAATAGACAAGAAATTAGGAAGAAAAAAAAGCAAAAAAACAAGACACAGTGGTTTGTCTTTGCATTCCATAACTCACCCATGAATAGTCATATTAGCCAAGCCATTAAAAAAAAAAAAACTGGTATATACTCGAAGCTGATCCTGACCTAGAAAAAATAGCAAAGAATCGCCCTATTGTAACCTATAAACGTAATACCACAATAGGAGGATACATTAAAAAATTGTCCGCTAGGCAAAATAAACAGGATGCCACAACATGGCTACACAAAACAGCTCCTAATGGTAATTTTTTATGTAAAAACTGTAGCTTTTGCAAATACAATCTAGGACAACGGGAATTTTCACTAGGAGGAGTTCACACTACCGTACAACAGTTTATTTCATGCCGCAGTACACATGTGGTTTATTGCCTCATGTGTACTTGCGGTTTTTACTATATAGGAAAAACTAAAAGACAGCTGAATCAACGAATCAGAGAACATCTATATAGTTTAAAAACTGGAAAAGGAGCCCCCAAATTCATCTTACATATGAGAGACGTCCATAAAAATGACCTTAATACAATTAAGTTTGCAGGTATAGAAAGGGTATTAATACAGGGACAAGGGATAGATCGCAATAATATTCTTATGAGAAAAGAAATCGATTGGATCAACCGACTCAACGCTTTAGGCGCATTGGGTCTGAATGATCGACATGATCTGTCCCCTTACCTGTGACAGGTCTGATTGATATTTTTTAACTGGGTGATCACATTATAATCGGTGTTACATTTATGTATATGTCTATGTTCACATTGTCTGTTCGCACCTATTAGCTCCACCCCCGAGAGGGGCGGGATGCATAAGATACGGACTCACCTGGGCTCACTAGGACCGGAAGAAGCGTCACTGGACGCGAAATAGGATCCATTGTCTCGAGCTCCCCCCGCCACGTCTAGCCCTCCCTGCACACCCGTTCCCGTTGTTTTGTGCCAGCTGTACGCTTACCAGCACTATTAAACAAGATTCTACAGAAGTGGTGAGTCGCTACGTGTTACTTTCCTTTCTTGCTACATACTGTATAGATAAAGGCCTATCAGTTGCAAATGTTGCGCCACTCCTTGGGCTGCATTACCCAGAAACCTACCTCTAAGTTAATTGTTAGGCTACTATGGAATCTAGGAGTTTTAGCAAGAAAAAACTCCATCAAAATACCATACCAAAGACTGAACTTGACAAATTTGCCCCAGTACCCTTATGTATGAAGCAGCATTACACCCACCTCAACATTGCACCATTCTCTCTTCTTTTTTTTATTTAGCTTGTGAAAGCCCAGCTTAGCACCTTAAGAGACAGGGTAATCCCCATAGTACCACAATGCCTGACGAACCATTACACCGTTTTCTCCCAGGAAGTCCACAGGTAGCTTACTTGTAGTGTGGTAATTTCCAGTTAACCTTTCCAGGCACATTATTATTGGAAAAGGCAGAAGATGAAGTTGTGTAGGCTAGGGTCAAGGCAGGTGGAGTAAGGTCATCATGGGCAACAGGTTTTGGATCAGAGCTGGCAGTGTTTGATTTCATGGGTAGCAGGCAGAACATCAGGATGGGCACAATGAGGAGAATCGTCATAAAAAGCCAGGTCAGGACCGTAAAAATACAAAGATACATCTTTGCTGCTCACTATAAGAGGAACCTAATTGTTTCAGATAAAATATACATGTGGATGGTTCTTTTATACAAGTCAGGGGGGGCATTTATCAAGGGTTGTGTAGGTGAACGATTTCACCCGCACAAGTCGCACATGATAAATTCACAACCACTGCAAAGTCTAAGTAAATATTTCCCAATATCAATATGTTACTTATGCAACCCCTTACCACTACACTACTAAATGTAAGTACTAGCTCATTGGTCACCAACCTATGACATACAAGCTCTTGCAGAACTACAACAATAATCATGGCCTGGCAACTGGAGGATGTCATGATATGCTAGGAGTAACATCGGTGCACCAGCTGGAAGGCCACAGGCTGGAGACCTTTTATGGCTTTGGATTGCCCAGTAAACATTTGAACATTTCGAAGCTGTTGTTCTAGATAAATTTTTTTTTTTTAAAGAAAACGTATCTAGCAAATTATCCTTGAATAATTCTCTTATTCTGAAAACCTTTTCTGAAGCAATTTCAAGCTGCCGTCTCTAAGAAACTTCCCCGTTCCTTAATTGCTTCTAAGACTGATTTGAATAACAGGAAGCAGCCAAGTCCTTTCTACCACCAGGCAAAATGTTCATAGTTTCGATAACGGCATCTGGCATTTATAGAGCAGACTGTAACATTACATATACAAGTTCACTTACAATGAAAGAGATCAACACCCGGCAGCTAGAATACATTCTACTATGCCCACGTGCTATGGCTTGTGCCCTACTTATTGGATACGTGGCATTATGCCACTTGAGTGCCCTTGGCACTTAAATTGACCTTCTCAGAGAAAATATTCTATGCCATGTTTCCTATTACACAAAACAAATGTTCTTTTTTTAAAATTTTTTATACTGATACCATAAAACACACTGAGGTTAACTAACCTGTACAGAACTCCGAGCCCTGCAATTTACAATGAACCTAGCTAAGCATTTTTAAGGCAATTAGATCCAAACCAGTGCATATGTATTGTGCTCCCTGTTGGCCCCAGATAACACAATAAAAGTTACGAAAACACAGGTGAGGAAATTTCAATCTGAAGTGTATAAAACTTGATGGAAAACTGATGGGCTCAACCGTAATGAGAAATAAAAAAAATAAAAAAAAAATAAAATGTAATATACCGCAGAATTTAGCCATTAGAAACTTTATTGTGTTTATTTACTTATTTTTTTTTATTTTATTTTATTTTTGTTCGCGGAAGCTAGACAAAATAATAGAAGCTAAAATGGAAACCACGTGTGGATTCAACTGCATGTTATTTGCATAAATTCTAAATTGTATCCATTCGGTATGAATAGGGAAGGGGCTACATAGAGACTTTTGGAAAGTTCTGAGTTAGCGATCATGGCCCTGGGGACATTTTGGCTCTATAAAACCTTTAAACTGTGCGAAACCATATTATGCCACAGGTCTGTGAGGTTTTAGGATATGTTCACATATGTAGTTTTGGCTTCAGCAAGAGGTGCAGCTTTTTCATTCTGCTGGGTCTTTGGGGGTCCCACAGATCAGACCCCTAAACAATAACATTTTGATTTGATAATCTATTCAATAGGGATAGGACAAAAGGGGTAACTCTCCAGGGGCCTGCACCACCTACTTCTTCTGCACCTTCCTAATATTTTCCAGCAGCACTACATGAGACGTTGAAAAAAAAAAAGTTACGGTGCTCCAACAATATTATACAGTGGTCCCTCAAGTTACAATATTTATTGGTTCTGGGACAACCATTGTATGTTGAAACCATTGTATGTTGAGACCAGAACTCTATGGAAACCTGGTAATTGGTTCGGAAGCCACCAAAATGTCATCCAAAAATAGGAAAACGTGAGGATTAAAGAAAAATATGTAGATAACTAATATAGATAAAGCAAATCCTTCCATATAAAAGTAAGAAAGATCTGCAGGGAGCTGTAATCACCGTCTATGTCAGTGTTTTCCAAGCAGGGAGCCTCCAGCTGTTGCAAAACTACAACTTCCAGCATGCCCGGACAGCCAAAGGCTGTCCGGGCATGCTGGGAGTTGTAGTTTTGAAACAGCTGGGGGCACCCTGCTTGGAAAACACTGGTCTATGTAGAGGACAGGAGCTTCTTCAGGGTCCTGTACAGTACACAGTGTCCTAAAAAAGTTACATGGAGTCACCCTTAGCTGGTGTCCAAAGGAGCAGCTAACCCTGGTACAGGTAAAGTGTACAGAACATGTAATACCTCCCTGTACTGTAGGGGGCGATACCAGACATCAGTCAGTGCATACGCTTCAGTAATATAGGGGTTTTACCAGTAAATTGCCCATTCTGATTGGTCAGTTCTTCCGGGTATTGACACGTTTCACAGATCTGGACTGTCCGTAGCATTGCATGTTGAGTCTGGTTTCAACTTACAATGGTCCAAAAAAGACCATTGTATGTTGAAACTATTGTATGTCGTGGCCATTGTAAGTTGAGGGATCACTGTAGTTCTAATATGTACAAGAGAAGATGATCATACCAGACTTTAACAAATATTTAAATAAGACGTCAGGGCTTCATTGTCCGACCTGCCCTGCTACCTCCAGTGGGCAAATATGAATGTCTATTGCTATAACACATTATCTGCTTGATGAAAAGAACACGTTAACATTCAACACTCTAAACTTTGTTTCTTTGAATAGCAGACCATGTGACAATGCAAATTAATTTCATACCCAAAAGATTTTGGTCTGGTCCAACCAGATCTGCCAACATATACCTATAGCATCTTGTCATCATAACTTATCCACCCATTACGTGATAATGCTACTGTGGATGAGGCCTTCACCATGTTTCTACCAGAGGGCACTACCTCAACCTTGATCCAGCCCTATGAAGACGTTTCAGAGTTAGAATATCTATAAAAATAAATATTCTGCCTATACAGTGATCCCTCAACTTGCAATGGCCTCAACATACAATAGTTTACACATACAATGGTCTTTTCTAGACCATTGTAACTTGAAACCAGACTCAACATACAATGCTATGGAATCTGCGAAATGTGTCAATGGCTGGAAGAACCGACCAATCAGAATGGACATTTCACTTGTAAAACCCCTGTATTCCTAAAGTGCATGCACTGACTGGTGTCTGGTAGCGCCCCCTACAGTACAGGGAGGTATTACATGTTCTGTACTCTTTACCTGTGCCAGGGTTAGCTGCTCCTTTGGACACCAGGTGAGGGCGGCTCCATTTTCCTTTTTTTAGGACGTTGCGTGTTCTGTACAGGACCCTGAAGAAGCTTCTGTCCTCTACATAGACAGTGTTTCCCAAAGAGGGTGCCTCCAGCTGTTTCAAAACTACAACTTCCAGCATGCCCGGACAGCCGAAGGCTGTCCGGGCATGCTGGGAGTTGTAGTTTTGCAATAGCTGGAGGTGCTCTGGTTGGGAAACACTGAAATAGACAGTGATTTACAGCTTCCAGCAGATCTTTATTACTTTTATATGTAAGGACTTGCTTTATCTGTACAGTGATCCCTCAACTTACAATGGCCTCAACATGCAATAGTTTCAACATACAATGGTCTTTTCTGGACCATTGTAACTTGAAACCAGACTCAACATACAATGCTATGGAATCTGTGAAATGTGTCAATGGCTGAAAGAACCGACCAATCAGAATGGACATTTCACTGGTAAAACCCCTGTATTCCTAAAGTGCATGCACTGACTGGTGTCTGGTAGCGCCCCCTACAGTACAGGGAGGTATTACATGTTCTGTACACTTTACCTGTGCCAGGATTAGCTGCTCCTTTGGATACCAGATGAGGGGGCTCCATTTTCCTTTTTTTAGGACACTGTGTGTACTGTACAGGACCCTGAAGAAGCTTCTGTCCTCTACATAGACAGTGTTTCCCAAAGAGGGTGCCTCCAGCTATTGCAAAACTACAACTCCCAGCATGCCCGGACAGCCGAAGGCTGTCCGGGCATGCTGGGAGTTGTAGTTTTGCTATAGCTGGAGGTGCCCTGGTTGGGAAACACTAAATTAGACAGTGATTACAGCTCCCAGCAGATCTTTCTTACTTTTACATGTAAGGATTTGCTTTACCTGTATTAGTTATCTATTTATTTATCTTTAATCCTGACTTTTTTTTCCTATTTTTGGATGACATTTTGGTGGTTTCAGAACCAATTACCAGGTTTCCATAGAGTTCTGGTCTCAACATACGATGGTTTCAACATACAATGGTCGTCCTGGAACCAATTAATATTGTAACTTGAGGGACCACTGTATTGCTCTCCCGATACAGCAGTGGGCACTCATCAACCTGATGTCAAGGACTTGAGATGTTGAGTATTTATTTCTCTTGATAGAATGAGTACAAGTCAATGAATGTAAAAATGTCACTATTTTATCTAAAAAACAAATTGCCATAAAAAACAAAAAAAACACGAACTCCGTATAATCCGATATTGGTCTTTTACAGTTTGGTGATATATATATAAAACGATCCCAAAATTCAGTTGAAAATCCGAGTATTTCAGAATAAACCTCTTAAATTATTCATCTCCGCACAGCAGAATGTTGATGTACTTGACCTTCCTTCCTTGAACTTTTCCTTCAATACGCTTCCACTCCTACTGTTGTTCTTAATGCGCTCCCATTAGAGTGTAAGCACATTGGGTCGAGGTCTTTGCTCTTCAGTCTATTGTTCATCCCTCCATAGATTACCATTGTCCTACACTAAAACTACTCTTTGCCTTAACTCTTTAGCTCTGTCCATAAAGCATAAGCATCTGAACTGAACTTCAAACAAGGAATCTACTAGACACAAAATGGGAAAATTCCCAAACTTGAAATTACACTTCGCTCGTCCCTATACAATAGTCTCTACTTTCTGTGCCCCCGAAAGGACCCGTAAACTGGGTCATTGGAAGCACAGAACCCTGATGGATGGTCTTGTCCGGCACTTATGAAAGCATCACGTGTAATGAATAATGTATTTCCCTCTGCAGAAATGGTTCAGTTTTCAGTTATCTGGTCTGATTCATGATTTTTATTGTGTCCGCTCATATTTCACAGAAAAGGAGGTGTGACCCCTCTTTTTGGGGTTCTCGGGGCCTCCTCGTGTTACATAAATTTCCACAACCTATTGGAGGGTTTCCTGAGGCCCGTTCCTTGAACTTTATCACTGGTGGGAGAACAACAACCCCTGGTGGAATCTTTTTAAGAGAGTTAAATAAAGATGTAGCTGTACTGAGTTTGTTATTTGACGCATCTCCTTGTTATACTAAGATATAATATAAAAAGAAGTCAGTCTACGATTAAGCACCCAGGTGCGAAACGCGTCAGGCATTGTCCTCTGTCAGGGGTTTCTGTCGGATTTTCTAAATAAAAGCAAGTTTTTACCTGCAAACCCAGCGCTGGACAATTCTTCTTTTTGCTATTGTACAAACCCAAGGGCGGGAACGGCGTGTCCTTGCGCAGGTGCTACGGATTTGTTCGAAAGGGGTGAGCAGCATTACTTGTTGCTTTCGTAAGATATAATATAGTTCCAAAAATAGATAATACTGGCCACGTATTAAACGGGTTCACACTGATGCGTTATCAGCTCAGCTGGGGAGAAAGCCATTCAGCTTCCTTCAGTGATGCTTCACATCGTAGATAAAAGCTTCATGTACACACAACTTAAATAGATAGGAGGAAATGGAGCACTCACTATGGAATTCTGGCTGTAGTCTTTATTCCATACAAATGTACATATAAAAAATACCTTCGTGCAGGTACAGCAAGAGCCACTGTAGTTCACGATAATCCAGCTCGCTCCACCCCGGCAGGGATCCGTACCCAGCCCGGTGCACACAGAGTCAAACAAAGAGAAGTGATCCAGCGTGGGTAAGTAGAAATCCATACTTTATTAGAACTCACGGTAAAAGCAGTACAAGCAACCAGCAGATCAGACGCATTTCAGGCACATGGGTATGGCTCTTACTGTTTCAAACAAAGAGAAGTGATCCAGCGTGGGTAAGTAGAAATCCAGACTTTATTAGAACTCACGGTAAAATCAGTACAAGCAACCAGCAGAGCAGACGTGTTTCAGGCACATGGGTGTGGCTCTTGCTGTTTCAAACAAAGAGAAGTGATCCAGCGTGGGTAAGTAGAAATTCAGACTTTATTAGAACTCACGGTAAAAGCAGTACAAGCAACCAGCAGATCAGACGCGTTTCAGGCGCATGCGCCTGAAACGCGTCTGATCTGCTGGTTGCTTGTACTGCTTTTACCGTGAGTTCTAATAAAGTCTGGGTTTCTACTTACCCACGCTGGATCACTTCTCTTTGTTTGAAACAGCAAGAGCCACACCTGAGCGACACCACTGTTTCACGCCTGTGGGAGTTGGTCACATCGTCATGGTTCTCTTTGATTTGCTTTGTAACATGTTGCTTCTTCTGGTGTCTGTGGCCACATAATCAGAACTAATAATAATAATCAAGTAGGCAGAGACATTTAGGTAATAGAATAACTTAATAACTTAAAATGTCAACTCTAATGGCAACAGAAGGTATACAGATTTTACACAGATACACTGGAGGAAGTTTAACCACAGTGCTCTCTGCTGCCACCTCTGTCCATGTCAGGAACTTTCCAGACCCTGAACAAAGCCCATATGAATCCTTTCCTGCTCTTGTCAGTTCCTGACATGGACAAAGGGGGCAGCAGAGAGCACTGTGTCTGAATAGTAGAACTACATAATTTCCTCCATGACATACAGTAGCTGATAAGTCCTGGAATGTTTACATTTTTAAATAGAGTTTTCAAATGTGTATAACAATCTGGAACCAACTCCTCAATACTTCTGTAACTTTGTAAATACATTGTGAATTAAACAAAAAAAAAGATGATGGAATGTTGTCTGTATTACGTAACTCATGCATTCATTATTCAAGCCAAACTGCAAGATTTAGAGCAGAATTACTCCATCATTTGGAGGTCAATGTCAGCAAAGAGCTTGTGCTGGTGGCCTGCATTATGGGAAGTGTCATAGTTACATAGCATGTTGGGAAAAAGACACATGGCCATCAAGTTTAACAAAGGAGGGGGAAGGAGGGATGAAGGGAAGGGGTATGGGTGGATAAAGGGAAGAGGGTGTGACTCTCTCCACATTAATATTATTAAAAACACCAGTGCAAGTTTTTTGCATCTGACGTTTTTTTCTGGCATTTTTTTCTGGCATTTTTGCATTTGAGTGGAAATTGCATTTTTGGCCCCTTAGGCGTTTTGGTTTTTTTTTCAAAATTTTTTGGGTACCAAAAAAAAAAAAAGGATGCAGTAGGGATGGGAAAAGATAAAAGTAAGGGATAAGATATCTGATTGCGGGGGTCCTGCCGCTGGGGACCCCCACAATCTAGCCTCCAGCACCCATCTGTTAGCACTGTAGGAAGTGCTGGAGGCTCCAAGTCTTATGCCTTCCAACCACGGGGACGGAGTATAGTGACGTCACGACTCCACCCCCTCCACGCAAGTCTATGGGAGGGGGCATAAGACTTGGAGTCTCCAGCGCTTCCTGCAGTGCTAACAGGTGGGTGCTGCATGCTAGATTGCGGGGGGTCCCCAGAAGCGGGACCCCCGTGATCAGACATCTTATCCCCTAAAATTTAACAGATTCACAGTTCTAAATAATGTACTGTATAGCCGACACTGTACAGCCATTAAAACGTCCTCTGTCCCTCTACATTGTTCAGATAAGCTATTAGGGATGTATCTGTCAACAACCTTGTCGACTGTTTCCAATGACAACCTGCAAAATTTTTGGTGCTTCTTTGGTTTATAATACAGACTATTACTTAGGATCATTATAAAATAAAACAATGCGGTTAAAAGATCGAATATACATATCTGAAAGGTGTCTAACATATGCTAACACAACATCCTCCACACCATTATACTCCCAACACTGGCCAGGATAGAACCATAAGTTGATGTATTCCGCATCAAATTCTGGTGCTTCATAAACTGAATTCAGTCACCGCAAGTGATCAAATAGGAGGTTTACAATGAGATTATATTGTGAAAGGGTACCTCTCATCAAAAAAACTTTTGATATATTATAGATTAATGTATGCAGAATAACTTCACAACTGCATGTTATTAAAAATATGCTTCTTTCTATTTAATTTTCCACTTTGAAGAAATGACCACTAGGGGTCTCCCTACCAGTCCTGGCAGCAAGCATTTCAGACTCATGCTGGAGTCCTAAACACTACGAACTGCCAGTCTGCTTTGTTCACAAAGGAGAACACTCAGAGCTGCCAGCCTGCTTTGTTCACAGCCTGTTTGGCTGTGAACAAAGCAGGCTGGCAGCTCTGAGTGTTTAGGACTCCAGCATGAGTCAGAAATGCTTGCTGACAGGACTGATCGGGAAAAATATAATAGAAAGAAGCGTATTTTTCATTAACATGCTATTGGAAAGTTATTCAACATTCATTAATCTAAAATATATCAAAAGTTTATTTGATGAGAGGTACCCTTTAATAATTCCTATGGCCTATGTACAGTATAATCAGTGAGTTGAATAGGATGCAGAGAGAGCTCGATTACAGTGCAGGTGCATTCAGTCTGGTCCTTCTTCTCTTACACCCTGCATCACTTCTGTGTGGCCAAGCTTGGTCCATGGAGTAGGGAATGAATGATCTGTATATTGTCACTGCCCATTATGTTGTGTAAACCAGGGGCATACATGGCATAGAGGCAGCCCTTGTGGCTACATTGGGGTCCTGAAGAACAAAGGCCCATCACTAATTGTAATTGGTGTGCACAAGATCTTTTCCACGAAAACATGGCGGTCAGGATTTAATGCAAGTACTATGAAAGAGAAATGGTAGAGGCATAACAAGTATCAAGTCCTCCTTTTTGCATTGGTATGGGGGTGTTAAAGGTGAAGTAGTATAAAGGTATGGAGAGAGTGTCATTTTATTCTTTGCTATGGAGGCCCCTTTTCCTTATGGGCTCTAAGGCTTCGAAATGAACTTAGTTGATGTAATTCACTTGGGTAGTAGGATTTTTACATCCTTATTGAAACCAGAGGCTGAGCAGCATATATCATAGACTCCTATGAGTACTTCTAAGGAGTAGATGAGTACATGTTATATAAAATGAGTAAAAAAAAACTAAAACCACCAGATTTTAATATAGAAGAGACGAATGGGGAATGTGAGGAATCCAGAGGTTTAAGATGCATGTTATAAAGATATGGGAGTTAATCTTTATAGTGTATAAACAGCCTGGCTTAGGATGAATGGATAACTTCACCGACATGAAAATAAAAAGTTAAGATCAAAGGATCTCAAAGTCAGCGGTGAAAGAACACTGCGGGGTCAGACTAGGATGTTGTCAAGACAGTGAGGAAATAGCTGTTCTGCAGGGCTGGCACAATAGGCAGTGGACTCACTAGGAAACAATAGGTGCTCACCTCCTCCAGGAAGATTGGGTACATTTTCTAGGTGACCAGGAATATTGTAGCTTCATTTTGAAGTTAATGTGCAATGAAGGAAACAATGGAACAGCTGACCCGAAAGCCTGGTCTTTGGTGCCAGAGCATGGAAGAGGTCAGAGTGGTTTAACCTTTAGGGTGAAGAAGATCAAAGGGTTTGCTGAGCAGAGAATTTGAGTTTCTTTTAATGACCACAAAAATTGTGATACCTTTTGTGTTTTTCTGCATGACCCATATGTTTTGTTAACATCAATTTCAGAGTTCAGCAAATGATACAGTTTGTCACCAGGAAAATCATCAAAGTTTCTGGGATTTCATGGAATGATGCATAGTAGGCGTTGATGGATTTATGGTGCATGGGAAATTTTAGTTCCAACCCCTTAAGTGGGACAGTTTAACCCAACTGATCTCAACAGGATTGGTACATACCTTTATTTACTCTATATGTTGTGTGCAAATTCGAGTTTTTGCCAACACATTCCGAAGCACTGTACAGAGACTGACATCATCCAAATTAACTTTACCCCTAATAAGGCTCATGATCTAGTCTACAACACACACTTGGGCCAATTTTATTGCAGGCCGGGTCACCCATCAGTATGTTTTTGGAGTTGCAGTAACTATAGACTTAAAAGGAATCCTACAGAAAAACAGGACATAAAACATCTAACATTGCAAGATTCCGACATCACCCGCAGCATTGCAAGGCAGTAAAGCTAACTTCTAACTGATGCAATATGCAAGTGGAAAAAAAGGAGATTGCACTCACCCACTAGTGAAGTTAAAACGTCTTCTTTATTGGAACATTGTTAAAACAAACTGAAGGGAGGGGTAGAGAGAGACCGCATCTCTCTACCCCTCCCTTCAGCTTGTTTTAACGATGTTCCAATAAAGAAGACGTTTTAACTTCACTAGTGGGTGAGTGCAATCTACTTTTTTTCCACTTGCATATTGCATTTACAAGGTCTGAACTTCTGATTAGCACCCCCTGAAGTACACGCATCCATCACCTCTGCGCGGGTTCCACGCTCCACACCGTGTCTTTAACCCCTGACATCCCAGCTTTGGTGCCTGCCTTGTCTTTCTCAGCCTAAGTAACTTCTAACTGAAAGATGTGTCCCCCAAAATATCGACAACCATACATTGATTCTGAATAGTCAGATATGAAACAAAGAGACTGATGCCAGTTTCTGAGGACTTCTTTCCACTTTGCAATTTTGTCCTGAAAATTCAGTTAATGCTTCAAATATCTCTGGTAAACAGCAGGTTTTGCCATTTTTCATTTTTTCCTTTTTTTTTTTTTTTTCAGAAGGGGCATGGCTTTGTACAGAAATGTAGTATTATGTGGTGGCACGGGGGTGCAAGGAATTCGTGTCAACTAGTGACACCAGGGTACAGTTATCCTATACATGGTCCGAGGTGGAGACAGCTTCTCCTGGGCCAGACACGGGGGGGGGGGGGGTTAAGAAACACACCAACATTGGGGGAAGGATAACTGTATTTACTGAGCAGGTGTAGATGGTACAACACACAGTATGGAGTATGGAAGAAGGGATGCAGTGTAACCCTTGGGAGCTCTTTTGCCTTGTTGGGATTTTTGGTGCTCTTCACCCACTTGAATTGTTTGGACTTGAGATATGAGACTTGAAGGTTTCCCACACTGACTAGGGTTCTGACAAGGTCAATTTACTAACACCGCCAGGGCTTGCAGAATGGCGGGGCTTACTTGAGAAGATATTTTCTTAGGCTTCCCTCTTGATTCACCACACACGTATTCCACCTCTTTTTCACACTGGACTCACATGGAGCTCTGCACTAGGCTGGGGCAACTCCTCCCCCCTACACTATATACAGGAGAATTTAGGGGTTCCCATTAGGCAGACAGGGTCACCTGATCACCACTGCATCTCTCTCTTAAAGGCACAGTAGATAAATAACAAAATGAATGCAACAAATATAATGAATGTAATAAAGTGCATGAACATAGTAAACATTTTCACAGTGGACCCAACACTAGAGCAGCAGGCATGCCCAAGAAGATCCGCAGCCCACAGGACAGTCTTTGGTGCTGGGACACCACAATTACATGCGGCTATTCAAATAAATGGATTTGTTGGGGCAAGGAACACTGCCTAATAGGGCCAGTAGAGGAGATCCATACTGGGCAACCTAAAAGAACATGGAAAAGGGTTGTGGAATGTATTTTGTCCTTGGTAAATTTTAAGCCCTGAAATGTACCACTGTTGTCATTGACATTCTGTTGCGAGGTCTGCAGTAGTAATGAAAACTCTGAATTGCTATCAGACTTGGTGTTGGTTAGACCGGGGTTGGAGAGTATAAGGGTCTTCCGGCTCTTCAACTTTAAAACCCTCCATAGGGTTCTGGACTACACTGCAGAGGGTTCTGGACTACACTGCAGAGGGTTCTGGACTACACTGCAGAGGGTTCTGGACTACACTGCAGAGGGCTCCCAGCTTACTACCCTCAGAGAAGAAAATAGCTGACGTTATCCAGGCATTATGCAGGCATTTGTATTGCCTACATAACCCTTGTTGCACGTCTGAAGTTGAGAAGTTTGGTCAAACAGAAGATAGGGCCATCCATAAAAAATAGCAGAAGGAGCATCTGACCTGGTCACAACTCAAACTGTGTGTGGTCCTTTCCGTTTGTGATGCCATGCCTTATAGAGAACAACAGTGACATGAACTAAGTGCAACTTATATGTTCATACACTTGTGTGAGTAAAGTCATAGGGGGGTATTTATCAATTTTGCCTGTTGACAGTTTCTTTTTACCCTTTTTTTTCACTTTGGTTTTCGTGGACATGCACCAAATTTATCATTTGGTGAAAGTTGTTAGTAATTTTGGCGGAAATGTTGAAATCAGCTGTTCCCAGCGCCTTTTACCCAGAACTTACCACCACAGAGGACGCGTATTTTACCCTGTAGCGCAGCCATTTCGGAGTCCCCCCTGCAGTATATCAGCAAGCGACATGAGTTATTTTCTTTTGTGGGTTTTATAGCCACCATGTGAAATGATTTTTATTTTCAACTTGGGTAGTTTTTTTTGTTACTTTAGTGCAGTGATCTTCAACCTGCGGACCTCCAGATGTTGCAAAACTACAATTCCCAGCATGCCCGGACAGCCGTTGGCTGTCCGGGCATGCTGGGAGTTGTAGTTTTGCAACATCTGGAGGTCCGCAGGTTGGAGACCACTGCTTTAGTGCTTACCTTTCCTGAACCTGTGCGGCCATGTCCAATGCTGGCTCAACGGAGGGTGAAGGTCCCTCAGAGACAACTATGTCGCAGGATAGTATTGAGCAGCCCTGGAGGCGTCGCTGCTTTCACGAAAAAAATTATTTATGTATTTTGACGCCTTTACATTTTCTGACATTGCTAAGTGTGTTTTCCATGTGCAAAATTTCTTGGCGGGGATTTGCGCCCCAAAAAACGGGATTTGCGCCAAAATTGCGCCAGTCGATGAATTACTGACTAAAGTGGAAATCACACACAGGACCGTGTGATTTTGAGAAAGTTGTAAAAATGACAGTGGAGAAGATGCGCCAAACTTTGGTGCAAAAAGACACTGCGCCAAAGTATTGCGCCAAAGTTACATGGAAAAAAAACCACATAAATCCTTTGATAAATACCCCCCATAGTGTAGTCTATGCCAAGGTTATAGACAAACCTTCAGGATTATGACCATCAGCAACCAAAGAATCAGAATGGATAGTTTTACTAGACTCGAATATAATCTTTACAATTTCCTATTATCAGTTCTATTGCCCTTTGCTTACTGAATGTTTGACGAAGAGTTTCCACTCAAAGCATAGTACTCCGAAATATACCAAAGTCATAAAGTAAATGTGCATAGTCTGCCATTCGATATATTATCTACCGCTGTAATTATTGCACGTTATCTCGCTTCTGATATCCTCAGATTTTAGGTAAACATTGGATTGTAACCTGAAAAAGTCAACTCATTGTTGCACAGGGTGCTTTGCGATATGCCGCTGACTCATGTGCTGTTAAGGTGTGTCGTCTGGCTTTAAAATACCTATCGGGAAGGTTTATTCTAAATGCATGAAGTTTGATAACCAAGCTTTTAAAATTTGACACATTTTGCAAAGAGTGGATTATTAACTCATGGCCTGAAGTGTCAACAATAGACTTCCCTTAACACTCAACTCCCCCAATGATTTACTTTGAGCTCCATGGTAGATCTCCTCTGACAGGTAAGCTATTCAGAGCGGTCATAGTTTAGCCAGTGAGATTATGAGATTGGTCGGTCTTTGTCTACAGAAGTAAAAACACAATTATATAAGATAAAGTGTCAGAATGCAAATGTTATAACTTATAAAAACTCACCGGCCTTCCTCTGTCTGGAAGGGGTCTTACATGGCTAACACAAGTTAAAAGGGACTTTATAAAGTGACAGTCACATAGTTTTTAGGAAATCTATCAGATAACATGGATTTTAACAAATCCCTGTGCAATGCATGAGAAATATACACAATGTTTAAAAAATATCTGAAACCTAAACTAAGATATGATTTCTTGAAGTTAGGGCTTAGCATTTCACGATTTGGCCCACTATTGTGCATGTATGTTGGCAACCTGTCAAAAATGGGCCACATTTACTTCAAAGGCCCAAAGGTAGTCAGCTAGTGATAACATTCAGGCCATTTCTGGCATGTACAGTGGGGCAAAAATGTATTTAGTCAGCCACCAATTGTGCAAGTTCTCCCGCTTAAAAAGATGAGAGAGGCCTGTAATTTTCATCATAGGTATGAGAGACATAATGAGAGACATAATGAGAAAATTTTTTTTTATTTATTTGCAAATTATGGTGGAAAATAAGTATTTGATCACCTACAAACAAGCAAGATTTCTGGCTCTCACAAACCTGTAACTTCTTATTTAAGAGTCTCCTCTGTCCACCACTTGTTACCTGTATTAATACCACCTGTTTGAACTTGTGATCGGTATAAAAGACACCTGTCCACAACCTCAAATAGTCACACTCCAAACTCCACTAAGGCCAAGACCAAAGAGCTGCCGAAGGACACCAGAAACAATATTGTAGGCCTGCACCAGGATGGGAAGACTGAATCTGCAATAGGCAAGCAGCTTGATGTGAAGAAATGAACTGTTGGAGCAATTATTAGAAAATGGAAGACTTGAAAGACCACTGATAATCTCCCTTGATCTGGGGCTCCACACAAGATCTCACGCTCCACGCAAGATCTCACCCAATAGTGTCAAAATGAGCACAAGAATGGTGAGCAAAAATCCCCAGTGAAGGACTTGCAGAGAGGCTACCATCAGTAACACACTACGTCGCCAAGGACTCAAATCATGCAGTGCCAGACGTGTCCCCCTGCTTAAGCCAGTACATGTCTGGGCCTGTATGAAGTTTGCTAGAGAGCTTTTGTATGATCCAGAAAAGGATTGGGAGAATGTCATATGGTCAGATGAAACTAAAGTTGAACTTTTTGGTAAAAACGCAACTCGTCATATTTGGAGGAGAAGAAAGAATGCTGAGTTGCACCCAAAGAACACCATACCTACTATGAAGCATGGGGGTGGAAACATCATGCTTTGGGGCTGTTTTCCTGCAAAGGGACCAGGACGACTGATCCGTGTAAAGGAAAGAATGCATTGTGAGATTTTGAGTGAAAACCTCCTTCCATCAGCAAGGGCATTGAAGACGAAATGTGGCTGGGTATTTCAGCATGACAATGATCCAAAAGAGACTGCCCGGGCAACAAAGGAGTGGCTTTGTAAGAATCATTTCAAGGTCCTGGAATGGCCTAGCCAGTCTCCAGATCTCAACCCCATAGAAAACCTTTGAAGGGAGTTGAAAGTCAGTGTTGCCCAGCGACAGCCCCAAAACATCACTGCTCTAGAGGAGATCTGCATGGAAGAATGGGGCAAAATACCAGAAACAGTGTGTGAAAACCTTGTGAAGACTTACAGAAAACATTTGACCTGTGTCATTGCCAACAAAGGGTAAATGACGGTGAGCAAAAATCCCAGAATCACATGGGGGGACCTAGTGAATGACCTGCAGAGAGCTGGGAACAAAGTAACAAAGGACACCATCAGTAGCACACTATGGCGCCAGGGACTCAAATCATGCATGCTTAAGCCAGTACATGTCTGCGCCCGTCTGAAGTTTGCTAGAGAGCATTTGGATGTTCCAGAAGAGGTTTGGTGGAATGTCATATGGTCAGATGAAACTAAAGTAGAACTTTTTGGTAAAAACTCAACTCATCTTGTTTGGAGGAGAAAGAATGCTGAGTTGCATCAAAAGAACACTATACTTACTGTGAAGCATGGGGGTGGAAAAATCATGCTTTGGGGCTGTTGGTCTGCAAAAGGAACCAGGATGACCGATCTGTGTAAAGGAAAGACCGAATGGGGCCATGTATCGTCCTTCCATCAGCAAGTGCATTGAAGATGTAACCTCCTTCCATCAGCAAGGGCATTGAAGATGGAACGTGGCTGGGTCTTTCAGCATGACAATGATCCCATACACACCACCCGGGCAACAAAGGAGTGGCTTCATAAGAAGCATTTCAAGATCCTGGAGCGGCCTAGCCAGTCTCCAGATTTAAACCCCATAGAAAACCTTTGGAGGGAGTTGAAAGTCCGTGTTCGGGTCTGAAGAAGTGCACCTGGTGCACGAAATAGCTATAACGCGCTCCTGGCATCCCTCCTCCCCATGCTGTAATCTGACGGTTATTGAATAAAGTACAGCTGTCACCCAGTTTATGGTGAGTGCCATAATCATTTATTTTCTTGCATTATCTACTGAATTTCGGATTAAGCACCCCGTGGAAGGTGTACTGACTGTGGGTCCCTAAGCGCCAAGATATCGAGTGCATGAGAGCTGTGCCGAGCTCTCCCTCTTTTTGAAAGTTTGCCCAGACACATTCCCAAAACATCACTGCTCTAGAGGAGATCTGCATGGAGGAATGGGCCAAAATACTAGCAACATTGTGAAAACCTTGTGAAGACTTACAGAAAACGTTTGACCTCTGTCATTGCCAACAAAGGGTATATAACTAAGTCTTGAGATGAACTTTTGTTATTGACCAAATACTTTTTTCTCCATAATTTGCAAAAAATTCTTTAAAAAACAGACAATGTGATTTTATGGATTTTTTTTTTCTCATTCTGTCTCTCATACTTGAGATATACCCATGATGAACATTACAGGCCTCTCTCATCTTTTTAAGTGGGAGAACTTGCACAATTGGTGGCTGACTAAATACTTTTTTGCCCCACTGTACATGCAGGAAATTACCGTATTTTTCGCCCTATAGGACGCACCGGCGTATAAGACGCACCCAATTTATAGGTGCTAAATCTAAAAAAAATAAAGATTTTGAACCCAATAGTGGTCTTCAACCTGTGACCTCCATATGTTGCGAAACTACAACTCCCAGCATGCCCGTACAGCCGTTGGCTGTCCGGGCATGCTGGGAGTTGTAGTTTTGCAACATCTGGAGGTCTGCAGATTGAAGGCCACTGCATAGGAGGTAATACTCACGTGTCCCTGCCGCTCCGGACCCGTTACTGCTGCCCTGGATGTCGCTCCATCGCTGTCGCCGTCGCTCCGGAACGTCTCTGCTGCCGGCTGGGTATCCTTGCTCTCCGTCGCCGCCATCACGTCGTTACGCACACCGACGCACATACGCGACGATGTGATGACGAGGAAGGAGAGCGCCAGCCATATAGGGGATCCCTGAACGGAGAAGACACCGAGGAGGCAGGTAAGGTCCCTCCCGGTGTCCTGTAAGCACTAACCCGGTGAGATCGCGGTGGTCCCGAACAGCCCGACTGAACAGCCGGGTTAGTGTCACTTTCGCTTCAGACGTGGCGGTCAGCTTTGATCGCCGCGTCTGAGGGGTTAATACAGGGCATCACCGCGATCGGTGATGTCTTGTATTAGCCGCGGGTCCCGGCCGTTGATGGCCACAGGGACCGCCGCGATAGGGGTGTATTCGCCGTATAAGACGCACCGACTTTTCCCCCCCAGTTTTGGGGAAGAAAAAGTGCGTCTTATATGGCGAAAAATACGGTACCTGGTGTGAATCCTCACTTACAGTCCAAAATCCTATGGATGCACATTCTGATAGACCCTGGTGACAGGTTCATTCCAATTTATGTCATGAGTTCTCATAGAGATGTCCTGTAGATCTCACCATCTATGTTCATATCCACTCATCTCTACCACCATTAGGGAAGAAAGGGCTCTAGACACATTATAAGGTGGTCTGTTTACTCAGGTTTATCACTGCCTGCCAGTATAATGCAAGTCGCACAACCAAAGATTGCCATATTGCTGTGCAGTGATCGTACTGCATCATAGCCTAGGTATGTTGTAGTGACAGAAACCTGACCACCACGAGAAATCCACATTGGATGGATTTCTTGTGACTGTCAGCTCCTGGTCGTGGCCACTTAAGGGTTGTAACACGACTCCATTCACTTACCTAGGCTGTAATGCAGCACTATTACTGTAGTGTAACACAATCATCTTTGAACGTGCAACCTCGGCCAGAATCATCATCTAGCCCTAACCTACTGCCTCACAATAAACCTGTTAAAGGGGTATTCCAGGAAAAAAAATTTTTTATTCATATCAACTGGCTCCAGAAAGTTAAACAGATATGTAAATTAGAATTCAGGTAGAAAACAGACATGGTGCACATCTACAATCTTGTATAATGATCTGATTGCTTCTCAGCATAATTTCAAAAACTAACAGGTTGTTAGTATATACGTTTTGATCAAAAAGTACAAAGCCCACTCGTCACATCAAGGCCACCTATTTAGAGTGGGTCCCTAATGTCCCTAGCATAAAATGGCGTAGCACTGGGCGACGACCACCACCGCCGCGACACCAGTGCCCACAGGGGAACGACCCACTGGCAGAGCGGCCCCAATGCCACTCAAACCAGTCCATGGGTCGCATGGGTACCAGAATACAATATACAGTCATGAATTTAAATGTTGAAACCCCTGAAATTTTTCAAGAAAATGAAGTATTTCTCACAGAAAAGGATTGCAGTAACACATGTTTTGCTATATAACTGATTATTCCCTTTGTGTGCATTGGAACTAAACAAAAAAGGGACCAATAAAAGCAAAATGGACATAATATCACACCAAACTCACAATATTAACAATCTCAAGGTTACAAGTCCATCTCCAGAGATCTAGATTTGCCTTTGTCCACAGTGCGCAACATTATCAAGAAGTTTGCAACCCATGGCACTGTAGCTAATCTCCCTAGGCGTGGATGGAAGAGAAAAATTGATGAAAGGTGTCAAAGCAGGATAGTCCGGATGGTGGATAAGCAGCCCCAAACAAGTTCCAAAGATATTCAAGCTGTCCTGCAGGCTCAGGGAGCATCAGTGTCAGCGCGAACCATCAGTCGACATTTAAATGAAATGAAATGCTATGGCAGGAGACCCAGGAGGACCCCACTGCTGACACAGACATAAAAAAGCAAGACTACATTTTGCCAAAATTTACTTGAGTAAGCCAAAATCCCTCTGGAAAAATGTCTTGTGGACAGATGAGACCAAGATAGAGCTTTTCCATAAAGCACATCATTCTACCATTTACTGAAAATGGAATGAGGCCTACAAAGAAAAGAACACAGTACCTACAGTTAAATATGGGGGAGGTTCAATGATGTTTTGGGGTTGTTTTGCTGCCTCTGGCACTGGGTGCCTTGAATGTGTGCAAGGCATCATGAAATCTGAGGATTACCAACGGATTTTGGGTCGCACTCTACAGCCCAGTGTAAAAAAGCTGGGTTTGCGTCCGAGAAATGGATGACAACAAAGCGCTGGAGAGTTCTGAAGTGGCAGCAATGAGTCCAGATCTAAATCCCATTGAACACCTGTGGAGAGATCTTAAAATTGCTGTTGGGAAAAGGCGCCTTCCAATAAGAGAGACCTGGAGCAGTTTGCAAAGGAAAAGTGGTCCAACATTCCGACTGAGAGGTGTAAGAAGCTTATTGATGGTTATAGGATGTGAATGATTTCAGTTATTATTTCCAAAGGGTATGCAACCAAATATTAAGTTAAGGGTGCCAATAATTTTGTCCAGCCCATTTTTGGAGCTTGGTGTGACATTATGTACAATTAGCTTTTTTCCTCCTTTTTTGGTTTAGTTCCAATACACGTAAAGGGAATAAAAATTTGTATAGCAAAACATGTGTTACTGCAATCCTTTTCTGTAAGAAATACCTCATTTTCTAGAAAAATTTCAGGGGTGCCAACATTTACGGCCATGACTGTATATATTCTAATGTGAATCCTATTGTGTTCCAGGCATCTGCATCATTTCTATCCCTGATCAATAAGATGCCAGTTCAGTAAAGCTCCCAGGTTTAAGGGGAAGTCCATCTAAAATCTGTTCTTTATTTCTCTTTTAATGACATTTTCTCTATTATTTATTCAGTTTTTAGTGTTATTTTTAATTCAGCTGGTTAAAAACTATAGCGGGAACCATCTTCATTACGATAGCATGTGTATGAGGCACAGTAAGTAGTCTTCCTCAGCGCACGGAGCCATGGAAACTGTAAATACAGCTGGGTCTTTGGAGCAGCTTTGGCATGTTTTCCTAGGAACATGGCTGTGTATTACTTCTTCCCTGATCTGTTTAATTCAGGCTTCCAAAATGTTACCGGGATTCGCTCCTGGCCTCTGCTGACATGTCAGTGTGAATTAGCATTCTCTAATTCAATAGTACTTCAGAAATGACCTGTACACCCTCCTGCCATTTGGTCAAGAAACAATTACTTGTCAAGTTGTTTGGTGGTTTAATTGCTCCCCTCCTCCCTCTCTGCTGGCAGACCCTCACTAATGCCAAGGCAGCAGCATAAGATGAAAGATGGACCCCGTGCCCAGTCTCCTAGAACAGAGGAGACCCAGAGAGCTTATTGTAATGCTATGTTTAGTTCTATAGACGTGTGCGCTCTTAACTTTTTTCTTGGCTCAACAAAATCGTGCGAGAAGACATAGGCCAATGCGGTATAAAACATATACCTGTGATGAATGCCATCCATCAGCCATAAACTTACATGTTATAAAACATATACCTGTGATGAATGCCATCCATCAGCCATAAACGTACATGTTATAAAACATATACCTGTGATGAATGCCATCCATCAGCCATAGACTTACATGTTATAAAACATATACCTGTGATGAATAACTTCCATCAGCCATAGACTTACATGTTATAAAACATATACCTGTGATGAATGCCATCCATCAGCCATAGACTTACATGTTATAAAACATATACCTGTGATGAATGCCATCCATCAGCCATAGACTTACATGTTATAAAACATATACCTGTGATGAATGCCATCCATCAGCCATAGACTTACATGTTATAAAACATATACCTGTGATGAATGCCATCCATCAGCCATAGACTTACATGTTATAAAACATATACCTGTGATGAATAACTTCCATCAGCCATAGACTTACATGTTATAAAACATATACCTGTGATGAATGCCATCCATCAGCCATAGACGTACATGTTATAAAACATATACCTGTGATGAATGCCATCCATCAGCCATAGACTTACATGTTATAAAACATATACCTGTGATGAATGCCATCCATCAGCCATAGACTTACATGTTATAAAACATATACCTGTGATGAATGCCATCCATCAGCCATAGACTTACATGTTATAAAACATATACCTGTGATGAATGCCATCCATCAGCCATAGACTTAAATGTTATAAAACATATACCTGTGATGAATGCCATCCATCAGCCATAGACTTACATGTTATAAAACATATACCTGTGATGAATGCCATCCATCAGCCATAGACTTACATGTTATAAAACATATACATGTGATGAATGCCATCCATCAGCCATAGACTTACATGTTATAAAACATATACCTGTGATGAATGCCATCCATCAGCCATAGACTTACATGTTATAAAACATATACCTGTGATGAATGCCATCCATCAACCATAGACTTACATGTTATAAAACATATACCTGTGATGAATGCCATCCATCAGCCATAGACTTACATGTTATAAAACATATACCTGTGATGAATGCCATCCATCAGCCATAGACTTACATGTTATAAAACATATACCTGTGATGAATGCCATCCATCAGCCATAGACTTACATGTTATAAAACATATACCTGTGATGAATGCCATCCATCAGCCATAGACTCACATGTTATAAAACATATACCTGTGATGAATGCCATCCATCAGCCATAGACTTACATGTTATAAAACATACACCTGTGATGAATGCCATCCATCAGCCATAGACTTACATGTTCTAAAACATATACCTGTGATGAATGCCATCCATCAGCCATAGACTTACATGTTCTAAAACATATACCTGTGATGAATGCCATCCATCAGCCATAGACTTACATGTTATAAAACATATACCTGTGATGAATGCCATCCATCAGCCATAGACTTACATGTTATAAAACATATACCTGTGATGAATACCATCCATCACCCATAGACTTACATGTTATAAAACATACACCTGTGATGAATGCCATCCATCAGCCATAGACTTACATGCAGAGGCGGCTCTAGACTTTTTTAGGCCTTAGGCGAAAATAAATCTGAGGCCCCCCAAGCGCGATAAAAAGAAAAGAAAAAAAAGTAAGCAGGCGATATTATAATTAACTGTATAAATTGCATATTTTAAGGCAAACTTTAATATATATCATAACCTCGCTATTTACAGCTCTTGAAATCTTATTTTTCTTATTAAATTATTCTACTAAATATCTATACACAAACATTGGGCATAGATAAAAAAAAAAATGTGTCTGACTACTCGGTTATTCTTATTGGTGTCTCCTAAAACTGAAATAAAGTTGTCAACAGGGTATTCAAAGAACACTATAGAATCAGGAACACAAATGTGTATTCCTGACCCTATAGTGGTAAACTATTTAGCACCCCACATCCCCTTAAAATTTAGAAAAAAGGTACCTTACCAGCCACCCCTGTGCAAATCAGCTCAAATGTACATGGTGCTCTCACTCCTGAGCCTTGTTGTGCGCCCGGAGAGCATTTTACGTCCACATATGGGGTATTTCCGTACTCGGGAGAAATCACGTTACAAAGTTTGGGGGTCTTTTTTACCTTTTGTGAAAATAAAAAGTATGGGGCAACACCAGCAAGTTACTGTAAAAAAATTTTTTTTTTTACAATAACATGCTGGAGTAGACCCAAACTTTAACTTTTCAGAAAGGGTAAAGGAGAAAAAGCCCTCCAAAATTTGTTAGGGAATTTCTCCCGATTACGGAAATACCCCATTTGTGGTCCTAAACTGTTGCCTTGAAAAACGACAGGGCTCCGAAGTGAGAGAGCGCCATGCGCATTTGAGGACTAAATTAGGGATTTGCATAGGGATGGACATAGGGGTATTCTAAGCCAGTGATTCCCAAACAGGGTGCCTCCAGCTGTTGCAAAGCTCCCAGCCTGCCAGGAAAGTCAATGACTGTCCGGCAATACTGGGAGTTGTTGTTTTGCAACAGCTGGTGGCTCCGTTTTGGAAACAGTGCCGTACCTGATGTTTTTCATTTTTATTGGGGAGGGCGGGGGGGGGGGGGGCGGGTGTGGACTGTGTAGGGGTATGTGTATATGTAGTGTTTCACTTTTCATTTTGTGTAGTGTAGTGTTTTTAGGGTACATTCACATGGGCAGGTTCACAGCGAGTTTCCCGCTGGGAGTTTGAGCTGCAGCAGAAAATTTGCTGCATCTCAAACTTGCAGCGTGAGACTCGCTGTAAACCCTGTGTAAACCTGTTGCAAAACAACAACTCCCAGCATGCCCTTTGGCTTTCCGTGCATGCTGGGAGTTGTAGTTTTGCAACATCTGGAGGGCCGCAGTTTTGGGACCACTGTGCAGTGGTCTTCAATCTGTGCTATTCCAGATGTTGCAAAACTACAACTCCCAGCATGCCCAGACAGTCCAGGAATGCTGGGAGTTGTAGTTTGTAACATCTGGCCCTTCAGATGTTGCCGAACTACAACTCCCAGCATGCCTGGGCAGTCTGGGCATGCTTGGAGTTGAAGTTTTGCAACATCTGGAGGGCTACAGTTTGGACACCACTACTTAGTGGTCTCCCAACTGTTCTCCTCCAGTTGTTGCAAAACTACCACTCCCAGCATGCCCTTCAGCTGTCTGGGCATGCTGGGAGTTGTAGTTTTGCAACAACTGGAGGCACACTGGTTGGGAAACATTGTTTCCTAACTCAGTGTTTCCAAACCCGTGTGCCTCCAGTTGTTGCAAAACTTCAACTCCAAGCATGCCCAGACTGCCCAGGCATGCTGAGAGTTGTAGTTCGGCAACATCTAAAGGGCCATATGTTACAGAACTACAACTCCCAGCATGCCTGGACTGTCTGGGCATGCTGAGAGTTGTAGTTTTGCAACATCTGAAAGAACACAGATTGGAGACCACTGCACAGTGGTCGCGCATCATGACATTTATATAATATAATATATTATATTAATGAATATATTATAATCAAAAAATTGCACAAAAAATTTTTTTTTGGAGCTGGTCTTCTCAAAGAAAAAAGTATACAGAACCCTGGTAAAAATGTCTAATAAAGTCAACAACCATTATTTTGTTCCAAATAATGTAAAAAAAGCAAAAAATTATGCCTTTTATCAGGTGTCCAGTTACTGGTTACATGGTACGTCCCCAGTATTGTTTCTCATCTGATTCATTGTCTCCAGAAAGGCTATCTATCTCATTTCTGGTTCCCAGCCTGGCTCATATTCTGATCCCTAGTCCTCAGCACAGCTTTTCCTGAAAGCTAAATCAAGACTTTCCTCTTATTTTAGCAGAAGATGTTCTGTACATCATATAACCCCTTCCTTGCTATTCCGCTGCAGTTTCTTTTATTTCTGCTGACATAGCACATTGAAAAGCCACTATATCAGTAACTTATTCTCCCTTCACATGCCATCTATAGTAGTGTACTGTAAATTATCTCCCAACACAGAAACAGCCAGTTCAATCTAGTGTACTATTACTAGCACTATGTCATAGCATAGCAGTAAGGAGTTGGTGTTGTGCTGTAATTGGTCAGATAAGTAAGGGAAAGGAAGGACCTATGTGTGTGCTACTGGCAAACAGCCCAAATTAAGAAAATGAAAACTAGTGGTGCCCCATTGCTCATTCATCATCTGACTGATGGGCCCATAGCACAGGAAAATATTTGTCTGTTTGTCTGATAATCCCCAATGTAGGGGATTAGAATAGTAGAGCCCTTAGAATTAGACA
This sequence comes from Hyla sarda, assembly GCF_029499605.1. Taxonomy (NCBI): domain Eukaryota; kingdom Metazoa; phylum Chordata; class Amphibia; order Anura; family Hylidae; genus Hyla; species Hyla sarda. The sequence goes on along the minus strand of NC_079191.1, from coordinate 56,247,295 downwards.
GTTTTAGTAAATTCCCCAATTTGTTTTTTATCAGATCAATTTTATATTTGCTACAAAGTAAAAAAAAAAATTGAGTGACTGTAGTAGCCGTAATCTTGGCCCGCAGTGAGGACAAGCAGGGCTCTGTATACTGAGGACAAGCAGTGTTCTGTGAACTAAGGACAAGCAGGGCTCTGTACACTGAGGACAAGCAGGGCTCTGTACACTGAGGACAAACAGGGCTCTGTACACTGAGGACAAGCAGGGCTCTGTACACTGAGGACAAGCAGGGCTTTGTACACTGAGGACAAACAGGTCTCTGTACACTGAGGACATATGGGGCTTTGTACACTGAGGAAAAGCAGGGCTCTGTACACTGAGGACAAGCAGGGCTCTGTACACTGAGGACAAGCAGGGCTCTGTACACTGGGGACAAGCAGGGCTCTGTACACTGTGGACAAGCAGGGCTCTGTACACTGTGGACAAGCAGGGCTCTGTACACTGTGGACAAGCAGGGCTCTGTACACTGAGGACAAGCAGGACTCTGTACACTGAGGACAAGCAGGGCTCTGTACACTGAGGACAAGCAGGACTCTGTACACTGAGGACAAGCAGGGCTCTGTACACTGAGGACAAGCAGTGCTCTGTACACTGAGGACAAGCAGGGCTCTGGGCACTGAGGCTCTGTGACACTCCTCTGGCTCACACAGCAGGTGATTGACATACCGTGAGCCTGCACAGAGCCCTGCTTGTCCTGCCCTCACTTCCTGTATTTGGTCTTCTCACAGAGACACACATGCAATAGCTGCAGGGGCAGCATTTTTCACCCAAAAATATACACTTTTACCAACGTATATTACAAATATATAGTATTATCTACATTATATAAAATGTTTTTGTTGACGATAGGTACACTTAAGCTGACACAAATTGGGTAAACGCTACCCCTATCAGGAATATTACTAAGTAGGAGAGGCATATCATAATTATATGGACAATGTTGCAGAAAAGAATGCAAATATATCTGAACTGGAAGTGTCTTCTCTGCTGCTCTTTAGTAAAAATAAAATAAAAAATTTGCTATTACTATTGAGGTGGCAGCACAGATAGAAGCAAAGCAGACCTATGCAGTAACATGAGGATTCAACTCATGTTGCCACCTGCAGCAGAGAGGATGGGCCACTCCATGCAGCACAATGCATGCCTCGGTAGATACTTGGAGTGGTAGCTATGGCCAGGGTCAATACATGTCTTTAAAGGGGTACTCCGGAGGAAAACTTTTTTTTTAAATGAACTGGTGCCAGAAAGTTAAACAGATTTGTAAATTACTTCTATTTAAAAATCTTAATCCTTTCAGCACTTATTAGCAACTGTATGCTACAGAGGACATTCTTTTCTTTTTGAATTACTTTTTTGTCTTGTCCACAGTGCTCTTTGCAGACACCTCTGTTCATGTCAGGAACTGTCCAGAGCAGCATAGGTTTGCTATGGGGATTTTCTCCTGCTCTGGACAGTTCCTGATACGGGCATCAGGTGTCAGCAGAGAGCACTGTGGACAAGACAAAAAAGAAATTAAAAAGAAAAGAATTTCCTCTGTAGTATACAGCTGCTATTAAGTACTGGAAGGGTAAAGGGATTTTTAATAGAAGTCATTTACAAATCTGTTTAACTTTCTGGCACCAGTTGATAAAATAAAAAAAATAAAAAATTTCCACCGGAGTACCCATTTAATGGCCCGCTGGGTCAACATCTTGCAGAACAACGCCAGGAAGTAGTGACACCTCCACAGTTGCAACAATCTAGTTCAACTTCTGACATCTGCCACTTGTCCTCCTCCTCCTCCTCCTCATCTAGGCCCTCTTCCACCGACCTCTTACAGCACCCCTCAGGAAAGAGCTTACATTATCCTCCTCTTTTCCATCCTTTTATCAGTGCAAAGTCAAGCATGCCAGGTATCATTGTCAACCTTAAAGTGTAACCGTCAGATCCAACAAAAAATGTTTTTTTTTTAAATATTTCACTCAGTAGCTAATCCTGAACATGTACATCTTTTTTATGTACATCATTTTTCTGTGTCTAGCACCTTCATAAATTTTTTTATTACACTTTTAATTTAGCTCACTAATCTGAATTCTTCTCAAAGGGAGGGGGCGTGGCCTCACTGTGCATGTCTCCGCCCCCTCCCTCAGTATGCTGTCTGCTCACATCTTTCTTAGCATTAGCAAAACTACAACTCCCAGCTTGTCCTCACTGACAGTAGCGGGACACAAGCTGACAGTGGGAGGATTTTTCCTCCAGCTGTGAGCCCTGCGCTAACAGCTGTCAATCAAGGAAGTGTGTCCATGACATAGGTGATGATGCATGGACACAGCAGGACCAGTATGTGTCCAAGCAGGCAGGGGGGGCAGTTGTTTGACTGGCTTTTTCAGTATGAAAGTGTGGTGTCCCGGTACCGTACATTGTACCGTAACTTTTGTGCTAAGTCCCCAAAGTCAGAGTTCCTGTGTATCGGTAGGATCCTACTAGTGGGATAGCCCCTTGTCGCCTCTTTCTTGTTTAATTTTATGTGTTTGGTGTATGTAATATGTATAATTTATATGTATGTATAGTACTTAAGCGCTGCGGAATCTAAAGGCGCTATATAAAATAAATAAGTACTTCCAGGACCTTTGGTCACATGACTACTAAGCCTACTGTTAGGTTAAGCTTAAGGACCTTTCAGGTCACGTGAGTGGGTCACATGATGTACCACAATGCTTTGTGAAAGGACTGACAGTTGGTGGGAACCAATAAGCTATGAGTCTGACCCTTTCCATATAAGGGTGCTGTTACCCAATCATCTCTGTCTTTCCCTTGGGATATGACAGCGAGCGAAGCTCTGTGCAAAGCTACAAGACAAATCTAGGCCTAAAGCCTGCTAACTTCAGCCGAATACCAAACCGTGAGTTCAACTAAACTCAATCCTAAATCTACGTGACTACTGAACCTAAAACCAAACCCTAAATTCAGTGTAGCAGCGTAAAGCAAGCCTCAGAGCTTATTTCCTACAAGGTCCCAACCAACTGTGAGGAACTCAAAGTCCGGTCCTCTGAAAAGACTGTTACTACTGTTAACCTGCATAAAAGTTGCAGTAAAGTTCCAGTTTACTAAACCTCTGGTTGTGGACAAACCTTTATTCCTCCCTAACGTTCCGGGGACGGGTGGCGTCAAGACAGTTAAGGGTTAATCCAATACCCTTTCATCACTGCACAGCTACACCCTTCCTACCCTACATCCCCACAAGCTCACCACAAAAGCAATTGCAAAACCTATTGGTTATACATGCTTTACAACATATCAAAAGTTTTTGTATCTGACAGTGCCCATTTAAATGAACAAGATTGTCTGTCAGCAACATGGAAAAACTTGGAATTGTTAAAATTAAAATTAAACAGGCATGGATTAGTGAGGAATTTAAATCTCCTGTGCCCTGTGCCACTGATTAGATAGTACTATCACCACCCCTGCTGTACGCTGGCTACTACAACTCCCACCAGTCCACCACTACCTGCTGTCCTCTGGCTACTAAAACTCCCACCAGTTCACCACTACCTGCTGTCATGTCCGCTGGCAACTAAAAAAAAGTTCACCAAAGCCTGTTACTGCTGGATACAACTACCACCAGTCTACCACCCTTGCTGCGGCCACTTCCAGCCAGGCCTACACATACACACCCTATGATCTCCCCCCAAAATTAATACTTTTTTCAGCTTTTCATACAAAAGCTACTTCTTCTTCACTATTTTGGGATACCAATCCTGTTGCAACTCCAAAAAAGGAGAATTGTTGACATACTTGGAAAAATCCATGGCATCTTCTTTACTTGCCATACTCAAAACCTGTTGCTACTTCCAAAAAGGAATCATTTTTGGGATGCTTGGATAAAGCTATTGCATCTTCCGATACCTCTGTCTCCATTTTAACACCAGCAGGCATCTGCCAACAACCAAGGATACATTATGCGGCTTTATTTTACTATTAAAAAGCATCCAAAATCTGCCAGTGCAGTGTGGATTACCGCATGTTGCCGTAACTTTGATATTCTTAACTTAAAGCCACTTTAAAATTACTTGAATAAATTCTTAGGTGCCCCCAGCAGTGTTATACAGGGCTTTAGAGCTCTTAGGCAGTGTTATACACACGTTCACCAAAAACTAAACTTTTTTTATTTTATTTGGCAAGCCCATAGCCGAACATTTGAAAAGTTTGTTCAACTAATGATGGGGGAGAGAAGGGTCAGGCTTGTTGGATTTCAACTGCCTGACCTTTTTGTTCACGTGGGGGATAAGCTGCCACCAGAGCTATCTGCCCTCCATGTTTCCTCTATTGGGAGGGGCAAGACCCAGCTTAGCTTTTCCAGAACAATAGGGCCGGGCATTGGGAGGCCGCACAAAATTCAAGATCTAATTAAAATGCATTATAATCCATATAAACCCATTTTTAAAGTGACCCTACATATTAAGCCTTACTGCATGTAACTATGTCATTTAACAAACATCTCAAGTCTATGGAAACCCAGGGGATTATTCACATCCACTTTATGATATTATACAATTAATTTGTAACCATGTTTTTATTAAACAGGTCTCAATAACAAGACTTAATGAAAATCTTGCATGTATAAATCAAATTGTAGGTTTGCTGGATGCATATGGTGGAGGATCAGGCCCTCACGTCTGAGAATGGAAAATACCTGGAAAATACCTGGCATCAATTTAGAGCCTTTAAACTATGAAGGCATTGAAGGCAAACCTCCGAACAGCTGAAAGAATTATTTATGTGGAAGTTTCGGAGTGGTGGTATGCAGCAAACTACATGTTGCCAGCCACCAAGCTAATTATATTCCCGCTACACTCGGAGACTTGTAAAACATTTAGCATGACGTAAACTCAGAACATTAAAAAAGACTTCATTTTTATTTTCTCACAATTTCTTGCAGAAAGACTGGCTGCACTGTTTTCCCAGAACATATTCTTTCCAATTTACTGTTTATACTTTCATGACGTTACAGGTATCTAGGTAAGGGAATAACATTGCATCCAGATGCAGGGAAACATAATAGCGCTTTACACAAGGAACAGTTTTGCTGTGACTTGAAGACGGGCTGTTAGTATAAGTTCATTTAAAGGGCTACTACAGTGGTGTCATGTTAGAGAGTTATCCGGAACTACTAAATTGATCACCTAACCTAAGGATATAGGTTTGGTGGTTGTCTCATTCTGTCCACCTATGTCAATCTGCTGATTGTTTACAGAGATGTGCCCGGTTAAGAATGAAGGAGATCCTTGCTATAGGAACCTTAAATCAGCTGATTGGTGAGGGTGTTGAGAGTTGAACCCCCACCGACATGATATTGGGTTCTCATTAAAAAAGCTTTTTTTTTTTTTTTGTCATATAAAACCCTTTTTAACCCCTTCAGGACGGAGCCCATTTTGGCCTTAAGGACCGGAGCGTTTTTTGCACATCTGACCACTGTCACTTTAATCATTAATAACTCTGGAATGCTTTTAGTTATCATTCTGATTCCGAGATTGTTTTTTCGTGACATATTCTACTTTAACATAGTGGTAAATTTTTGTCGATACTTGCATCCTTTCTTGGTGAAAAATCCGTAAATTTGATGAAAAATTTGAAAATTTAGCATTTTTCTAACTTTGAAGCTTTCTGCTTGTAAGGAAAATGGATATTACGAATACATTTTTTTTTGGCTCACATATACAATATGTCTACTTTATGTTTGCATCATAAAATTGACGTGTTTTTACTTTTGGAAGACACCTGAGGGCTTCAACGGTCAGCAGCAATTTTCCGATTTTTCACAAAATTTTCAAACTCAGTATTTTTCAGGGACCAGTTCAGGTTTGAAGTGGATTTGAAGGGTCTTCATATTAGAAATACCCCATAAATGACCCCATTATAAAAACTACACCCCCCAAAGTATTCAAAATGACATTCAGTAAGTGGTTTAACCCTTTAGGTGTTTCACACGAATAGCAGCAAAGTGAACTAGAAAATTCACAATCTTCATTTTTTACACTCACATGTTCTTGTAGACCCAATTTTTGAATTTTTACAAGGGGTAAAAGGACAAAATTTTTACTTGTATTTGTAGCCCAATTTCTCTCGAGTAAGCACATACCTCATATGTCTATGTAAAGTGTTTGGCGGGCGCAGTAGAGGGCTCAGAAGGGAAGGAGCGACAAGGGGATTTTGGAGAGTACGTTTTTCTGAAATGGTTTTTGGGGGGCATGTTACCTTTAGGAAGCCCTTATGGTGCCAGAACAGCAAAAAAAAAACCACATGGCATACCATTTTGGAAACTAGACCCCTCGGGGAATGTAACATGGGATAAAGTGAACCTTAATACCCCACAGGTGTTTCACGACTTTTGCAAATGTAAAAAAAAAAAAAAAAATTTACCTAAAATGCTTGTTTTCCCAAAAATTTTTTATTTTTAAAAAGGGTAATAGCAGAAAATACCCCTAAAAATTTGAAGCCCAATTTCTCCCGATTCAGAAAACACCCCATATGGGGGTGAAAAGTGCTCTGCTGGTGCACTACAGGTCTCAGAAGAGAAGGAGTCACATTTGGCTTTTTGAACGCAAATTTTGCTCTGGGGGCATGCCGCATTTAGGAAGCCCCTATGGTGCCAGGATAGCAAAAAAAAACCACATGGCATACCATTTTGGAAACTAGACCCCTCGGGGAACGTAACAAGGGGTTAAGTGAACCTTTATACCCCACAGGTGTTTCACGACTTTTGCATATGTAAAAAATTTTTTTTTTTTTACCTAAAATGCTTGTTTTCCCAAAAATTTAACATTTTTAAAAAGGGTAAAAGCAGAAAATACCCCCCAAAATTTGTAACACAATTTCTCCCGAGTACGGCGATACCCCATATGTGACCCTAAACTGTTGCCTTGAAATACGACAGGGCTCCAAAGTGAGAGCGCCATGCGCATTTGAGGCCTAAATTAGGGATTGCATAGGGGTGGACATAGGGGTATTCTACGCCAGTGATTCCCAAACAGGGTGCCTCCAGCTGTTGCAAAACTCCCAGCATGCCTGGACAGTCAACGGCTGTCCGACAATACTGGGAGTTGTTTTGCAACAGCTGGAGGCTCCGTTCTGGAAACAGTGGCGTACCAGACGTTTTTCATTTTTATTGGGGAGGGGAGGGGGGCTGTGTAGGGGTATGTGTATATGTAGTGTTTTTTACTTTTTATTTTATTTTTTGTGTTAGTGTAGTGTAGTGTTTTTAGGGTACAGTCGCACGGGCGGGGGTTCACAGTAGTTTCTCGCTGGCAATTTGAGCTGCAGCAGAAAGTTTGCGGCAGCTCAAATTTGCAGCCAGATACTTACTGTAATCCTCCGCCCATGTGAGTGTACCCTGTACATTCACATTGGGGGGGGGGGGACATCCAGCTGTTGCATAACTACAACTCCCAGCATGCCCGTTGGCTGTCGGTGACTGCTGAGAGTTGCAGTTTTGCAACAACTGTAGGCACACTGGTTATGTATCACTGAGTTTGTGACCTAACTCAGTGTTTCACAACCAGTGTGCCTCCAGCTGTTGCAAAACTACAACTCCCAGCATGTACGGTGCATGGTGTACGGTGACTGCTGAGAGTTGTAGTTTGCAACAGCTGGAGGCACACCGGTCGTGAAACACTGAGTTAGGTAAAAAAAAAACTCTGAGTTTCACAACCAGTGTGCCTTCAGCTGTTGCAAAACTACAACTCTCAGCAGTCATCGACAGCCAACGGGCATGCTGGGAGTTGTAGTTATGCAACCAGCAGATGCACCACTACAACTCCCAGCATGCACTTTAGCTGTTTGTGCAAGCTGGGAGTTGTAGTTAGACAACAGCTGAAGGTACACTTTTCCATAGAAAGAATGTGCCTCCAGCTGTTGCAAAACCATAAGTCCCAGCATGCCCATAAGGGAATGCTGGGAGTTGTGGTGGTCTGCCTCCTGCTGTTGCATAACTACAGCTCCCAGCATGCCCTTTTTGCATGCTGGGAGCTGTTGCTAAGCAACAGCAGGAGGCTGTCACTCACCTCCAACGATCCAGACGCTGCAGGTCAGTCCCGCCGCCGCAGCTGCTCCTGGGGCCCCGATCCCAACAGGGGCGCCGGGGATCGGGGTCCCCAGCACCGGGGGTCGTCTTCCCGCACCCGCTCACGTCCTCCAGAAGAGGGGCGGAGCGGGTGCGGGAGTGACACCCGCAGCAGGTGCCCTGATTGGTCGGCCGGTAATCCGGCCGACGAATCAGGGCGATCGTGAGGTGGCACCAGTGCCACCTCACCCCTGCAGGATCTGGCTGTTCGGGGCCGTCAGAGACGGCCCCGAACAGCCAGTAATTCCGGGTCACCGGGTCACCGGAGACCCGATTGACCCGGAATCGCCGCAGATCGCTGGACTGAATTGTCCAGCGATCTGCGGCGATCGCCGACATGGGGGGGCATAATGACCCCCCTGGGCGATATGCCGGGATGCCTGCTGAACGATTTCAGCAGGCATCCGGCTCTGGTCTCCAACCGGCTAGCGGTGGGGGCCGGAATTCCCACGGGCGTATGGATACGCCCTCGGTCCTTAAGGACTCGGGATTCAGGGCGTATCCATACGCCCTATGTCCTGAAGAGGTTAAAATAGTATCTGTCACCAAACAAAACTTTTAATATATTGTTCCTCATGTAATTATATGACACTTTTCTATTTACATGCTGTTAAAGTTCTCAACCTTTATATGTTTTTAATGTGATTGAAAAAATGGCCACTAGGTGGCTCTGTTCTGTTCCCTGCCACAAGTCAAACCGTTCGTTTGGTTTCCTCCCGGCCTGGCATGAGACCAAACTCAGGAAGTGTGTGCGGGGCATGGTGAGGCACAGCTCTCGCAGGCTTCAGTGACCTCGCGGCTGCTTGGAGAACGCCCACTTTGTCCTGCCAGGAGCCCACACAATGTGAGCAAGGGGAAAGGTATTATACAGAGCTTTTTAAAGCTCGGAAAAACTTTTTAAGGGCAGGAGGGGTGTTAGGAGTAGTAAGAGGATATAATCTTGCGTTAGTTTAGAAAATATGGTTGGATGACAGGTACTCTTTAAGGGATTATGCCAAGGTCAAATGCTATCCCCTATCCCCATGATAGGGAATAACAAACTAATTGGTGGGGATCCAACCAAGAAGACTCGATTTATCTCTAGAACAAAGGTCAATTGTACTCCAAATGAAATGAACGGAAGCATGGATGGACGGCCAGTGCTCCATTTATTCCCTATGGGGCCTCCAAACATTGTCAAGTGCTAAACAATCCTGTGGATAGGGGATAATTTTTGACCTTTTATACCTGTACTTAAAGGGGTTATTCAGAAGAAAATGTATTTCCACTAATGTGTCCAGACTGTCTGATAACATCAAAAAGCCTCTATTTAGTTCCCTCACTCACCCATAGCTTACGGTATCAGGAAGAAGACCAGGGCCGGGGCTCTATATGTCACACTGCCACTCAACCTATTACTGCCAGGGACACTGCCATGGCCATAGATCTGCTGAGCTGCACTGTGACACATCAACCACCGCCAACACGTATATACTCGCCTTCATAGTGTAGCAAATATAATACATGAAGATAATACATGAAGTTTTTCACCAAAAATCAGCAGAGAGAAAAGTACACAGAACTATAGAATAGTGATAATTGGCAACTGAGCATCAAATGTAATAAGAGGGAAGATAGGACATGGGAAGTACTCTAGTCCAGAAGGTGACATATAATAGTCATTGTCACTGTAAAAGGCAAAATCAGTGAGACCATCACTTGTCAATTGTGTAATAGGGATCCCCTCAAATAATATTATTATTGATATTACCAAAAGCATTCTGATAATGGAATGAGAAAGGATGGAGAACTCCAGCTGTTGTTTAGTAAGTCTATTGGTGTTCCTTAAAGCTTGTCTACAAGGAGCCTATCAGATGTCATGTTGCTTGAGAAAGGAAAAGATGTTCTGCAGCGGCGCTGCCCTTCAGAGATCAAATTTCAAATAAAGTCCGATATGATAAAAAAAGTATTCACCTTTATTGTGCATACATCTAAAAACAGACAAGCAAGACACGTTTTGGGGTTATGTTAACCCCTTTTTCAATTGCAGATCAAAAAGCTGTCTACATACAGGTGTACAAGTTGCAGTTAAATACTGAACAAAATGAAAAAAAATATGAAAAAAATGGGCGCCAAAGGAAAGGGTCATGGACCACACAGGGGGCATGACATAAAAGGTTTTAATAGATCTTCTATGAAGGTTTGAATAAAGACATTATGTGTGTTAAAATAAATGAATAAAATAATTAGTTGTGATATTGGTATTTAAATGTGAACTTGGTTTCAGGTTTAGTTCGTGCTGATAGTTTAAAAAGCAGCGACCAATAGCAGGTCTCTAAGTTGCTGACGTCATTCTTCCTTTCTCTTTTTTTCTTCTCCTATGTAGAGCATCGGCAGCTTGTGCCAGGGTTTTTTTTTTAAACAGATAGGGGTGTGATGTCTTTTTAGCCAAACCACAGCGTTCTTGGAGAGTGTTGACCAATCAGGAGATTGCTGGTTCAGATGCATCTATCTAAGTAGCACAATAGCGGCTCGGAAAGAAGTGGCCAACCGGAAGATACCGGTTTCAGTGCGTATGGCCAATCAGGAGGATGCCGGCGAGAAGTCGTATAGTTACTACATTCAATGTTGGATGCGATTTCAGCCAATCACAGGCTTGCCGGAGTTACGGTGCTAGTTTCACATATTAAAAAAAAAAGATCTTGGAGACTTGTAAAACAGTAAACAACTTCCTTCTTATATCCATGGATCTGCTCATTGCTAATGGGAATAATGGGAATAATCACTACAAATCATCAGGCAACTGATATTGAAGCAGTTCTTTGATATCTTCATAGGAAGTTTAGGAAGCTGTAATGAAGATTTCCTCTTGGAAACATTACACCATATATAAGAAAGAGATGAAAGATAGGAGGTTGGGTGGTCCATCTGACATTTAAAACAAAGTTCTTGACTTCAATATTAATGAGGTCCTCATCTCCTCCATAGTGTTTGAAGATAATCTGAAGAAAAGAGGTGGATCACTTTATCCAGATGTTTAACACATCTATTGGTTTTGGCCGTAATCGAAGAGAGACCTGACATCCCTATAGAAAGTTGTAAGAAGAAGAAGAAGAACCTGTCTCTGTTCAAGAAATACAAATTGTGAGGTGTACCGGTGCGGAACACACCTGTCTACCCGCTCTGTCCAACTGCTCATGTTTACTTGTTATGTGTTATAATGCATTTTAATGCAATGTCATATATTTAATAGAAGTAAGAAAAAAATGTAGTTCAGCTCATCACCAAATACGGACACTGGATAACAGGACTGCAGGAATCCTTGGAGCACGGACAATGCTGGCCGTATCCTGTATGTAATAAATAGAACAAAAATGGTGGGGTCCAGCTCACAAAAATAGATATTAAAACATAACATTTACTGAGTGATATTAAAACATGAACAAAAGCAACAAAAAAAAAAACTAAAAATGCATTAAAAACAAAACGCAGACGCGTTTCGAACTTCAAATGAGTTCTTAGTCATGGTAAGATAACAGAAAATCGTGGTTTATATACATCAATGTATGTACATAAACCTTTGCAATTTTATGTTATCTTGCCATGACTAAGAACTCGTTTGAAGTTTGAAATGTGTCGGTATTTTCTTTTTAATGCACCTTTAGGTTTTTTGTTGCTTTTGTTCATGTTTTAATATCACTCAGTAAAAGTTATGTTTTAATTTCTATGTTTGTGAGCTGGACCCCACCATTTTTGCTCTATTCATATATTTAATGTCTTTGTATTTTGTTGTTTCCATGAAAGAGTTAATTCTGTCTGTGCAGGTGGATGCACAGAGAACCACATGAGCACTTTGGCCAATCAGGGCCTCCTGCCCTGATCCCCCAGGTCTGTCTAGACAGGGAAGAGCTTGTCAGTTCAGTAGAGGAGATTGAGTGGGGGTTGAGTCGATACCTTTACTGTGGGACACATACCTCACCACATGAAGGCAGGCCTAAGAGTGACATCACCCTTCACCAGGATCCCGCCGATCCACCAGGCCATCCACCAGTCAAGTCTGTCCACGTCAAGTTCAGCCAAAATTCCACTTTGGGGGGAAGTGCCAAGTGAGCCAACAGGCCCCATTAGCCAAAGAAGAGGATAACGTGAGTCAAAGCCTGGCGATTGTAGGCTTCAAAGTCAAGTCATGCTTTAACTAAGTCAAGGCCCAGTCAGTCAGTCTGTCCACACCAGTTCATACCAGTCTCAGCTAAATCTAAATCAAGGAAAACTATAAGTCTCATAGTGAAAAGAAGCAATTGTGGTTCTCTATTGCATCTTTCAGCGAAAATTGCAAAAAAAGAACTGTCTTGCTTGTACAACAATTCGTGAAGTAAAGTTAAAAGTGGTTTTCCTAACCTCTCATTTGTGGTATTTCTCACACGACGCTTGACACCGGCAACCACTTCATCCTTGGAAGTATGGTGGTGTCACAAACTCTACTCCCAACACCCATAGTCCACCTACGTACCTATGAATTGAGAGACAAAGGTTACATGATATATATATATATATATATATATATATATATATATATATATATATATATGAAATACTAAGTTGCAGCCATAAGTGGCAGTAGTTGTAGGACCCTTTAGTGGGTCTCTATATTCTTCATATTGTCTCCAGATCAGATTGCTCTGGATGTGATTTTGTGTGTTCTTCCTGTGCTCACACGTATTTCTTCAATCCGTCACTCAAAAACTTGCTTAAGGTAATTCAATACCTATAAAATTCATAGAAATATAAGGATATGAAAAGCATCCATTTCACGAGATACAAGGATATTAAAATAGAATAATTCCTAACTTTACAGCCAGACATTTTACAGACTCCATCTATATGTGCTTACACTGGACACCAATCTGACTGCTCCGTCATGAATCCTGTGTGTGTGGCAACGATATAACCTAGAAATTATTAATACAAGGCATTAATCGTAGCTTTATACCTCCTATCAGTCCATGCCAGACTATTTGTAATGGTGAAGCTATTATACCCTATATTTACGGCCTTGGCTCAGATGGATTGCAGTGACTGATGTGATGTCTGACTACTGTTCTTTGTAAAGGGAAAAGTTTTTTGGAATATGACTGGCCAAAAACATTGCAAGTGAAAAGCTGCAACAGCTGGAGAAGTCGAGAAACTGGATGAAGGAGCCTTAGCACCTTGGAGGGTTGGATTTCACCAGACACTACTGAGATATTGTTAAGGGTGAGGCTTTGATGTCTGTGGCTAGTGTGAAAGAACAGCGCTGGAATTAGCATTATAGATGGAAAATTCAAATCTTAAAATTAAAGGAAAAATGTTAAAAGGCCATTTCATTAAAATGGCTCGAAATGTTCCAATAAAAGAGCCCGCACATAAAAAGATGAATGTTATTTTTCGTTCTAAGGTTTCTTACGGTATTGGTTTTATGTTCAGATTATTGTTAAATTAGTCTACTGTCACCCAACCTGTGGCTTATAAAACCGCCACTCGCATACTTGAGTAAAGTCAGAAGTTCTCATATACAGTCTATACAGTGAAGGATAAACCAATGTGGTTCTAAATGCCACGTCATGACTATTCCCTTAGACCTATGAGGTAGGCATCACAGTTTATAACTGGTTACAAATAGGGGAATTCAATTGTTTATATATTTTTTTATATTTTTTTAAATTGTTTTAACAGAGTACACAATACCTTGTATTAACTCCCTTGGACTTTTGGCCCATTTTGCTGCTACTAAAACTAGAATTGAAATAGATTTAAGTAGACTTTTACCATTTGATCAACACAACATACATGGTCCTTTGATGGTGAAAAATATCCTTTATTATATTACTTAATAAGAACAAAAAAGTTGACATCTGTAGGTAGGTTTGCGGTTGTGCCATATTCTTTCCATTTCCCATTTTCTGATGATGAATTTTATGGTGCTCTATGGGATGTTTTTTTTTGCAAATAATTTAAAATCCATTTAATATTCCCCCAACTTCAAATTGATAGATTATTTTGTGTTGGTCCATTACATAAAATACCAAATAAATAGATATAAATAAATAAATAAATAGATATAAATAAATAGAAATAAAATTGAATCTGTGGTTACATCATAACAAAATGTAGAAAAGTCCAAAAGGGTGAATGCTTGTGCAAGGTGTTGCAACATATTCCAAAAGAAGAGTTAATTAACATAGCATTGATTCAGGGAAATGTTCTTTTAGGGTCTATTCACACGTACAGTATTGTGCACAGATTTGATGCGCTGATTTGAAGCGCAGGATTTCAAGCTGTGTTAAGCTTACATAGAAATCTGCAGCTGAAAATCCTGCGCATCAAATCTGACCATCAAAACTGCGCAGAATACTGTACATGTGAATAGACCATTGAAAGTCAAACTAAGAAGCGTAAAGGAGTCCATACATCTTTAACCCCTTTCCACAAAATCAGGTACATGTATGTGGTGATTAGGGATGACTTCTCCCATCACCACGTACATGTACCTGATGAGAATAAACTGTCACAGTGCTGCCGGGTGAAGCCAGCAAGGGTCATTGATCACTGCTATTGGTACGTCAGTACAGGGGGACCAATAGCAGGGATCTGGTGCGGGTCTCCTCCTTCTCCCCTCTCCTACACAGTGAAGCGATTGGTGGTGAGGGGGGCCCCATTGGAGGAGGCACTCCTGATCGGAGCTGCCTTCCGATCCTGGGTTAACCCTGTAGATGCTGCGGTCACTGAGACCGCAGAGTCTATTAGGGTAACAGAGGGAAGGAGCTCCCTCTGTCCCTGATCGGCGATGGTTGCGCCTCCACTTTGCTTTTATTTCTGTGAAACGCCTAAAAGGTTAATAAACTTCTTTAACCCCTTCATGACCCAGCCCATTTTCACCTTCATGACCTGGGCATTTTTTGAAAATCTGACCACTGTCACTTTAAACATTAATATCTCTGGAATGCTTTTACTTATCATTCTGGTTCCGAGATTGTTTTTTCGTGACATATTCTTCTTTATGTTATCGGTAAAATTTCACTGATATTTGTATCCTTTCTTGGTAAAAAATCTAAAAACTTCATGAAAATTTTGAAAATTTAGCATTTTTCTAACTTTGAAAGTCTCTGCTTGAAAGGAAAATGGATATTCCAAATAAATTACATATTGATTCACATATACAATATGTCTACTTTGTGTTTGCATTAAAAAATTGACAAGTTTTTACTTTTGGAAGACACCAGAGGGCTTCAAAGTTCCGCAGCAATTTTCCAATTTTTCTCAAGATTTTCAAAATCGTAAATTTTCAGGGCCCAGTTCAGGTTGGAAGTGGATTTTAAGGATCTTCATATTAGAAATACCCCATAAATGACCCCATTATAAAAACTGCACCCCCCAAAGTATTCAAAATGACATTCAGTAAGTGTTTTAACCCTTTAGGTGTTTCACAGGAATAGCAGCAAAGTGAAGGAGAAAATTCTAAATCTTCATTTTTTACACTCGCATTTTCTTGTAGACCCAATTTTTGAATTTTTACAAGGGGTAAAAGGAGAGAAATCACCCTAAAATTGGTAACCCAATTTCTCTTGAGTAAGGAAATACCTCATATGCGTATGTAAAGTGTTCGGCGGGCGCAGTAGAGGGCTCAGAAGGGAAGGAGCGACAATGGGATTTTGGAGAGTGAGTTTTTCTGAAAGGGTTTTTGCGGGGCATGTCCCATTTAGGAAGCCCCTATGGTGCCAGAACAGTGGACCCCCCCACATGTGACCCCATTTTGGAAACTATACCCCTCATGGAATTTAATAAGGGGTGCAGTGAGCATTTACACCCCACTGGCGTTTGACAGATATTTGAAACAGTGGACTGTGCAAATCAAAAATTTTATTTTTCATTTTCACAGACCACTGTTCCAAAAATCTGTCATACACCAGTGGGGTGTAAATGCTCACTGCACCCCTTATTACATTCCGTGAGGGGTGTAGTTTCCAAAATGGGGTCACATGTGGATATTTATTGTTTTGCGTTTGTCAGAACTGCTGTAACAATCAGCCACCCCTGTGCAAATCGCCTCAAATGGACATTGTGCACTCTCCCTTCTGGGCCTTGTTGTGCGCCCCCAGAGCACTTTGCGCCCACATATGGGGTATCTCCATAGTCGGGAGAAATTGCGTTACAAATTTAGAGGGTCTTTTTTCCCTTTTACCTCTTGTGAAAATGAAAAGTATAGGGCAACACCAGCATGTCAGTGTAAAAAATAAATTTTTTTACACTAACATGCTGGTGTAGACCCCAACTTCACCTTTTCATAAGGGGTTAAAGAAGAAAAAGCCCCCCAAAATTTGCAAGGCAATTTCTCCCGAGTACGGCGATACCCCATATGTGTCCCAAAACTGTTGCCCTGAAATACGACAGGGCTCCAAAGTGAGAGAGCGCCATGCGCATTTGAGGACTAAATTAGGGATTTGCATAGGGGTGGACATAGGGGTATTCTACGCCAGTGATTCCCAAACAGGGTGCCTCCAGCTGTTGCAAAACTCCCAGCATGCCTGGACAGTCAATGGCTGTCCGGCAATACTGGGAGTTATTATTTTGCAACAGCTGGAGGCTCCGTTTTGGAAACAGTAGCGTACCAGACGTTTTTCATTTTTTGGGGGGAGGGGGGCTGTGTAGGGGTATGTGTATATGTAGTATTTTGTACTTTTTATTTTAGGTTAGTGTCAGTGTAGTGTAGTGTTTTTAGGGTACAGTCACATGGGCAGAGGTTCACAGCAAGTTTGCCGCTGGAAGTTTGAGCTGGAGCGCAAAATTTGCGCCATCTCAAACTTGCAGCACTCACTGTAAACCTCCGCCCATGTGACTGTACCCTGTACATTCACATTGGGGGGAGGGGGCAAACATCCAGCTGTTGCAAACTCCGAGCATGCCCTTTGGCTGTCCGTGCATGCTGGGAGTTGTAGTTTTGCAACAGCTGGAGGAACACTGGTTTGGAAACACTAAGTTAAGTAATAAACTTTCAAGTGTTTTGCAACCAAACTTAGTGTTTCCAAACCAGTGTGCCTCCAGCTGTTGCAAAACTACAACTCCCAGCATGCATGGTCTGTCAGTGCATGCTGGGAGTTATAGTTTTGCAACAATTGCAACAGCTGGAGGCACTGAGGTAGGAAACGGACAATGTTTCCCAACTAGTGTGCCTCCAGTTGTTGCAAAACTACAACTCCCAGCATGCCCAGACTGCCAAGGCATGCTGGAAGTTGTAGTTCGGCAATATCTGAAGGATCAGATGTTGCCGAACTACAACTTCCAGCATGCTTGGGCAGTCTGGGCATGCTGGGAGTTGTAGTTTTGCAACATCTGGAGGTCCACAGTTTGGAGACCACTGTATAATGGTCTCCAATCTGTGCTCTTCCAGATGTTAGAGAACTACAACTCCCAGCATGCCTGGACAGACTGAGCATGCTGAGATTTGTAGTTTTGCAACATCTGGAAGAGCACAGATTGGAGACCATTATACAGTGGTCACCAAACTGTGGACCTCCAGATGTTGCAAAACTACAACTCCCAGCATGCCCAGAAAGCCAAAGGCTGTCTGGGCATGCTGGGAGTTGCAGTTTTGAAACTCTCAGAGGCAGCAGTGAGATCGCTTTACGGCGATCTCACTGCTGCCAATGAAGATGCTGCACTGCTGCCGGAAACTCACCTCCGGGACGCAGCGCAGCCGGGACCGCATGGAGGACGCCGGGACCGCCGGGACCGCTCGGGACACCGCTCGGACGGGTAAGTGATGCCGGGGGACGGGTCAGGGACACTTAGCAGAGCGGTGTGTGTCCCGATCCCCGTGATCGGAACTCACACACCGCGCTGCTAAGTATTTTCATAGCGAAACGCTGCTATCAGCTAGTCAGATTTGACCAGCTGATAGCAGCGATCGCTGGGGGGGGTGGGGGACGAAACCCCCCGTGGTCGCACGGTAAGATGGCTGGCTATCAGTGATAGCCACCATCTTTCCGGGCGCTGCGGGATGCCGCGAGTAGCGGCAGTAATGTCCATGACGTACCTGTATGTCATGGGTCGGGAACACCTTGCCACCCATGACGTACAGATATGTCATAGGTCGGGAAGGGGTTAATGTCATTCTGACTACTTTAAGGGGTGCAGTTTATAAAATGGGGTGATTTATGGGGGTAAGATACAGGCCCCTCAATTCCGCTTCAGAACTGAACTGGTCCCTGAAAAATCAGATTTAGAAATTTTCTTGAAAAACTGGAAAATTGCTACTAAACTTATAAACTTTCTAACTTTCTAAAAAAAAAGGTAAAACAATGTTTATAAAATAATGGGAACATAAAGTAGACATATTGTAGATGTGAATTAATCATTATTTGGTGCGACATGGCTATTTGTCGCATGATCAGAAAATATAAAATCTAGAAAAATGCAAATTTTTCATTTTTTTCCAAATTTTTTTTTAAAAACTGCTAAATACTGTATATCAATCAAAATTTACCACTAATGTAAAGTATAATATGTCATGAAAAAACTATCTCAGAATTGCTTTCGTAAGTGAAAGGATTCCAAAGTTATTACTGAATAAATGGACACATCTCAGATTTTGAAAATTTGCCTTGATCATTAAGGTCAAAACAGGCTATTGAGTAAAGGGGTTAATACCTATTTGCTGAACTTTTGTTCAGTCAATAGATATACAACCCGACTCCACCATGTAGGTGTATGCTTTGTTCAGGTAAGCATGAGTGTGTGTGTTTTTTTTAAATGGGGAGAGCGGTATGAGCCGGTGTCCAACATCACTAGAGGTATCCCCTATACATGAGATAGTTGGCTCGTTTAGTCGAAAACGACAAAATCAACAGATTTTTCTATAATGTATAAAAGGGTCTTTAAAATACCCACATATAATACCCTTCCTTTAACCTAGAAGGCCCTACCTAATCTTACCCTGTTCTTAATTTGCTCACACGAACATTTAGCTCGGCCACATGTTCTTGTGTTGTGAATGGGGACGTAAAAGCTTTTCTTCTGGAAACCAAAAGGGATAGGCCGATAAAATCCAAAAAATGCCTGATTCTTCTCTCCTCCAACATGATTTGTCATTAGAGAGTCAGAGGCTTCTATACACATTAGAAGGTCGACTGGTCCAAAAAAAAGTGTATTATTCGGATACATCTTTGCCAATGACAACATGCTTTATACTACGAAACTGTTGTATGTATATACACGCACCACCTAAGACTATATATATAACGTATTTATCGGCGTATAACACGCACTTTTTAGGCTAAAATTTTTTGCCTAAAGTCTATGTGCGTGTTATACGCCGATACACCCCCAGGAAAGGCAGGGGGAGAGAGGCCGTTGCTGCCCGCTTCTCTCCCCCTGCCTTCCCTGGGGTCTAGAGCCCTGCTGCCGGCCCTTCTCACCCCCTGACTATCGGCGCCGCTGCCCGTTCTGTCCCCCTGACTATCGGTACCGGCGCCCCATTGCCGGCGCTGATAGCCAGGGGGAGAGAAGCGGCGCCGACAGCCAGGGGGAGAGAAGGGGCAGCGGCACCCATTGCCGGCGCCGCTGCCCCGTTGCCTCCTCCCATCCCTGGTGGCATAATTACCTGTTGCCGGGGTCGGGTCCGCGCTGCTGCAGGCCTCCGGTGTGCATCCCCTGCGTCGTTGCTATGCACGGCGCGGCGCACTGACGTCATGCGCCGCGCCGTGCAGCGCATAGCAACGCAGGGGACGCACGCCGGAGGCCTGAAGCAGCGCGGACCCGACCCCGGCAACAGGTAATTATGCCACCGGGGATGGGGGGAGGCAACGAGGCAGCGGCGCTGGCAATGGGTGCCGCTGCCCCTTCTCTCCCCCTGGCTGTCGGCGCTGCTTCTCTCCCCCTGGCTATCGGCGCCGGCAATGGGGCGCCGGTACCGATAGTCAGTGGGACAGAACGGGCAGCGGCGCTGATAGCCAGGGGGAGAGAAGGGCTGGCAGCAGGGCTTTAGACCCCAGGAAAGGCAGGAAGAGAGAAGCGGGCAGCAACGGCCTCTCTCCCCCTGCCTTTCCTGGGGGTGTATCGGGGTATACACGCGCACACACGCACCCTCATTTTACCATGGATATTTGGGTAAAAAACTTTTTTTACCCAAATATCCTTGGTAAAATGAGGGTGCGTGTTATAGGCCGGTGCGTGGTATACCCCGATAAATACGGTAGCTGCCGATTGTTAATATATGGTTCCCTGTATACCATATATGAAGGAATAAAAATCAGCGCTAAAAATGATTATAAAAAATGTGTGATATAATACCTAAATAATGCAATGAAAAATTTTTTTGCTTTTTAAGATTACCTGTTTTTATTTACAGGATAATTGAGGAATTACAGGATATTGCAGGATATTGATGGATGTTCGGCAGATGCAATGACTGAAAAAGATGTGTTTATATTAGTTTTTGGTATCTACTGATGCATTAGAAGTTTGATAATCTATAGTGGTATAAAGATTGTTACCTCTTACTAGTGGAAGGTATATAAGTCCGATGGTCTTAAAATTATGACAGTCAGATGCAACGTGCTGCAGGTAAAGTGCAATGTGCTACAGACCAGTTAAAGGGGTACTCCGCCCCGGGCATCTTATCCCCTATCCAAAGGATAGGGGATAAGATGTTAGAGCACCGCGGTCCCGCTGCTGGCGACGCCGGGGATCGCCGCTACGGCACCCCGCCATCATTACTGCACAGAGCGAGTTCGCTCTGTGCGTAATGACGGGCGATACAGGGACAGGAGCAGCGTGACGTCATGGCTCTGCCCCTCATGACATCACGGCCCTTAATGCAAGTCTATGGCAGGGGGCGTGATGACCGCCACGCCCCCTCCCATAGACTTGTATTGACGGGGGCGGGCCGTGACGTCACGAGGGGCGAAGCCATGAAGTAACGATGCTCCAGCCCCTGTATTGCCCGTCATTACGTGCAGAGCGATCTCGCTCTGCGCAGTAATGATAGCGGGGTGCTGCAGCAGCGATCCCCGGGGTCCCCAGCAGCGGGACCGCGGTGATCTAACATCTTATCCCCTATCCTTTGGATAGGGGATAAGATGTCTAGGGGCGGAGTAACCCTTTAAGGAGCAACGTGATGCAGGTAAACTGTAAAATTATGTATATATTAGTCATAGATATCCATTGGTACACTTGAAATTGGATGTACTAAGGCTGCCCTAAGATTTGTTACCTGTTCTTGAGCAAGGTATGTTAGTCCGATGGTCGAAAAACGTTCTGCAGACCTGGTAAGGTGCAACGTGCTGCGGGCAAAGCAATATAGCAAGTATTAGCAATATGCTGATGAGGAAAAGCGTTTGTATAAGATTTGGACAGTAGTATTCATAAGATGGCCACAGGTATTCACTAAAAGAAATTAGCTCGGGTACAGTGTATGCGGCTACAAGTATAAATGTACCTTGATTTTTTTTCTGTGGATAGCTGCTCCAGAAGATGCACATATTTCATTCGATATCCGTGAGGTCGGTAGCAGTTTGCAGGGTTTGATGTGAGCATATCGGCCGGTGGTGTCTCTACCGTTGTCTTTCCCGCTGAGTTCTGGTGGATTCCGGTGAATCCGCAGTCTCTGCCAGTGACGTCACTACAGGTAGCAGAGGAGGCCACAAATCCAACGCGTTTCGAAAGTATTCAACTTTCTTCGTCGAATTAGTATTCTTTATACCACTATAGATTATCAAATTTCAAATGCATCAGTAGATAACAGAAACTAATATAAACACATCTTTTTCAGTCATTGCATCTGCCGAACATCCATCAATATCCTGCAATATCCTGTAATTCCTCTATTATCCTGTAAATAAAAACAGGTAATCATAAAATACAAAAAAAAATGTCATTGTATTATTTAGGTATTATATCACACATTTTTTATAATCATTTTTAGTGCTGATTTTTATTATTTTTGATGTTTTATACTACTTTAATAATTCCCTCATTCATATCTGCCTCCCCTTTCTTCTAGAACTTACTTCCCCATTCCCTCAACCATTCTCCAACCCTTCAACCAGAAAAATGCTCTCTGAAAATATACCTTCCAACAAGCATACTGTATAACCTGCTCTATAGAGTGGTCCCCAAGTAGGTATAACACCACCATTCCCAGATGTTTTTATCTACTCCGTATTCCTAGATTGTAAACTCATATAGGTAGAGGTAATTTTGTCGACACTGTTTTTATTTGGCTGAACCACATTGATACAAGGTGTTACACTAGTGTGGTGGCGGATAAGAGGATACTGTCTTGTGGGAGTGTAGGGTAGTTAGGGTGTCGTTGTGCAGGATAGTTAAGGGCGCTGTTAACCCTTGTCACTCGTGACTCCAGGGTGAGGGTTAAATACTGTGTTTCTTGATAGGCCTATTGCCACCCTTCCCAAAAGCAATAGGTGATACAGGAATAAAGGATTGTCCATAAACGCTGTTAACTGAAAACTTGCAGGAACTTTTACTGAGGAGTTTCTGTGCATGAAGTAACAGTCCAGATAACAGAGTCTCTTTACATCAGGCTTGAGCAGCGATTGACAGTCAGTTGGGATCATATAAGCCCAATTTGGCTTGTGAAAAATTGTATAGCAGAGATCCGCTGGATTTAGGGGAATATTGAGGTCCAGTGATCCTGCGATGAGTAGCGGGGAATGGCTTAGTATATCCGGTATGCTATAGGCCTAGGCCGCAAGGCTTTGGCCTAGTAATTAGTCTTGTAAGCTGCGGAGGTCCTACCTCTTCCAGAGTCAGCAACCCAAGAGAGGGATCAAGATGGCGCAGGTCCCTTATATGGGCAGGGGCCGACCGTTTTGGCTTGGTCTGTAATGACTGTCACTCACCGTTACAGTGCATTGTGGGTGAAGACGGGTCCTGCTATGCTCCGAACAGGTAGATAACTAAATATATACATTTTTATACTTATAATTATATAAATATTAAATAGAACTGCTATATCCTTATTGACTAAGTGAGAGGTGACAAGGGGGGGGGGGGGTCTACAAAAGAGGGACCCCGACGTCCTAGGGACTCTGGCTATGGGGACCTCTTACACAGGTAACATATATAATACGGTACCGGGACACCACATTAGTATTATATTACATAAACGACTGTGGAAGTTGATGGTGCAGATATTGTATGTATGTCTTTATTAACAGGTGTGAACATGTTGTGCTACCCAACCAGTTTGGCTTTGGGCCACTCCCAAGGGCACTGTCTAAGTATCACTCTTTAGCCCTCTGCTATGAGGATCTGGTTTATGCAGCAAGAGACTGCCAGTCACTACCTATGGGAGAGGGCCTGGTAGTGGCTGACCCAGCGGACCATGAGGCACTGGTGTGAAGAACTAAGGGTCCAGGCAGTGACAAGTCCAGGTAGAGGCAGAGGTCTTGGGCAGGCAGTGTATTAGTTTGAGTCTATATTTACTTTTTTTTTTTTTATAAAAGCACTAGTAACATTTTTGGAAGAGAATTCTAAGTATTATAAATGAGAAAAATCTATTTTCTTTACTAGATGGGAACAAACATAAACTATGATATTCCAGATCATTTATGAACCCACAGGCAGCAACAAATATGGAATAAATCATTTGTGTCTTGAATTTGTTGTGACACCCTTATGTCTTATTAGGAGAAAGTACCCATTTCAGCTTTATTGAAGTGCCAGAGGGCCCATAGACCTTGTACTTTTTAATGTTTTGATATAAGGCCTGAAATGAAAAAGAATAGGTAACAGTGAGTATAAGTGCAATTGTATTAATGCAAATGTATTATAGCTTTAGTGGATCCTGTTGGGAAGTCATTTCTACCCTAGTAGGGGACAAATGCCATTTGCCTCACAAGAGTTTTTGCCTTCCTCTGAGTCAGCACAGTAGGGTTATAGGTTGACCTTGATGAACTCCTCTTTTCATATCTCACCTTATCAAGTATGTAAGGAGTACCCCTTTAAAGGGGTACTCCACTGGAAAACATAATTTTTTTTAATCAACTGGTGCCAGAAAGTTGAACAGATTTGTAAATTACTTCTATTTAAAAAATCTTAACCTTTCTAGCACTTATCAGATGCTGTATGCTCCAGAGGAAGTTCTTTTCTTTTTGAATTTCCTTTCTGTCTGACCACAGTGCTCTCTGCTGACACCTCTGTCCATTTTAGGAACTGTCCAGAGTAGGAGCAAATCCCCATAGAAAACCTATCCTGCTCCGGACAGTTCCAAAAATGGACAGAGGTGTTAGCAGGGAGCACTGTGGTCAGGCAGAAAGGACATCTAAAAAGAAAATAACTTCCTCTGGAGCATATAGCAGCTGATAAGTACTGGAAAGATTCATATTTTTAAATAGAAGTAATTTACAAATCTGTTTAACTTTCTGGCATTGGTAAATAAAAATAAAAAAAAATTTTTTTTTCCAGGGGAGTACATCAAAAGAAATCAAAAGACCCCTGGTGAGGGATTCATATAATTTGATTGTTCCTTGCCCCTAAGACAAGCAAAATGGGTGTAACAATGTGTCACTGTACATGTAGATTGTATCTCAAGTCATTTGTTATTCTCTAATGAAATTCATCCTTCTTTTGCACTTTAAGGGTCTATTCACATGTACAGTATTCTGTGCAGATGTGATGCGCAGATTTGACGCACACGATTTTCGAGCTGAATTCGGTCATTCAGTTTACAGTGAAATCCTGCGCATCAAATCTGCACAGAATACTGTGTGTGTGAATAGACCATTAATGGGTATTTTCATCTGATAAAAAGATGGAATACTGCTAGGTTATGCCATCAAATCAGGATGAGAGATGGTCCATCCTTTGGGACCAACAGTGATGAGGAGAGCTGTGGCACTGATTTAGATGCATTAAATTGAACGAGACCATACTGCAGTTTAGAAGGGGAATCAATGTTAGATCAGCTTCATGCTCAGGATTAGTGGGGGTTCCAGAGATAGGATCCCTACCAATCATGAAGTGATGGCATATCCTAGCGATTTGCCATTGTTCCATAAGGGCTACCAGGATATTGGGAACATTCCCAGTAGGCCACTTGATCTGAAGTGCGGACCAGGCTGGCCACTAACACTGCACACAAGGTCATGACATTAGTATCAGGACCTTGGGTGCAGCGGCCGCTGAGTTGAATGCTATAAGCTGCCAGCCCTGCCACTCAGTCTTGGTGTGGATGGCGGGATGATATAACATCATCACGCCGCCTATTCTAGGATGCAGTGGTTACAGGTCCGGACAGAATGGCTCTGCGTGGGCACAGTGGTGAGGCAAGTTTTTTATTTTTTTATTATTTATTTATTTAATTTTTTCTAAACAAATATTGCTAATATGCAAAATGGGGGGGGGGGGGGATTGTGAAGAATCTACCTAACCAATGTATGGGAGGACTGCCTGCATACCTGCCTATAAACCTACCTAATTTAAGGGGGGGGTCTACCTAGCCAATGTGGGGGGGGGGTCTGCTTGCTGACTTACCTACTTAATATAAGGAGGGGGCAGGGGAATCTTCCTAGTCTGCCTAGTTGCCTACTTACCTACCCATTCTAAGGGGGTATCTACCTAGCTAATGTGTGGGTGGGTCTACCCAACTAATTGGGGGAAAGGGTCTGCCTGCCTACCTTACCTAATTTAAGGGGAAAGATCTGCCTAGCTAATATGCCTGTGTGTGTAGAGGGGGGGGGGGGGCTGCCTGCCTACCTACCTAATAAAAAGGGGGGCTCTACCTAGCTAATATGGAGGTGGATGAAAGCCTGCCTACCTATATAATATTTTGTTGGGAAGAAATTTACCGTTAACATGGAGGGAAGGAAGGGAGGGGGGGGGGCTACTTACCTACCTAAGTTATATAAAGGGGGTGGGGGAAAGAGCTACCTAGCTACTTTTACGGAGGACAGTCTGTTTACAAACCTAGCTAATTTAAGCGAGGGGGGGGGGGGTAGAAATCTATCTCCTAGGTAATATGAAGGGGGGGAGAGAATCCTAATTACCTCATATTATATGGGGCACAGAGGGTGCCTGGCTGTCAAATGGGGGGCACAGAGAGGGACCTAACTGCCATATGTGGGCACAGAGGGGGTCTTACTATTATATGGGTACACAGACAAGGCCTAACTACTATATATACTATATGGGACATTGAGGGGACTTAGCTACTATATGGTGGCACAAAGGGAACATAGTGTGAATTCGGGTAGAAAAACAGACATGGTGCACATCTACAATCTTGTATAATGATCTGATTGCTTCTCAGCATAATATCAAAAACTAACAGGTTGTTAGTATACATTTTTGATCAAAAAGTACAAGCCCACTTGCCACGTCAAGGCCACCTATTTAGAGTGGGTCCCTAACGTCCCTAGCATAAAATGGCGCAGCACCGGGTGGCGACCACCACCGCCGCGACACCAGTGCCCACAGGGGGGAACGACCCACTGGCAGAGCGGCCCCAATGCCACTCAAACCAGTCTATGGGCCACACCCCCCCGCAGACACGGCGCCACGGCAGCAACAGACGCCGCACAGCACCACACCAGTGTGAACAAGGTGCAATAGCTCACTTACCATGCTCTCCCAGTCAGACTGGGAGGCTGCTAGGAAAGAAATGGCCCTTGTGTAGCTAACTACTACTTATATAGGGTTGGGCTGAGGGGGTGGGGAAGAGTGCAGCACATGTTGTTTTTTTTTTTTTTTTTTAACATGTGTCTGCACTCTTCCCCACCCCCTCAGCCCAACCCTATATAAGTAGTAATTAGCTACACATGGGCCATTTCTTTCCTAGCAGCCTCCCAGTCTTGCTGCCGTGGCGCCGTGTCTGCGGGGAGGTGCGACCCATGGACTGGTTTGAGTGGCATTGGGGCCCCTCTGCCAGTTTGTCGTTCCCCCTGTGGGCACTGGTGTCGCGGCGGTGGTGGTCGCCACCCAGTGCTACGCCATTTTATGCTAGGGACATTAGGGACCCACTCTAAATAGGTGGCCTTGACGTGGCGAGTGGGCTTTGTTCTTTTTGATCAAAACGTATATACTAACAATCTGTTAGTTTTTGATATTATGCTGAGAAGCAATTGGATCATTGTGCAAGATTGTAGATGTGCACCATGTCTGTCTTCTACCTGAATTCACAAAGGGAACATATCTGCCATATAGTGGCACTGATGTAAAGTTTGTATAGAGGTGATGATGGTGCTGAAGCGAGTCATCTGGCAGATTATGCAGCGACAAGTCTTGGCCGGAAGAAATCTAAGTGATGCCCAGGACAGATGGAGAAGTAAACTAAAGGTGACTGACTGATCAAAGAAGACATCATCTGTGATTTACTTGGAGAAGACATAAGTTATAATTCACTTGGAGAAGACTTCAGACGTGATTCACTGGATGTAACTGTAAGCACTTACATAGTATGCAGCACCTCTGTAGTGTTGGCATCTACCTGTATTTGGACACTGTATGTGAGAATCTTGGTCTTTGCATAGCAGATTTTATTTAGTAGCAGTGTTGGGGTATTAGTCATTCTGTGGTAGTAGTGGTCATGGTGTGATGGTATTATTTGTTTATCCAGGGATTTATTGTGATGCCATATTTGGAGTCGGGAAGGAATTTTTACCTCTAGTATGAGGTTTTTTTTTACTTCCTCTGGATCAACTCAGTAGGGACTCATTAGGGATATAGGTTGAACATGATGAACTCTGGTCTATTTTCAACCTTATGAACTATGTTACTATGTTACTTGTATACTGGTATTATTGGAAATACTGGTCAGTATACAGAATTTGACGGTCAGTAACACTATGATGGCAATACGTATGGTTACAATATTCCTCCTTGTATACTGGTATTATTGGTAATATTGGTCTCAGCATACAGGAGTTCCATATGCAATGATTCAGTTCTTCCATAGAACCTTTTTCAAGCATTGCCACCTTTTTTCACTATAATGAAGTACTGCGCCATATATATATATATATATATATATATATATATATATATATATACATACATATGTATAGCTGCGGGGCTGCTATGTAATCCTGGCTAGGTTCACATCTGCAGCAGATTTCATTTAAATAACTGGCCAAAAAAACACAGTATTTTCTTGTCCGGTTTAAATGCAGTAAAATTACAGACGCCAGCTGGAAACTCAACGGACGCCATTAAAGTCAATGGGGTCTGTCAGGCTTCTCAGGTGTCTGTCCTGCAGTGACCGAGCCATCACCACTTGATGCTTTTGAATGGAAACTTTGATGGAGGCCCTGGACAGAGCCTCTGGCACAAATGCAACCTTGATCTTACGTATTTTGTTGAAAGTATGAGAAAAACCAAAAGTCTAATTAGTTGGGGTCTGGATGATGAGACCTCCACTGATCACTAGAATGAGCAGGTAAAAGCACTCAGTAAGACTCGTCACTGCAGTGAGAAGAGAAATGAAGAAGTGCCAAGCTGAGGGCTTCTCCCCACTCATTTACAATTGTTTGATGTCTCAGCACTCAGAGCCCGACTAAAGAAAACTTTTAAGACGTCTATAACTTGTCGAAAGTTTTTTTTAAGGTTAATTTTACACACATAAGAAATATAAAATAGAGACTTATGCTTCTCCTTCCTTGCTGGATCCACTTCTGACTTTGACTCGCACAACTGCATCAAATCCAGAAGTGGATCCAGCAGGAAGGAGAAGCATAAGTCCTTTATTTATAGTTCTCAAAAAAAAAAATGCTATATTTTCCCCAAAAAAAACATTGTTTGTAAAACTCCCCTAAGAGCTGCATATTGACCAATCTTCTCAAATGTCCTCAATCCATTTTTTTACTATTTAAGTATAACATTTTACTTTGAAGTGTTTAATAAAGTTTTTGTCAACTTCATTTCAGAAGGCATCCCTGTATAGAACTTTTTTCTCGATTTTCCATGTGATTTACTGTCAGTATAAGATTTAATTGTACAATGATCAAAGGGTCCTTCCTTAGACATTGAATTTTCAGCAACGGCAGCTGCACGAACAAAAAAAAAACAAAAAAAAAACCCTATTGATAATTAATGTATAAAGCAAATGTGACTTAAAAATAAGCAGTACATTTTTTTTCCTTAACAACTTCTGAGCCAGATCCATAACGTTGACCTTCTTAACCTCCTGGAAGGGCGTAATTTTAAAAGACAGTTGCATTTTTTTATGTAAGCAGGAAAATAGTCATGTCCCCTTCTTTCACATATACCGAGACCTCTTTGAAATAACCGTAACGTTTTCTGGTCACCAGAAGAAGTTGAATACCACATTTCTAAATGTGTCTCCACAGAAACTTCCCTCTAATTCCTCGTTGCTAGCTGCATTCTTGAGGTCCCTTGGCCTCTATCCCAACACTGCTCCGTTTTACAAAGAAAAGAATTTGCTTTTTTTTCTATATCCAAGGTCTTTTTTTTATTTCAAAGCAAGCTACTTGAATGACTATTCAGTGTGTGTAGAATGAGGGCCTCTCCACCGCACTACACTATAGTGAATGCCGTGTGTGCTTATAAAGGCTGCTTGAAGCCAACCCTCCACACAGTGGGCCACGCAGCGCACACAAGTCCCCGACCTATCCATCTGTATGCAAATCTCTACAGACTAAGTAAACTTTCATAAAAATGTCCTGCTCTCCCTTTATGTGTGTTTAGCAATTGTTGCGGCACATTGGCCCTTTGTGTTATATCATTACGCTTTGTATGCAGGAGAGACTCTGTGGCACCTGCACATGTAGGTGGCAGATGGCAAATCTTGGCAGCATTGAGTCAGTACTTCTTAACGCAACCGAAACCACAAACTGGCATTTATTAATTCTTCATTCGAATAAAAAGGATTAGGCGTAGATTACAAACAGCTTGTAAAGACACTGGAAAGGGATGGTAAGAAAAAGAAGAAGAAGAAGAAGAAGAACAAACAGGAAAAGCTTAAAGATGGTTCCTGGAGGCAGCAAAAAAAATAATGAATTTGTAGCGTTCACGGGACATGCAGATTATTTCCATTGTTGGCAAATTGTTCTGCATGAAATGAAACACACCAAAAAACAAAAAAATTACAAAAATCAAAAAAAAACAAACAACAAAAACAAGCAGAAAACATTTAACCAGCTTCCATAAATACACTAAACCAGTGACACTTCAGAAACGGGGATGAGTACATATCCCTTTGCAATATAAGACAGCGGTATAGATTACTTTGGAAGTTTGAGGTTTCTTTGAAATTCAAACCAAGACATTGAGAGACCTTACAGAGAAAATTATACGGTTATCTGTGCTTTGAACAATGGAGCTGCTTGAAAGGAAAGCACGGTTATGTAATACTGCTGCCTCCTAAGACAATGTCCTGCACACTGTGATTTGTATACACGGGGACAAAAAGAGAAGAGAAGAAGGAAAAAAAACACAACACACAAAAACACAAACATATGGAGAAGCAGGAGGAAGAGAGGCGGTGGGGAAGTGACTGAAATGAGAAGGGTCGTCCCATTGTCCGCAGATTATTCTAATTTATGTCTTGATTTTAATGAGTGAAACGGGTGTAAAAGAATCCACTTCACAAGGGACAGGATAACACTTTTACGCTTTACATCCTTTCAGGACAAAAATGGCTTCCTTTTTTTTCATCTTAGATTCATGGGTATTTTTTGTACATTTTCAAAAATTTCTGTTCATTATATTTGTATATTAAGGGGTATGGACATAACTGGCAATGGCACCAATGAATATAGGATTTGAAAACAATATTTTAATAATGGACAAAGCCTGATAGTCTCCCGACACCTCTTTTGGGGATAGGGGATAGCAGGATTGGAAAGACTGGATTTCAACCTGTTATTTTGTACCCTCATGAGATAAGCGGTGCCATAGAAAAAAATATGCATTCTTGGCCAATCCAAAAGAATGTACTTATTGGGGATTGGCTGAACTTTCCTCTATTCAATGTGTTTGAGCAGCTGGTTGTGAAATACCATCAGTTGTTATCATGGTTACTATTCTCTCTAAGCTGTATTTTCTAGAAAAAAAATTAAAATTTCCAATCCCAGGTACAGCTACTGTTGAGTTCTCTGGCCATATTTACAATCCTGGACAATATCTGAAAACAACAGTATAATAACAGGTCTGCTTCTTTTTCAGAACAGAGCCACCCTCTGTCCACAGACTGTGTTTGGTGTTGCAGCTATTGCCATCAATAGAGCAGAACAAAACTTTTTTTCTACTTCTGAAGAGCCCCTTTAAGGCGAATTTGACAATGGTATAATTTGGCCACAATTTTGTGTTCCGTATTATGGCCATATGTCCAAGCTTGACCAAATCCAGTGATTCGGATTGACAGCTGTCAGTCTGGGTCATCAGGTCGGAACTTAAATAAACAAACATAAAAATGTGGCCATATTATACCCATGTGAAACCGGGCCTCTTCCCTTTTTCCAAAGCTTGAAAGTCAACAGTGATCTCAAAATGAATAATGAACCACAATCTTGCAACAGAAATAAAGGACAAGACACCCTTTAAAATCCATTGAACCAATCAATTTCCATGGATGCCTGTTGCTTTTCTCCAGCGTACCATTATAGTTCAGAAGATGTGTAATCCAAACTATTTTATGAAGAATTTTTTTACCAGTTAGAAAAACTATTATCCCTGGACATGGCAGTGGTGTCTAGACAGTGTCTTCAGTGCCTTCAATGACACATACATCTGGACCCTCTTTGTTCAGTTTCTACAAATACAATTAAAACCAGCCATAAACATTAGATAAACCCCTTAGGGACCAAGCCCATTTTCACCTTTAGGACCAGAGTGTTTTTTGCACATCTGACCAATGTCACTTTAAGCATTAATAACTTTGGGATGCTTGTACTTATGAATTTGATTCCGAGATAGTTTTTTCATGAACATTTTTTGCATTTTTCTAACTTTGAAGCTCTCTGCTTGTAAGGAAAATAGACATACCAAATAAATTATATATTAATTCACACATACAATATGTCTACTTTATGTTTACATCATAAAGTTCAGCAGCAATTTTCTAATTTTTGACAACATTTTCAAAATCAAAATTTTTCTTGCAGACCCAGTTTTTGAATTTTTACAAGGTGTAAAATGAGAGAAATCCCCACAAAATGTGTAACCCAATTTCTCTTGAGTAAGGAAATACCTCATATGTGGATGTAAAGTGTTCGGCGAGCGCAGAAGAGGACTGTCACGATGCCGGCTGGCAGGTAGTGGATCCTCTGTGCCAGAGAGGGATTGGCGTGGACCGTGCTAGTGGACCGGTTCTAAGCCACTACTGGTTTTCACCAGAGCCCGCCGCAAAGCGGGATGGTCTTGCTGCGGCGGTAGTGACCAGGTCGTATCCACTAGCAACGGCTCACCTCTCTGGCTGCTGAAGATAGGCGCGGTACAAGGGAGTAGGCAAAAGCAAGGTCGGACGTAGCAGAAGGTCGGGGCAGGCAGCAAGGATCGTAGTCAGGGGCAACGGCAGAAGGTCTGGAAACACAGGCAAGGAACACACAAGGAACGCTTTCACTGGCACTAAGGCAACATGATCCGGCGAGGGAGTGAAGGGGAAGTGAGGTGATATAGGGAAGTGCACAGGTGTAAACACTAATTGGAACCACTGCGCCAATCAGCGGCGCAGTGGCCCTTTAAATCGCAGAGACCCGGCGCGCGCGCGCCCTAGGGAGCGGGGCCGCGCGCGCCGGGACAGAACAGACGGAGAGCGAGTCAGGTAGGGGAGCCGGGGTGCGCATCGCGAGCGGGCGCTACCCGCATCGCGAATCGCATCCCGGCTGGCAGCGGAATCGCAGCGCCCCGGGTCAGAGGACGTGACCGGAGCGCTGCCGCGGGGAGAGTGAAGCGAGCGCTCCGGGGAGGAGCGGGGACCCGGAGCGCTCGGCGTAACAGTACCCCCCCCTTGGGTCTCCCCCTCTTCTTAGAGCCTGAGAACCTGAGGAGCAGACTTTTGTCTAGGATGTTGTCCTCAGGTTCCCAGGATCTCTCTTCAGGACCACAACCCTCCCAGTCCACTAAAAAAAAATTTCTCCCTCTGACCTTTTTGGCAGCTAAAATCTCTTTGACCGAGAAGATGTCCGAGGAGCCGGAAACAGGAGTGGGAGGAACAGACTTGGGAGAAAAACGGTTGAGGATGAGTGGTTTGAGAAGAGAGACGTGAAAGGCATTAGGGATACGAAGAGAGGGAGGAAGAAGAAGTTTATAAGAGACAGGATTAATTTGACACAAAATTTTGAAAGGACCAAGATAGCGTGGTCCCAACTTGTAGCTAGGGACACGGAAGCGGACATATTTAGCGGAGAGCCATACCTTGTCTCCAGGGGAAAAAACGGGGGGAGCTCTTCTTTTCTTATCCGCGAACTTCTTCATGCGTGATGAAGCCTGTAAGAGAGAATTTTGGGTCTCTCTCCATATGATGGAAAGGTCACGAGAAATTTCCTCCACAGCGGGCAGACCAGAGGGCAAGGGAGTAGGGAGGGGGGGAAGAGGGTGACGGCCGTACACCACGAAAAATGGGGATTTGGAGGAAGACTCAGAGACCCTGAAGTTATACGAGAATTCGGCCCATGGGAGGAGATCTGCCCAGTCATCCTGGCGGGAGGAAACAAAATGTCGCAAATAATCACCCAAGATCTGGTTAATCCTTTCTACTTGTCCATTGGACTGGGGATGATATGCAGAAGAAAAATTTTATTTAATCTTGAGTTGTTTACAGAGAGCCCTCCAGAATTTAGACACGAATTGGACGCCTCTATCCGAGACAATCTGCGTAGGCAATCCGTGAAGACGAAAAATGTGTACAAAAAATTGTTTAGCCAACTGAGGCGCAGAAGGAAGACCAGGAAGAGGGATGAAATGTGCCATTTTGGAGAATCGATCAACGACCACCCAAATAACAGTGTTGCCACGGGAAGGGGGTAAATCAGTAATAAAATCAATACCAATCAGAGACCAAGGCTGTTCGGGGACAGGCAGAGGATGAAGAAAACCAGCGGGCTTCTGGCGAGGAGTCTTATCCCGGGCACAGATAGTGCAGGCTCGCACAAAGTCCACAACATCCGTCTCCAGAGTCGGCCACCAATAGAAGCGGGAGATGAGTTGCACAGATTTCTTGATACCCGCATGACCTGCGAGAAGGGAGGAGTGACCCCATTTGAGGATTCCGAGGCGTTGGCGAGGAGAAACAAAGGTCTTTCCTGGAGGAGTCTGCCTGATGGAGGCAGGAGAAGTGGAGATCAGGCAGTCAGGTGGAATGATGTGTTGCGGAGAGAGTTCAACTTCTGAGGCATCCGAGGAACGAGAGAGAGCATCGGCCCTAATGTTCTTATCGGCAGGACGAAAGTGAATCTCAAAATTAAATCGGGCAAAGAACAGAGACCACCGGGCCTGGCGAGGATTCAGCCGTTGGGCAGACTGGAGGTAGGAGAGGTTCTTGTGGTCGGTGTAGATAATAACAGGAGAACTTGATCCCTCCAGCAGATGCCTCCATTCCTCAAGTGCTAATTTAATGGCTAGAAGCTCTCGATCCCCGATGGAGTAGTTCCTCTCCGCTGGAGAGAAGGTCCTAGAGAAAAAACCACAAGTGACAGCATGCCCGGAAGAATTTTTTTGTAGAAGAACAGCTCCAGCTCCCACTGAGGAGGCATCAACCTCCAATAGGAAGGGTTTGGAAGGGTCAGGTCTGGAGAGGACGGGAGCCGAAGAAAAGGCAGACTTGAGTCGTTTAAAGGCGTCTTCTGCTTGAGGAGGCCAGGACTTGGGATCAGCATTTTTTTTGGTTAAAGCCACGATAGGAGCCACAATGGTAGAAAAATGTGGAATAAATTGCCTGTAATAATTGGCGAACCCCAAAAAGCGTTGGATAGCACGGAGTCCGGAGGGGCGTGGCCAATCTAAGACGGCAGAGAGTTTGTCTGGATCCATCTGTAGTCCCTGGCCAGAGACCAAATATCCTAGAAAAGGAAGAGATTGGCATTCAAACAGACATTTCTCAATTTTGGCATAGAGTTGGTTGTCACGAAGTCTCTGAAGAACCATACGGACATGCTGGCGGTGTTCTTCTAGATTGGCAGAAAAAATTAGGATATCGTCCAGATATACAACAACACAGGAGTATAACAGATCACGAAAAATTTCATTGACAAAGTCTTGGAAGACGGCAGGGGCGTTGCACAGTCCAAAGGGCATGACCAGATACTCAAAGTGTCCATCTCTGGTGTTAAATGCCGTTTTCCACTCGTCCCCCTCTCTGATGCGGATGAGGTTATAGGCGCCTCTTAAGTCCAATTTAGTGAAGATGTGGGCACCTTGGAGGCGATCAAAGAGTTCAGAGATGAGGGGTAAGGGGTAGCGGTTCTTAACCGTGATTTTATTAAGACCGCGGTAGTCAATGCAAGGACGTAGGGAGCCATCCTTTTTGGACACAAAGAAAAATCCGGCTCCGGCAGGAGAGGAGGATTTACGGATAAAGCCCTTTTTTAGATTCTCCTGGACGTATTCGGACATGGCAAGAGTCTCTGGGGCAGAGAGAGGATAAATTCTGCCCCGGGGTGGAGTAGTGCCCGGGAGGAGGTCGATAGGGCAATCATAAGGCCTGTGAGGAGGTAGAGTCTCAGCTTGTTTTTTGCAGAAAACATCCGCGAAGTCCATATAGGCCTTAGGGAGACCGGTTACTGGAGGAACCACAGAGTTACGGCAAGGGTTACTGGGAACCGGTTTTAGACAGTTCTTGGAACAAGAGGACCCCCAACTCTTGATCTCCCCAGTGGACCAATCCAGGGTAGGGGAATGAAGTTGAAGCCAGGGAAGTCCAAGGAGAATTTCCGAGGTGCAATTGGGGAGGACCAAAAGTTCAATCCTCTCATGATGAGATCCGATGCTCATAAGAAGGGGCTCCGTGCGGAAACGTATGGTACAGTCCAATCTTTCATTATTTACACAATTGATGTAGAGGGGTCTGGCGAGACTGGTCACCGGGATGTTGAACCTGTTGACGAGAGAGGCCAAAATAAAATTTCCTGCAGATCCAGAGTCCAAGAAGGCCACTGTAGAGAAGGAGAAGGCAGAGGCAGACATCCGCACAGGCACAGTAAGACGTGGAGAAGCTGAGTAGACATCAAGGACTGTCTCACCTTTGTGCGGAGTCAGCGTACGTCTTTCCAGGCGGGGAGGACGGATAGGACAATCTCTCAGGAAGTGTTCGGTACTAGCACAGTACAGGCAGAGGTTCTCCATACGGCGTCGTGTCCTCTCTTGAGGTGTCAGGCGAGACCGGTCGACCTGCATAGCCTCCACGGCGGGAGGCACAGGAACAGATTGCAGGGGACCAGAGGAGAGAGGAGCCGAGGAGAAGAAACGCCTCGTGCGAACAGAGTCCATATCTTGGCGGAGTTCCTGACGCCTTTCGGAAAAACGCATGTCAATGCGAGTGGCTAGGTGAATAAGTTCATGTAGATTAGCAGGAATTTCTCGTGCGGCCAGAACATCTTTAATGTTGCTGGATAGGCCTTTTTTGAAGGTCGCGCAGAGGGCCTCATTATTCCAGGACAATTCTGAAGCAAGAGTACGGAATTGTACGGCATACTCGCCAACGGAAGAATTACCCTGGACCAGGTTCAACAGGGCAGTCTCAGCAGAAGAGGCTCGGGCAGGTTCCTCAAAGACACTTCGGATTTCCGAGAAGAAGGAGTGTACAGAGGCAGTGACGGGGTCATTGCGGTCCCAGAGCGGTGTGGCCCATGACAGGGCTTTTCCGGACAGAAGGCTGACTACAAAAGCCACCTTAGACCTTTCAGTGGGAAACAGGTCCGACATCATCTCCAGATGCAGGGAACATTGGGAAAGAAAGCCACGGCAAAACTTAGAGTCCCCATCAAATTTATCCGGCAAGGATAAGCGTATCCCAGGAGCGGCCACTCGCTGCGGAGGAGGTGCAGGAGCTGGCGGAGGAGATGACTGCTGAAGCTGTGGTAGTAACTGTTGTAGCATAACGGTCAGTTGAGACAGCTGTTGGCCTTGTTGCGCTATCTGTTGTGACTGCTGGGCGACCACCGTGGTGAGGTCAGCGACAACTGGCAGAGGAACTTCAGCGGGATCCATGGCCGGATCTACTGTCACGATGCCGGCTGGCAGGTAGTGGATCCTCTGTGCCAGAGAGGGATTGGCGTGGACCGTGCTAGTGGACCGGTTCTAAGCCACTACTGGTTTTCACCAGAGCCCGCCGCAAAGCGGGATGGTCTTGCTGCGGCGGTAGTGACCAGGTCGTATCCACTAGCAACGGCTCACCTCTCTGGCTGCTGAAGATAGGCGCGGTACAAGGGAGTAGGCAAAAGCAAGGTCGGACGTAGCAGAAGGTCGGGGCAGGCAGCAAGGATCGTAGTCAGGGGCAACGGCAGAAGGTCTGGAAACACAGGCAAGGAACACACAAGGAACGCTTTCACTGGCACTAAGGCAACATGATCCGGCGAGGGAGTGAAGGGGAAGTGAGGTGATATAGGGAAGTGCACAGGTGTAAACACTAATTGGAACCACTGCGCCAATCAGCGGCGCAGTGGCCCTTTAAATCGCAGAGACCCGGCGCGCGCGCGCCCTAGGGAGCGGGGCCGCGCGCGCCGGGACAGAACAGACGGAGAGCGAGTCAGGTAGGGGAGCCGGGGTGCGCATCGCGAGCGGGCGCTACCCGCATCGCGAATCGCATCCCGGCTGGCAGCGGAATCGCAGCGCCCCGGGTCAGAGGACGTGACCGGAGCGCTGCCGCGGGGAGAGTGAAGCGAGCGCTCCGGGGAGGAGCGGGGACCCGGAGCGCTCGGCGTAACAAGGACTCAGAAGGGAAGGAGCGACAATGGGATTTTGGAGATAGTGTTTTCCTGAAATGTTTTTTTGGGGGGCATGTCAAATTTAGGAAACCCCTATGGTGCCAGAACAGCAAAAAAAAAAACAAAAAAAAACACATGGCACACTATTTTGGAAACTACACCCCTCAAGGAACATAACAAGGGGTACAGTGAGCCTTAACACCCCACATGTGTTTGACGACTTTTCATTAAAGTCGGATGTGTAAATGAAAATAAATTTGTTTTTACTAAAATGCAGTTTTTCCCCCCAAATTTACCATTTTTACAAAAGGTAATAGGAGAAAATCCCCCCAAAATTTGTAACCCCATGTCTTCTGAGTATATAAATACCCCATGTGTGGATGTAAGGTGCTCTGCGGGCGAAATACAATGCTCAGAAAAGAAGGAGCTCCATTGGGCTTTTGGAGAGAGAATTTGGCTGGAATTCAAGTCGGAGGCCATGTGCATTTACAAAGCGACCCTTTTACAAAGCGACCAAAGCGACATGTGACCCTATTTCAGAAACTACACCACTCACAGAATGTAACAAGGGGTGCAGTGAGCATTTATACCCCACTGACGTTTGACAGACTTTTGGAACAGTGGGCTGTGCAAATGAAAAATAAAAATTTTCATTTTCATGGACCACTGTTCCAAAAATCTGTCAGACACCAGTGGGGCGTAAATGCTCACTGCACCCCTTATTACATTTCGTGAGGTATGGGGTCACATGTGTGGGGGGGGTCCACTGTTCTGGCACCATGGGGGCTTTGTAAAGGCACACGGACTTCAATTCCAGACAAATTCTCTCTCCAAAAGCCCAATGGCACTCCTCTTCTGAGCTCTGTAGTGCGCCAGCAGAGTACTTTACATCCACACATTTTTATATTTATTTATATACTCAGTAGAAAGGGGGTTACAAATTATGGGGGGCTTTTTCCTAGTACCCCTTGTGAGAATGAGAAATTTGCATTTACATGTCCAACTTTATCGAAAATTCTTCAAACATCTGTGGGGTGTTAAGGCTCACTATACCCCTTGTTACGTTCTGTGAGGGGTGTAGTTTCCAAAATGGGGTCACATGTGGGTGTTTTCTTCATTTTGTGTTTATGCCAGAACTGCTGTAACGATCAGCCACCCCTGTGCAAATCACATCAAATGTACATGGCGCTCTCACTCCTGAGCCCTGTTGTGCCCTTGCCGAGTATTTTACATCCACATATGGGGTATTTCCATGCTCAGGTGAAATTGCATTACAAATTTTGGGGATCTTTTTTTCCTTTTACCTCTTGTGAAAATGAAAAATGAAAAATGAATAACATGCTGTAGAAGACCCCAACTTTACCTTTTCAAAAGGGGTGAAAGGAGAAAAAACCCTCCAAAATGTGTTAGACAATTTCTCCCGAGTACGGAAATACCCCATACGTGATCCTAAACTGTTGCATTGAAATTCGACAGGGCTCCAAAGTGAGAGAGCGTCACATGCATTTGAGGCCTAAATTAGGGATTGCATAGGGGTGTACATAGGGGTATTCTACGCCAGTGATTCCCAAACAGGGTGCCTCATGCTGTTGAAAAACTCCCAGCATGCCTGGACAGTCAATGTCTGTCCGAGAATACTGGGAGTTGTTTTGCAACAGCTGGAGGCTCCATTTTGGAAACACTGCCATACCAGTCGTTTTCATTTTTATTTGGGGGGGGGGGGGGAGGGGACTGTGTAGGGGTATGTGTATATGTAAAGTTTTTTACTTTTTATTATGTGTTAGTGTAGTGTAGTGTAGTGTAGAGTTTTTAGGGTACATTCACACAGGCAGGGGTTCTCAGCGAGTTTTCCACTGGGAGTTTGAGCTGCAGCCGAAAATTTGCTGCATCTCAAACTTGCAGCGAGAAACTTGCTGTAAACCCCCGCCCATGTGAATATACCCTGTACATTCACATGGGGACGGAGCAAACCTCCAGCTACAAAAAATACAACTCCCAGCATGCCATTTGACAGTCCTTGCATGCTGGGGGTTGTAGTTATGCAACAGCCAGCTGGAAGCACACTGGTTGCAAAACACCGAGTTTGTTACTTAACTCAGTGTTTCTCAACCAGGCTGCCTCCAGCTGTTGCAAAAATACAACTCTTAGCATGCAGTGACAGCGGAAGGGCATGCTGGGACTTGTAGTTATGCAACAGCTGGAGACATACTACTACAACTTCCAGCATGCCCTTTGGCTGTCTGTGCATGCTGGGGGGTTGTAGTTATGCAACAGCGAGAGGCGCACTGGTTGCAAAACACTGAGTTAGGTAACAAACTCTGTGTTTCACAACCAGTGTGCCTTCAGCTGCTGCAAAACTAAAGCTCTCAGCATGCACCGACAGCCAAAGGGCATGCTGGGCGTTATAGTTTTGCACCAGCTGGAGGCACACTACTACAGCTCCCAGCATGCCTTTGGCTGTCCGTGCATGGTGGGAGTTGTAGTTATGCAACAAATGGAGGCACAATTTTTCATAACAACAACTCCCAGCATGCCCAGACAGCCAAAGGGGATTCTGGGAATTGCAGTTGTGCCTCCAGCTGTTGCAAAACTACGACTCCCAGCATGAACATTGGCTGTGCATGCTGGGAGTTGTTGCTAGGCAACATCAGGAGGCAAACAGCATTTACCTCCTGCTGCTAGATCCCTCTGCCGAAGACCGCTACCGCTGGGGACCGCCGCCGCTCGTGACTAATCCTTCCCACACTCCCCACCACCAGAAGGCTGCAGCGCGAGTTGCGGTCACTGCAAGACCTGCTCCAGTGCGGCTGGGACATCAGGGAGGAGCTGGAGGAGACCAAAAATAACTTGAAAAGGCATTTTGAGGAGGAATCCAAGCGAATCGTCTTTCATTCTAAGTTGGAGAACCCGGAAAAGGGTGAGAAATGTAACTCTCCCTTTTTCAGGAAGCTCCATGCCGGCCACACGCCCTTGGCTGAACTGCGAGAAGAGGTCGGACACATGAGGAGGAGCAAGGAGGAGGTGATGGGGGTTGTCTCGGACTTCTACAGCAATCTCTAAGCCCCAAAGTCATCCGACCCCGAAGCCGCCGAGAGGTTCCTGTCAGGTATCACTAACCTTGTTGATCCCGCAGGTGCAGCGGCTATGGACGATCCCTTTATGGTGGGGGAGCTGCTCTCTGCCGCTGAATCCTTTAATCCCGGCAGGACCCCGGGCAGTGACGGTCTCCCAGCCGAGCTCTATGTAGCGCTGGGGAATCTGATCTGTCTGGACCTGTTGGAGGTGTACGGGGAGATGGTGGTGGGGGGCAGAATGCCTCAGTCATTGAAGGAAGGGATGATCACGATCTTGTATAAGCAGAAGGGTAAGAGATGCGACTTGAAAAAATGGCCTCCCATCTCTCTCCTGAATGTGGACTAAAAGATCCTCGCCAAGGTGTTAGCAAACAGGCTGAAATCTGTCATCGGGCAGAAAGTCCATCCGGACCAGACCTGCGACATCCCCTGTCGTAGGATTGCCGATAGCTTTGCCCTTTTGAGAGACACTGTCTATTACATCCAGGACCCCCAAGCTCACACCGCCCTGGTCAGTCTGGATCAGGAGAAGGTGTTTGACCGTGACTTCCACGCTTTCATGGGTAGGGCTTTGCACAGGCTGGGTCTGGGGAAGATGTTTTGCTCGTTTGTTAATGTCATGTATTTTGATATTTGCAGCACGGTGTTCATGAACGGCTGGAAGACTGACCCCTTCCCAATTCTTTCAGGGGTCAGACAAGGCTGCCCTCTTTCACCTCTTCTTTTTAGTTTGCCTTATAGAGCTCTTCGCTGTGTCTATCTGGCAGAAAGTCGGGAGCTATGCTCTTTGGGGAATGGCACCTGGCTTCTTCTGCCCCTTCGCCTTTACTGTTAAACCAAACTGGTTCGGGAAGAAAGGAGCAGCCCTTAAGTCTTGGTAAGACCGACTGGCAAAATGAACTCTAAGGTCAGACTGTGGAGCTCCAAGAAGCTCTCGA
The DNA here is from genome assembly GCF_029499605.1 of Hyla sarda. Lineage (NCBI taxonomy): Eukaryota > Metazoa > Chordata > Amphibia > Anura > Hylidae > Hyla > Hyla sarda. The sequence continues at coordinate 56,205,297 of NC_079191.1, read as the reverse complement.
TGGAGGGCAAAACACTGGTATTGCAGAGTGAAGTTTTGCCTGTGCTCCAATACACTGCACAGGCCTGGCCTCCCCATGCCACTGTTTGCAAGGCCATCACTCGGACCGTGTTTCACTTAATTCGGGGCAAAATGGACAGAGTCAAATGAACTGTTATGTACAAGGAGCCTCACAAGGGTGGAAAGGGAGTTCCCGATATCCCCACTCCGCTGAGGGCCTCCTTTGCATGTGTCAGCGTGCAACGGACTCTTGTGGAAAAGACTGGCTCAGTGGGCAGGTCCATGTCTCACTTTTTTCTCTTGCCCCTCTGGAGACAGCTCGGCTGGGACAAGTGGGACAGCTCCATCCCTTACAACTGGAACATTCCCTGGTTCTATGGGGACGTTGTCCGGTTTGTAAGGGAGCACCAGTCGCAGGGACTGAAGCCTAATCTTTGGAAGCCGAAGACCATCTACAAGCTCATCCGAGCTAAGGACTTGTTGGAGCTCTTTCCGGGGCTCCCCACAGCCACGGCAGAGACTGTGTGGCTCAATGTGGCTTCAAAGCAGCTTACCATTGGGCATAAGGACTTGTCGTGGATGGCCATTAACCTCTTGGGGATGCCCTGCATCCCCGATCCTTAAGGACTCAGGGCGTACCTGTGAAATTATTCAGCAAGCATCCAATGCCTGGGGGGGTCCTGAGATCAATTCAGATTGTCGATTTGCGGCAATTCTGGGTCAATCGGGTCCCCGGAGACCCGGAAAAAAAGGATGATAGGTGCCGTCCGAGATGGCACCTATCATCCTTTAGCAGCAGGAGTGAGGTGGCACTGGTGCCACCTCACGATGGTCCTGATTCATCGGCCGTTACCGGCCAATTAATCAGGACACTTGCTGTGGGGGTGTCCCTAGCGGCACCCACTCTGCCCCTGTTCCGGAGGGCAAGAGCGGGTGCCAGGAGTGTGTACCTAAGGCTGGGGCCCCCGATCCCTGGCATCGGCGGAGGGATCGAGGCCCCAGCAGTAGAGGCGGCGATGGCAGGCAGGATCTTCACTGCGCAGCAGCCGGAGGTAAGGCTGGCCTCCTGGTGTTTCTAAGCAACAACTCCCAGCATGCACACAAGGGCATGCTGGGAGTTGTTGTTATGCAACAGCAGAAGGCACAACAACAACTCCTAGCATGCACTTTGGTAGTTGAGGATGCTGGAGGTTGTAGTCGTGCAAGAGCTGGAGGCACATTTTTGTACCCCCAGCTGTTGCATAACTACAACCCCCAGCATGCACGGACAGCCAAAGGGCATGCTGGGAGTTGCAGTAGTGTGCCTCCATCTGTTGCATAACTACAAGTCCCAGCATGCCCTTCGGCTGTAAGTGCATGCTGAGAGTTGTAGTTTTGCAACAGCTGAATGCACACTGGTTGCAAAACATTGAGTTTGTTACCTAACTTAGTGTTTCACAACCAGTGCGCCTCCAGCTGTTGCAAACTACAACTCACAGCATGCACTGATAGACCGTACATACTGGGAGTTGTAGTTATGCAACAGCTGGAGACACACTGGTTGCGAAACACTGAGTAAAGTAAACTCTCAGTGTTTTGCAACCAGTGTGTCTACAGTTGTTGCATAACTACAACCCCTAGCATGCACGGGCAACCAAAGGGCATGCTGGGAGTTTTAGTAGTATGCCTCCAGCTGCTGTATAACTACAAGTCCCAGCATGCCCTTTAACTGTCTGGGCATGCTGAGAGTTGCAGCTTTTTGCAACAGCTGAAGTCACACTGGTTGCAAAACACTGAGTTTGTTACCTAAATCAGTGTTTCGCAACCACTGTCCCTCCAGCTGTTGCAAACTACAACTCCCAGCATGCACTGATAGACCGTACATGCTGGGAGTTGTAGTTTTGCAACAGCTGGAGGAACACTGGTTGCAAAACACTGAGCTAAGTAACAAACTCTTAGTGTTTTGCAAACAGTGTGCCTCCAGCTGTTGCATAACTATAACCCCCAGCATGCACGACAGACAAAGGGCATGCTGGGAGTTGTAGTTTTGCAACAGCTGGAGGTTTTCCCTCCCATGTAAATGTACAGGGTACATTCACATGGACAGGGGTTTACAGTGAGTTTCTGGCTGCAAGTTTGAGATGCAACAAATTTTCTGCTGCAGCTCAAACTCCCAGCGGGAAACTTGCTGTAAACCTCCCCCCATGTGAATGTACCCTAAAAACACTACACTACACTGTACAAAAAAAAAAAAGTAAAACACTACATATATCCCTACACAGTAATGCCCCCCCCCCCCCCCAATAAAAATGAAAAACGTGACAGCCATTGATTGTCCAGGAATCCTGGGAGTTTTGCAACAGCTGGAGGCACCCTGTTTGAGAAACACTGCTATAAGGTAATTTTGGTATCGGAGGCAAGTGTAATTTTTGCATCCGGGTCCGTCCCTATGCAAATCCCTAATATAGGCCTCAAATGGCATGGCGCTCTCTCACTTCGGAGCCCTGTCATATTTCAAGGCAACAATTTAGTGCCACATATAGGGTACTTCCGTACGGGGGGGGGGGGGGGGCTTTTTCTCCTTTTACCCCTTATGAAAAGGTAAAGTTGGGGTCAACACCAGCATGTTATTGTAAAAAAAATTTTTTTTTTTACACTAACATACTGGTGTTGCCCCATACTTTTCATTTTCACAAGAGGTAAAAGGAAAAAAAGACCCACAAAAATTTGTAACGCCCCATATGTGTGTGTAAAATTCTCTTTGGGTGCACAAAAGTCTCAGGAGTGAGAGCGGACTATGTAAATTTGAGGCCTTAATTATTTATTTATTTTTTTTCTAAGAACCGAGGAACCTGCTCTCGAATCATCCATAGTGCAAGAAAAAGTGCAAACATGTTACACTAAAAAAAAGTGCACAAAGGATGTTGTCTATTGCAAGCCCTTCTCTGACTGGAGAGAGCCCCCCCAACAAACCTTACCCTTCGCCTCCGGACTAAAAGGTACCTGGCCACACACCTCCCCTAGACCGTTGGAAGGGACACCCAGAAGGGCTACCGCATGGTAAAACAATCCTGTGGACACACAACACGCAAAAAGTGACACAGTGACAAAAAAATTAAGAAAATGTGAATGTGTGCAGATATACTGCCCACACATCTGGTTGGATCTATAAAAAATTCTCTGATCCTAGCCAGAAGGCTGGGAATCAAGAGGTGAGTGCCACAAGGTTTAGAGTTCATGGTGCCCATGCTTCCACTCAGTGAGCAAATTCTCCTAGTGAGTTTTGGCACCTTGGGGTCACCACTCCCCGAGACACTAAAGTACCTCGGCTCTAGACCCTCTGAGCCTCATGGCAAGACCCGGAGGGAAACAGGTCACATAGGGGCAGCTGTCGAGCTGATTCCTCAGAACCAGCCCCGGGACGCCCTGGTACACCTGTCTCTTCCATGCAGCACCAATCACCACCAGCTCAACACTGTTGCTGTGGAGACCACCGGCATGAAACTGATAAGAACAAATACTACACTTGATCTTAGCCAAAGGGCCCTAATTGGGGATTTGCACAGAGGTGGCTGATTTTACAGCGGTTCTGACATAAGCGCAAAAAAATAAATACCCATACGTGACTTAATTTTGGGAAATACACCCCTCAGGGAACGTGACAAGGGGTATAGTGAGCCTTAACACCCCACAGGTGTTTGACAATTTTCATTAAAAACGAATGGGAAAATGAAAAAAAAAAATTCCACAAAAATGCTGGTGTTACCCTAAATTTTTCATTTTCACAAGGGGAAATAGGGGAAAAAAAAGTCCCCAAAATTTGTATCACCATTTCTTCTAAGTAAGAACATACCCCATATGTGGATGTAAAGTGCTCTGCGGGCAAACTACAATGCTCAGAAGAGCTTTTGGGGAGAGAATTTGTCCAGAATTAAAGGCCACGTGTGTTTACAGTGCCCCCATGGTGCCAGAACAATGGACCCTCCCCCATGTGACCCCATTTGGGAAACTACACCCCTCACAGAACATGATAAGGGGTGCAGTGAGCATTTACACCCCAAAAGTGTCTGACAGATTTTTGGAACAGTGGTCCGCCTGTACCAAGGAACCCATTCGGTGCTTTACGGTCTATTCCCTGGGACCCACCACGTGGAGGCCAGCCAGGAGGCCTGGTGCCTAATGAACTGCTTTAACCCTTTAAGGACGTAGGATTTTTCCGTTTTTGCATTTTCATTTTTTCCTCATTACCTTCTAAAAATCATTTATAACACTTTCAATTTTGCACCTAAAATTACATATTATGGCTTATTTTTTGCGCCACCCATTCTACTTTGCAGTGACATTAGTCATGTAACTTTTGGGGGCTTCCGTTTCTACGCAGTACATTTTTCGGTAAAAATTACATCTTACCTTTATCCTGTAGGTCCATTAGGTTAAAATGATACCCTACTAATATAGGTTTGATTTTGTACTACTTCAAAAAAAAAAATCATAACTACATGCAGGAAAATGGGGGTGATTCTTACTTTTATTGGGAAGGTGTTAAATGATCTTTATTAACTTTTTTTCACACTTTTTTGCAGTGTTATAGCCCCCCCACCGGTGGCTATTACACTGCACACACTGATCTGCTACACAGATCATTGCTGTGCATTGACACAGCAAAGATCAGTGTTATCGGCGGTTGATTGCTCAAGCCTGGATTTCAGGCTTAGAGCAATTAATCGCCGATTGGACGCGACTGAGGCAGGTAAGGGGACCTCCGCTCACGTTCGATTTCACTGGAATGGTCATGATCAGCCCAACTGAGCTGCCGGGAAGCTTTCACTTTCATTTTAGACACGGCGATCAACTTCGAACGATCGGTGCCGCACGCTATTAGCCCAGGGTCCCGGCACTCATTAGCCGCCGGGTCCGAACCAGTATGACTGACTCGGTATGATGCGAGGTTAAGGACGCTGTGTGGCTTGCCAGGAACCACCTCGTCATCAACAGGGAGAACATGTCCATCCGGGATGGCTGCAGGTTCAACCGGAGCCTGCTCAGAGACTATTCCATCTTGGACAGCCTGGCCGACGATGAAGAAGAGGAGTGAAGACCCCTCTCCTTCCTCCATGTCCCCCTGAAGTTATAGCCCAGTAGTTTGGCCCTGTGATCCGCCCTCTCCCTACCCCCACACTGTCGTCCACGTCCCTTTTCTCTTATAGGATTGAGCGGAGTGTTAGAGTAACATGCTGTGCAATGTATAACTTAGGGAACCTTTGCTGTCTATTGTACTGTCATGCTTTGTGTGATTGTAATTTAGTGTATGACTTGTAATGACTGCATGATCAATAAAGCTCTTTCAATAACAATTGGTCGGCCGGTGTGGCCAACTAATCATGCCGATTGTGAGGTGGCACCGATGCCACCTCACTCCTGCTGGGCAAAGGTGATTGGTGCCGACTCGGACTGCACCAATCACCCTTTTTTCTGGGTCACTGGGGACCCGATTGACCCGGAATCGCCGCAAATCGTCGATCCAAATTGATCAGCGATTTGAGGCGATCGCCGACATGGGGGGATCTCAGGACCCCCCAGGGCTTTGCACGGCTGCCTGCTGAATGATTTCAGCAGGAATACCGGTCCGCTCCGCCGGCGAGCGGCGGGGACCAGAATTCCCATGGGCGTACTGGTTCGCCCTTGGTCCTTATGGGGTTAATGGTTACCTAGCAGGACCAACTAACCATTTAATGTGTATAGGGCCGCCATGGGCAGACATGTTTGTTTTGCCATATTTCCTGCTTTTCATGTTCAAGTCCTCTTCTATACTGCTAGGATCACTAGAATTCACCCACTACACCTGCCTGTGTCATCTTTCTACTCTTCATTGTCCCTGTACACTGTAATCCTTCTTTTACACTCATCTGCCAGATCTTGTAACATAGTAACATAGTTCATGAGGTTGAAAAAAAGACCAGAGTCCATCAAGTTCAACCTATATCCCTACTGAGTCCCTACTGAGTTGATCCAGAGGAAGGCAAAAAACCCTCATACTAGAGGTAAAAATTCCTTCCCGACTCCAAATATGGCATCAGAATAAATCCCCGGATCAACATTCTGTCCCTATAAATCTAGTATATAGTAGCGATGTAATTACTCTCCAAAAATGCATCCAGACCCGTTTTGAACTCTTTTATAGAGTTCACCATGACCACCTCCTCCTCGAGAGAATTCCACAGTCTCACTGCTCTTACAGTAAAGAACCCCCGTCTGTGCTGGTGTAGAAACCTTCTTTCCTCTAAATGTAGAGGATGCCCCTATAGATACAGTCCTGGGTATAACTAGATCATGGGAGAGATCTCTGTATGGCCTCCTGATATATTTATACATAGTTATTAGGTCGCCCCTAAGCCTTCTTTTTTCTAAGCTAAATAACCCTAATTCTGATAATCTTTCTGGGTACTGTAGTCCTCCCATTCCCCGTATTACCCTGGTTGCCCGTCTTTGAACCCTCTCCAGCTCCACTATATCTTTCACTATACTATACTTTCAATGTAAGTGATGTCAAGTAATGGCGATCCATACTTGCCACAGGTCTCAAGAAGGAGAAACCAGCACATGCTGAAGCAGTAGTATGGACCGTGCATATGTCACAAGCTTCAGAGCTTGCTCTCCTGTATCCTGCCCTCACCATATGTCTGACATTGTCTGTGATGCACTGTAAATGTAAGGCTCAGGAAGGGGAAGCCTTGAGTGCATGAATAGCAGAAGATGTATAAAAACTAACAAGAAGGGCAGAGCATCTAATCAGGTGACAATCTATGGGTTAGGGCATAAAGTGGTTAGTAGATAGATAGAGACCAGGCTAGAGCTGCAATGTTGTCGGTAGAGTGGCCAAGACAAGGACCTAGGCATTGGAGTAATATATGGACCACTGAAGTAGTAAAAACCACCATACTAAGGCAAGATGCTCCAGATGCACTATTGTCAAAAAAAAGGTCCAATGATCTTTACTACTTGAGTACTTCAATGGAATATCACAAGAAATGAGAAAGGTTGGGACAAGTCAGGAGCATACCCTAAGTCCCAGAAAACCCTTTTTAGGTGAATATATAAGGAGAAGTCAGGTATGATAGGCCTCGCCCTACTGTGCATTAGCTATCTAATGTGTGTACAGCCTAACATAAACATGTCTTTGAAATGTGGGAGGAAATTGGGTAACGGAGGGGAATATCACATAAGGGAGAATATAAAAACTCCATGTTATGCTTTCTTAGCACCACAATGCTACGTGAGTGCTATGAGTGCTATTTACTGGGTAACTATGGACCCCAAAGGCTAGAAATAGGTGGCAACTTGGGAAAAGATTAAGGTTATTTCAGTTACATCAAAATTGGTTGTATATGGACACCTTAACCAAATCTGTTTGGCTAGTGAATAGTTTGTGAATGCTTAGCATTATAATATAGATAAAAGCATCCAGATTACTTCATTATTACGGACTAGCTTTGATCCCAAGAGATGACATAAAAAGGAGTTTGAACTGCCACGTCGTTTGCCCTCTAGCTATCTCAGGCTCTTCATCTTAATACCTATACATCTCCATATGTCTCCCAACAGGAAGAAGCAGAAGACCAGGAAGAATCTCTTTGTAGAGGAGAATAGAGAATGCCCTATTGATGTTGCTGCCCTGTCCAAAGAAAGTTCATGGTTAATGTTAAGGCAAGGGTCAGAGTTAAAATAACACTGAGCAATATCTCATGACAGAAACATTGGGATTTCATCTTTAGTAGTAAGCAATAAACCACAATTGCCCCCAAAGGCAATCCGGGATCTGATATACTACTAAACACAATTACCCCAGGGCATATTGACTGGGGTACAGATATCCCTATATTGTTAGATTACCTAAAACTTAACTTTTATTGAACTTATTATAAAATGGAAAAGGAAAAATAGGAATGGTGCTCAAAGTGAGTTAAAATTACATGTCATATATGCCCATTCTCTCATGTAATCAGGTGGAACAACCACTATCTATATGTAATAATGGTGGGAGATCCGTATTAGGTCCTACATGTATTGGTATATGAAAACATGCTCTAAAAGCAACAGTATGTGCCCCCTCTACATGTTTTGGTGAATCATCAGGAGGTATATATTGCCAAATACCTCCTGAGGACAGTGATGATTCACCGAAACATGTAGAGGGGGCACATACTGTTGCTTTTAGAGCATGTTTACATATGAGATGTGGTGTGTAACAGAAGATGTAGCATGAATATATCAACTCCATGGAATATGCCGCCCCTCAGGGACTCTGCAATCTACAATTGAGGTGAGATACTCATCTCGTCTCATGGCAGATATGACCCTGCTACTGGAAAATGGTAGTCATTACTCATTAGGGAAAACTAGTCTGATTAATTGAGAGTTGAGATATACAGTATGATAGTTTACCATTGTAGAAAACCATAGTAGGAATGTATTATATTTACTTGTGCAAGATAAAGTAACCAATGTAATGAGTGACAGAGAGCAGCGGTGTTCATATAACCCCTAGTCAGAAATATCAACAATTCATGAGAGCATTATTACCGTATTTTTCGCCATATAAGACGCACTTTTTCTTCCCCAAAACTGGGGGGAAAAAGTAGTTGCGTCTTATATGGTGAATACACCCCTATCGCGGTGGTCCCTGCGGCCGTCAACGGCCGGGACCCGCGGCTAATACAGGACATCACCGATCGCGGTGATGCCCTGTATTAACCCTTCAGACGCGGCGATCAAAGCTGACCGCCGCGTCTGAAGGGAAAGTGACACTAACCCGGCTGTTCAGTCGGGCTGTTCGGAACCGCCGGGATTTCCGACTGAATAGCCGGGTTAGTGCTTACAGGACACCGGGAGGGACCTTACCTGCCTCCTCGGTGTCTTCTCCGTTCAGGGATCACCTGTATGGCCGGCGCTCTCCTTCCCCATCATCGCGTCGTCGCGTACGTGCGTCGGCGTGCGTAACGACGTGATGGCGGCGACAGAGAGCGAGGATACCCGGCCGGCAGCAGAGACGTTCCGGAGCGACGGGGACACGGCGACAGCGATGGAGCGACATCCAAGGTAGCAGTGACGGGTCCGGAGCGGCGGGGACACGTGAGTATTACCTCCTATGCAGTGGTCTTCAATCTGCGGACCTCCAGATGTTGCAAAACTACAAAGCCCAGCACGCCCGGACAGCCAACGGCTGTCTGGGCATGCTGGGAGTTGTAGTTTTGCAACATCTGGAGGTCCGCAGGTTGAAGACCACTATTGGGTTAAAAATCGTTATTTTTTTTAGATTTTGCACCTATAAATTGGGTATGTCTTATACGCCGGTGCGTCCTATAGGATGAAAAATACGGTATATGTTTCAGCAATGGCACATTGAATATTCTAGCAGTTCCCATGAATATATCTATATAATAAGGGTAATCCCAAATTAGTGCCCAGGTATACACCTCAAATATACTATACTAGCAAAAGAACAAGAAGCCAAAACTTTTCTCCCATTTTGCTACTGATAGGGTAATCGCTATTTGTTAAAAGGCAACACTGAAAATAATATTATGACTATTTCTCACTGCTAGGACTGCCGCTGATCAGCTGTGATCCATAGGGAAAGAGGAGGGGCCTGGCAGCAAGTGTTCACTTACTCTACATCGCCACCACAGGGGAAATGAAGCATCACATGGTCCCAGTTTAAACCAATGGATTGTCCATGTGACAACCAGACACGTTTTCTAATGTTAAACAGAATTTGTCAAGCTTTTTAATTTTTTTAAAATAATTTTGCTAAATGTATTTTTTATAATAATTGTTATAATTTTGTGAATAGTGTGATTTATCTACTGGGCATGACCTATTAATTGTAGTGACCACAACTAATTTACAGTGTAAAAGAGTCCCCTACCTACTATAGTTTGCGTACCCTCTGTTCCATGTATAGCTTTAGTGTTGTTGTCATTATTCAAGCTCATTCTATAATAGACATGCCTAACCAAGTTCAATATCTTTACCACAACAACTTATAAAAAAAACAATGTGGACCTGAAGTATAGAAGGATTTCTTTCATCTGACTCTAGTTTGTCTTTAAGAATTTCATAAATTGTAATGCGTGTGATATAGAACATCAGAAGTCTCTGCATTAGAATTCACATAGAAAAAAAAAAGTAACGATCTCCTAGGATCTCTACGTTACAAATGGTCTCTCGGACGGAGACGCATTTCACATACAAATGACCTATCTACATAACAATGCCATGGCAAAGTGCAGCAAGTTCAGTGGCATTAGGGCAGACCTCACACCCAGTCTGCTTTGCTTTACAACTGGAAAGTTAGAAAAATCATTAGTATCGAGATTCATCTTAAAACAAAAAGGTTGCACCCGGCCTTTCATGGCAGCTGTCCACATTCATGACAAAAGACTTCTTCACCATAAAGATGCACTGTAAGAAAGTGGGGGGTAAGAAAAGTTATAAAGACCTCTTCTATAGTGTAAGATATAAAGATCTGCTCCATAGTATAAGATATAAAGATCTGCTCCATAGTATAAGATATAATGATCTGCTCCATAGTATAAGATATAATGATCTGCTCCATAGTATAAGATATAATGATCTGCTCCATAGTGTAATATATAATGATCTGCTCCATAGTATAAGATATAAAGATCTGCTCCATAGTATAAGATATAATGATCTGCTCCATAGTATAAGATATAATGATCTGCTCCATAGTGTAAGATATAAAGATCTGTATATAGTATAAGATATAAAGATCTGCTCCATAGTATAAGATATAATGATCTGCTCCATAGTATAAGATATAATGATCTGCTCCATAGTATAAGATATAATGATCTGCTCCATAGTGTAAGATATAAAGATCTGTTCTATAGTGTAATATATAATGATCTGCTCCATAGTATAAGATATCATGATCTGCTCCATAGTATAACATATAATGATCTGCTCCATAGTATAAGATATAAAGATCTGCTCCATAGTATAAGATATAATGATCTGCTCCATAGTGTAAGATATAATGATCTGCTCCATAGTATAAGATATAATGATCTGCTCCATAGTGTAATATATAATGATCTGCTCCACAGTATAAGATATAATGATCTGCTCCATAGTGTAAGATATAAAGATCTGTATATAGTATAAGAAATAATGATCTGCTCCATAGTATAAGATATAATGATCTGCTCCATAGTATAAGATATAATGATCTGCTCCATAGTATAAGATATAATGATCTGCTCCATAGTATAAGATATAATGATCTGCTCCATAGTGTAATATATAATGATCTGCTCTATAGTATAAGATATAATGATCTGCTCCATAGTATAAGATATAATGATCTGCTCCATAGTGTAAGATATAAAGATCTGTATATAGTATAAGATATAAAGATCTGCTCCATAGTATAAGATATAATGATCTGCTCCATAGTATAAGATATAATGATCTGCTCCATAGTATAAGATATAATGATCTGCTCCATAGTGTAAGATATAAAGATCTGCTCCATAGTATAAGATATAAAGATCTGCTCCATAGTATAAGATATAATGATCTGCTCCATAGTGTAAGATATAAAGATCTGCTCCATAGTGTAATATATAAAGATCTGCTCCATAGTATAAGATATAAAGATCTGCTCCATAGTATAAGATATAAAGATCTGCTCCATAGTGTAATATATAATGATCTGCTCCATAGTATAAGATATAAAGATCTGCTCCATAGTATAAGATATAAAGATCTGCTCCATAGTGTAATATATAAAGATCTGCTCCATAGTATAAGATATAAAGATCTGCTCCATAGTATAAGATATAAAGATCTGCTCCATAGTGTAATATATAATGATCTGCTCCATAGTATAAGATATAATGATCTGCTCCATAGTGTAATATATAAAGACCTGTTCTATAGTGTAATATATAATGATCTGCTCCATAGTATAAGATATAATGATCTGCTCCATAATATAAGATATAATGATCTGCTCCATAGTATAAGATATAAAGATCTGCTCCATAGTATAAGATATAATGATCTGCTCCATAGTATAAGATATAATGATCTGCTCCATAGTGTAATATATAAAGACCTGTTCTATAGTATAAGATATAAAGATCTGCTCCATAGTATAAGATATAAAGATCTGCTCCATAGTATAAGATATAATGATCTGCTCCATAGTATAAGATATAATGATCTGCTCCATAGTATAAGATATAATGATCTGCTCCATAGTATAAGATATAATGATCTGCTCCATAGTATAACATATAATGATCTGCTCCATAGTATAAGATATAAAGATCTGCTCCATAGTATAAGATATAAAGATCTGCTCCATAGTGTAATATATAATGATCTGCTCCATAGTATAAGATATAATGATCTGCTCCATAGTATAAGATATAATGATCTGCTCCATAGTATAAGATATAATGATCTGCTCCATAGTATAACATATAATGATCTGCTCCATAGTATAAGATATAAAGATCTGCTCCATAGTATAAGATATAAAGATCTGCTCCATAGTATAAGATATAATGATCTGCTCCATAGTATAAGATATAATGATCTGCTCCATAGTATAAGATATAATGATCTGCTCCATAGTATAAGATATAATGATCTGCTCCATAGTATAACATATAATGATCTGCTCCATAGTATAAGATATAATGATCTGCTCCATAGTATAAGATATAATGATCTGCTCCATAGTATAACATATAATGATCTGCTCCATAGTATAAGATATAAAGATCTGTATATAGTGTAAAATATAAGATATAAAGTTAAAGATTTGGTGCCAAGTATCCAATATAAAAAACAGTCTTATAGTGTAAGATATTGGAATCTGCTCTGTGAGGTCAGATATAAAGACCAGATCTGTAATGTAAGCGAAAAAGACTTTCATTATACAGCAATATATAAAGCAAAACCAAATAACTGCTCCCATCTTAAAGGGGTACTCCGGCGCTAAGACATCTTATCCCCTATTCAAAGGATAAGGGATAAGATGCCTGATCGCGGGGGTCCTGCCGCTGGAGACCCCCGTGATCTTGCACGCCGCACCCCGTTAGAATCAGTCCCCGGAGCATGTTTGCTCCGGGTCTGATTACTGGCAATCACGGGGACGGAGCAAACATGCTCTGGGGACTGATTCTAACGGGGTGCTGCACGCAAGATCACGGACAGGGTCCCCAGCGGTGGGTCCCCCACGATCAGGCATCTTATCCCCTATCCTTTGGATAGGGGATAAGATGTCTTAGCGCCAGAGTACCCTGTTAAGTTTGAAAAAGCGATCTTCTATATATAATCTATGAAAATGTTAAGGGGCTTGTCTGATGAAAATAATTGTATCCTCTTTCAACAGTGTAAAATATTGTAAGATATGAAGACCTTTCATTAGTAATGGTGATATTCATAGTCATCAATGACTTATTAGTGTCCTTAGCAAATACACAAATACTCATTCAGTCCAGAAGCAAGTCTGGTTCTGTAATGTCCTGCAAACCAAGGATTTCCTAGACAATCTGATGAAGTGGAAGGGAGCGCATGAGTGGCAGGCTTGTTGATCAAAGCCAAAATTTAGGGCTTAGCCATGACTCCCACTTGGGAGGGAGGTTGTCACCCTAAAGCTAATTTTAATCAGTTAATCCAGAAAATATAGATAATCTAGTAAGTGAATTATGATCAATAACCTCTTAGTTTCATAATGCATTTATCTTAGTGACTCTGTGTAAGAAATGAGCGTCTCTATTCTCCTGCATAGTCAGTAAAAATAACAACAATCCACATGGAACTTCTTCTGTTTACACTTTAAAGTCTCTGACCTTAAAACATTATATATATATATATATATATATATATATATATATATATATATATATTGCACAATACATAATTTATTGAGCATAGATACAAATATTCACCCAAGGATCTTGACATCGGGATACTTTTCTGATACATACAGGAGTCAGCCAGAGTTTCACATGGAGAAAAAGATCCAGCATTAAAGGGGTACTCCAGTGGTAAACATTTTTTTTTTTAAATCAACTGGTGCCAGAAAGTTAAACAGATTTGTATATTACTTCTATAATTTCAACATATGATGGCCTCTCAGACGCCATCGCATGTTAAAGGCAGCATCATGCTTTTGTATGTTGGGGCCATCGCATAAACGGCTATCCGGCAGCGCAGACTGCTTCAGCTGCCGCCGGATAGCCGTTTAAGGTGCCCCGTGTGGTCCGGTGATGGTCACTCACCTGTCCCCGACGTTCTGTACCGTCCTCTTTGGGCTCCGCTGCATCGCCGTCGCTCTCTTTTGTTGTCATCACGTCGCCGCGCACACCGTCCCGTCATCCAATAGGAGCGGTGTGAGTAGCGACGTGATGATGGCGATGAAGAGCAACGATCCCGGCCAGCAGAGACGGTCTGGAGTAGCGGGGACACCCCGGGGACGTGGCGACAGCGATGGAGGGCGACATCCAGGGCAGCAGTGACGAGCGGTGACAGGTCCGGAGCGGCGGGGACAGGTGAGCATAACTTCCTATACTTTACATTGCATGGATCCCTCAACATACAATGGTTTCAAAATACCTTTTGTAGATCAGCTTTGGTAGCTCAGAGTTGAGCACTCTGCTGAGGGCAGGAAGTGGCCGACCCTAGCAGGCGCAACGTCATCTGAAGCCTGGCCAGGCTCGCTTCTGCCCATCTCCTCCCACTCCTGCAGCTCGCGCTGCAATGAATGAGGAGAGGGAGATGCAGGGGGGGGCGGGGATATTTACATTTTGCTCGCCGTGCGCGCACTAGCCCTATGCTTTCTATCTGCCTGTATAGAAAACAGGAAGAGAGTGAACACAGCGCTCATGCAAAATTTAAATATACCCACCACCCTGCATCTCCCTCTTCTCATTCATGTGAGCGCGCATTCCAGACCACGCTGTGCCACGCTGCCCGGCCAGCGTTGGTCCGAACGTGGTCGGTCTGAACGTGGTTGGTCCGAACGTGATTAATAAAATATATTACAAACATTTTTCTTTTTACATTATGTATTTAATAAAAAATTTTAACTTTCTAGCACCAGTTGATTAAAAAAAAATAATAAAAATGTTTTCCACCGGAGTACCCCTTTAAGACAAGTTTTCCCTTTTCCATGGATCTCCTTCATGTGAAGCTTTGGCTGGTACCCAATTTTTGGATGCATCAGAGAAATATACTGATGGACTTGAGCACCTTGGGTGAATATTTATGTATCTGCTCTCAATAGCTTATGTGATGTATATATACTTTAAAAAATAAAAATAAAATAAAAGACACTTAAGTGCAAATCAAGGAAGTTCCATTTGGACTGTTAATATTGTGACTGTCCTCCTGCCATTTCTTTTTTTTTAGAATAGTGCCCCACAAATAATAGTAGCCAAATAAATAAGAATCAGCAAAATAATCTCTCCCGATTAGCTCATACACTTGAAAGCTTGGACAAGTGTTCATCTATTTGGAATGTAAAGAAGGTAGGTAGACCAGACTCCTTCGGCGGTGGCTTATCTCCCTGAGAACAAAAAGATTGGGCAGTTAAAACATGCCCAATCCTTCTATCCCAGACATCCTCTGTTGTGAGGGTGTTGGGATGCCCCTACACACATTAGATGGTTGGACACTCCTGCCAAAATCGGGGAGGGGGTGGGGGGGGGGTGGCGGTCACATGTGACGCATCAATGTATATGGGAGCCTTAAAGCGTACCCGTCAGATCCAACAAAAATGTTTTTTTATATATATCACTCAGTACCTAATCCTGACCATGTACATCTAATTTTTATGTGTCTAGCACCTTTATTTATTTTTTCATTACACTTTTATATTAGCTCACTAGTCTGAATCCCTCTCAAAGGGAGGGGGTGTGGCCTCACTGTGCAGGTCTCCGCCCCCTCCCTCAGTATGCTGTCTGCTCACATCTCCCCTATCATTAGCAAAACTACAACTCCGAGCTTGTCCTCACTGACAGTAGCGGGACACAAGCTGACAGTGGGAGGATTTTTCCTCCAGCTGTAATCCCTGCGCTCACAGCTGTCAATCAAGGAAGTGTGTCCATGACATAGGTGATGATGCATGGACACAGCAGGACCAGTATGTGTCCAAGCAGGCAGGGGGGGGGGCAGTTGTTTGAATGGCTTTTTAAGTATGAAATACTGAAAATTTTCTAATGAAAGCGATTGCAAAATCTATTGGTTTTGCATGCTTTACATATCAAAAGTTTTTGTATCTGACAGTGCCCATTTAGGATGATTTCAGGGTGTGTTATCCCGGTTTAGATGGTTATTTTACCTGTAATCTAGACACCTGTCAACGAGAGTTTCATTCCCGCAACAGGGAAGATAAATCATTACATGGCAAACAAAGAAGAAGACAGATCCCCGACACTGGTTCTGGTGTGAATCAAGTCCTATTGGATAAGTCGGAGTGTATGGAGAGGGTGCTATATCAATACTGGTAGTGCTGCACTTAAGAAGGAAAGTTCCAACAACATATACAGCTACAAAGAAGCAAATCCGGAGCACTCACCAGGTAAACTTGATAGAAGAATCTTTATTTCAATGTGATACAAACAGATAAAAATCTGATGCAGTGGGGGGCGGAGGCAGTAGCATGCACCGGGCTCTCCCCGATGCACACTACTGCCTCTGCTCCCCACTGCATCAGATTTTTATCTTTTTGCACCTGTATAAAGCATTACATGGCATCTGTTGGAATCAATGACTGTCCATGCAACTTGTAGATTTAGTAAGTGCTCCAGAGATGTTGGATGAAATGTAAAAATATTCTCATATTTGCCATTGGTGGTGTTTCAGACACACAAGATGTTCATTAAAATAAATGTACTATTGTTGTCCACATGCCGAATCTAGAGATGTGGACATATTTATTTAGAGATGTGGACACATTAATATGTATGTAAGTCTGAAACAGTAGGATTTTTTAGACCACAACTGGTGCCAGAAAGTTAAACAGATTTGTAAATTACTTCTAATAAAAAAATGTTATCCTTTCAGTACTTATGAGCTGCTTTATGCTCCACAGGAAGTTCTTTTCTTTTGGTCTAACCACAGTGCTCTCTGCTGACACCTCTGTCCATTTGAGGAACTGTCCAGAGCAAGAGCGGTTTCCTATGGGGATTTGCTCCTACTCTGGACAGTTCCTGACATTGACAGAGGTGTCAGCAGAGAGCACTGTGGTCAGACAGAAAGGAAATTCAAAAAGAAAGGAACTTCCTCTGTAGTATACAGCAGCTGACAAGTACTGAAAGGATTAAGATTGTTAAATAGAAGTAATTTACAAATCTGTTTAACTTTCTGGCACCAGTTGATTAAAATGTTTTCCAGTGGAGTACCCCTTTAAATGTATCGAAGTAACGCACACCAAAAGTTCACACGTACAGAATACACAGCGGATGTTATGCTGTGAACCTTCTCCAATTCCTTTTTTATGTACCTATATATGTCTATTTCCTAAGCAGTATCCTCAGAAAAGAGTAATCCGGCACCAACGGCAGGTAAAAGGATCCACTTTATTGAAACATAAATATAAAATACTTCAATAAAGTGGATCCTTTACCTGCCGTTGGTGCCGGATTACTTTTTTTCTGCTTGTACTGAAGGAAGGGAGGTGCTACACAGCCCGAGCACAAAGGAGGTAGTGAGGTTTGGAGCGATCACTTGCTATATGGAAAGTGTCTAAGGCTGCATTCACACCTCGTTTTTTTACACACGGGTGCCGGATCCAGCAGGGGGAGGGGAAAACCGGGCACTCCTGTTCCCCAGCCGGATCAGGCCGTGACTCCATTTACTTTAATGAGCCAACCGGAGTCAAACGGTGACTACGGTAAGCTTAGTTTTGACCCATATGCGGTTTCCTGACTGGACCTAAAACCGTAGTATACTACGGTTTTAGGTCCGGTCCAAAACCGGACACGGGTCAAAACTGAGCCAACTGGAGTCACCGTTTGACTCCGGTTGGCTCATTAAAGTAAATGGAGTCACGGGCTGATCCGGCTGGGGTACGGGAGCGCCTGTTCCCCCCCCCAGCCGGATCCAGCACCCGTATGTAAAAAACGAGGTGTGAATGCAGCCTAGGAAGTATCCTCTCCACTAACCAGTGCTACGTAGCAGCCCTGCTGTATCAATGCTGATGCCATGTACATTACATTTTATATGACAAGAACACATTACGTTTTAGTTGTATGATTACTTACATACTGATTTCTTCGGGGGCAAAAAAATCTAGAAACAATTGGAATTGACAACATCTAGGCCGTGGGCGTAAGGGCCACCTGTGAATCTCCCCCTAACAATATCAGTCAGCTTGACCCTGCCAGCAAGAATAGATTACTTATAAAATTATAGGCATATAACTGTAATAATCAGGACCCATAATGCACTGAGAAGACAACAGGATATTATTATGAGAATATATTAGACGTAATGGGCAGACCTTTATGTTATCTGTATCACATCTGCATCCTGAGTACCTTCCGCCAGAAAGCCGTTGTCTCTTTAATCTTCACAACATTACCGTTCGATATTACGTCCAGACTCTATTTACGAACTACTAATATGTTTTAGAAACAGTGGAGCGTGATACTTATCAACTAACAGGAGCATTGTGGCTGAGTCAGCCCAGAATGGCCCCCGGCCATGATTCTGGACTTATGGCTGATCAAGTTCCGCATGAATCAGATCTACATGATGTCACCATCATCACAGGAGATAAGGTTGCACAATGCAAACCCCTTAGGGAGGCTCAGTTAGGAGCGATCCTCATACTGTCCATTCATGTTTGCTCTACCTTAAAGGGACAAAACATAGTCATTTTTTATTATCTATATATAGCAGATATGTTCCACAGTTTTGTATACAGCATCCACAACTCAGTGAAGTTCACACTCATACCCTATGCACATACATTTTATAGGAGGCAAAATGGTCTTATGTACTCCATGAGGAGAACATAAAATACCAACAGTTTTTTCATGTTAAACTTGTAATGAAACTTGAAGAAAACTCATGGCACTCGGGAGGGGGAGAAGAGACGGGACGACGTCCGTTTCGCGGTAACAAGCTGCTTCTGCCGGTCCCGGTAGGGACCGTCAGAAGCGGCTTGTTACCGCGAAACGGATGTCGTCCCGTCTCTTCTCCCCCTCCCGACATGTGAATTCACCTCTTGTGGAAATTAAATGGATGAAGCATGACCACCGAGTGCCGTGAATTTTCTTCAAGTTTCATTTCAAGTTGTTGTGAACGCTGTCTCTATACGCTCTCACAGAGCACCGGATTGCTATCATGCTATAGACGGTTGAAAGTTGCTGTTTCGGATTTAGTCGTAGTAGAGGTGTGACAGTGTGGACGGTGCAGCAGTGCCGACTGTGCTTTCTTGATAGAACAGTTTTTTCATGTTACAAGGAATCACTACTACCCAATAAGCCATCATGATGTGTTGACATTATTAGTATTTATTTTATTACTACTATTTTCTTTTTTATCACGTTCCAAGAAGTCAGTGCCACATTGCATCTTTTATACAAGGGGATATCTATCAGGGTAGCCCGCATAACAGTTGTTATGGGGCTCACCTCTATCTTATATGAGAGACAGAGATAATGGGGCAGCAGAGAATGGGTCCTTTTACACGGGCCAAGGGCTGCACGATTACAAGAACCAATCAACGAGATTGGCGCTCATTTATTGAGTCTTCACATAATCAGTTACAGACCAGGCCACACAAACTATCGTGGATTGTTTATGGCAGTGATCCCCAACCAGTCCTCAAGGCTCACCAACATTCTAGTTTTTTTCAGGGAAAACAGGGAGCAGGAAATTTTTTTTAATCTTGTCCTGTTGGTGGGCCCTGAGTACTGGGTTGGGGACCTTTAATTTATGGGGTCTTTTGATTTCATCGTCTTTGGCTGCACATCACCCATGTACACCTTAATGTGCCGCCAATAACAATGATTCAAATGGCCACATAAAAGATCCAAAGAATGAGAAGTCGATTGTTCGTCAGCTGATTGCTGGACCTCTTACATTGGCCAATTATCAGCTGAACAAGTATTCCAGTGAACACTCACTTAGCCAATAACTAGCCCATGTAAACGGCCTTAAGGAAGAACTACTAAGCATTTAGGGTATGAAGAGAAGGTATAAGATCGGCACCTAGATTATGGAGATGTAGTAAAAGACAGAAGAAAGTAAAGCTGACTATACAGCTGCATTAGCTGCCAGCCACACTTTGATTTGGATACCAGATACCTTTTCTGATTCCTCCATATACATATCCATATCAGCTTGACCAAGCGTCATGTGCTCTGAATGGTGAGGAGTGGATAAGCCGCTGCCAGATTATTCGGAAGGCAGTTTATCTTCCAACATGCCTGAGACATCTCTCACACAATGGCCCTCATTTACTAAGAGTGTTGTGTAGGTTTCTTTGTGGGTTTTAATTCCCTACAATTTATTTTCCATGGTATTTACTAAACTTTCCCTACATTTTCCACTTTCCCTACACTTTGCTTTTTTTTACACATGCTCTGATCTGTAGAGTTTTCCTCAGCTGAAATCCACCACATTTTCTGTGGAAACTTTATTAAATATGTTGGGATTTTGTGAAAATGTCGGGAACACGGCCCTTTTCTGTGACCACTCCCCCTTTCCCCAATGACCACGCCCCCTTTTTTAAGGATTTTCTTAGCAAAATGGAGAGTTAGTTGGGGTTTTTTCAATTCAGGCGCAATTTCAGGTGCAAATTCAGGCGCAGATAGAATTTCAGGTGCATATTCAGGCGCAGACAGAATTTCAGGCGCAATGCGCCCGAAACTGGCGCACAACCCGACAAAACATGTCGGGTTTGCAATATTAAATGAGGGCCAATGTCTATTGGGGGAGAGTTGAGAAGCCTTACATAGTCATGAGCTGGTTGTCTGGCCAAGCCAAAATTGGTGGCTTTAGCCAAAACATATCTTGGGGGCCTGAACAGATGGAAGGTGCCATAAAAGTAAACCCACTAATAATCACTGTGTAGTTTCTAGGACCACTAGTAGCATAATGCCACCCTAGTTCATTCTATTGGAACCAATTATGATGACATAAAAGTGGTCATACCCCTTTGATATCTGTCTCTCAATCTTCCTATACACATGCAGGCTTAAATGAGCCAAGCGTCCATGTGTTCCCAATGGGCAGAAGCCTCTGCCAGACACCACTGGTGGCAACATGTCTCCTGTGAGAACAAAGGATTGGCATGTTGAAATCCAATATACCCGATCCTTTTTTCCCCCTGATATGTGCTGTCTGGATTTGGGAAAGCTCGAACACCGTTCCTGTTGATATCAGCAGGTTTGGCCAATGTTCCTCCAAAATGTACGAGTAACTTTACTTTGGCTATTGGAAAAGTTAGAGACTAGTCAAGATGAATGGTTTACAATAGGAAAAGCTAAAACAGTATACCTGCCAACCAAGAAGTACCCTCTGGTGTAATGGAGTCCATTAGTTATGCAATGAATAGACCTGATGTCGGACATAAGCTTTAAAGAGTACCTCTCATGATCTTGTTAAATTTTATAATCCTCCCAGTTCACTGCACCATCATAATAAACCACCCCCTGCCTTTATTTTTATAATTTTTTTAGTTTTCTACCTCGATATTGCTCTGTATTTTCTGCTCAGTCTCAGTCAGATTCACAGACTGGGAAGGGACGTTTCCCAGCAGACGTGACATCATCTGAAGCCATACAGGGGAGAACTTCCTCCCTCACTCTGCTACACACAGCCCAGAGCAGATCAGTGTAAGATGAGCTCTGATTGGATAAGGCTGCACCCCCCCTCAGCACTCCAGACTGCATTTCCTGATTTTAGACTTCTGCCAGGCCAGGAGGAGTCCAAAGTCTGTGCAAAAGATGGGGGGGGGGGGGGGATGGGGGGGGGCGGGAATGTGCTCTGAACAAGTAGGGAGACACCTAGGGGAAGTTTTTTAAACAAAAACATAGAAAACTTCATTTCTTTTTAAACAATGTATATTAATAATAATAATAGTAATTTTATTTATATAGCGCCTACATATTCTGCAGCGCTTACAATTATGGGGTACAAACAAAGACAAGTATCAGACATAATATTACACAATAACTATTCAAACAAGAGGTGTGGGGATATGTTGAGGATATGTTGAGTCTGAGGGATTGAGGTATAGCATTCCAGAGAACTGGTGCAGCACGAGTGAAGTTTTGGAGACGGGAGTGAGAAGTTCGGATTATAGAAAATGTTAGTGTGAGATCATTAGCAGATCGGAGAGAACGTGTAGGATGGTAGACGGAGATGAGAGAGGAGATGTAGGGAGGTGCAGCATTGTGGAGAGCTTTGTGTGTGAGACTGAGGATTTTGTACTGTATTCTGGACTGAATTGGTAACCAGTGTAGTGACTGGCACAGGGAGGAGGCGTCGGTGTAGCGGCTGGAGAGGAAGATGAGTCTGGCTGCAGCATTAAGGATGGACTGGAGAGGAGAGAGTTTGGAGAAAGGAAGGCCTATTAGTAAAGAGTTACAGTAGTCGAGGCGGGAGTGAATCAAAGCAATAATGAGAGTTAGAAAGATTTTAGAAAGATTTTTTATTTATCATAAGGAGTGCAATAACAAAAATTAGTTTTAATGATAGTGCCCATTTAATGATAAGTGACTGCAGTATCACATAACCATTAACACCAAACTGTTTATTTCTTGCAACATATACAGTAGTGTCCCTTTAAGAGTATTTGCTGCTTTACAAGCAGTGATAAATGAATAAAGCAGGGATCTGCATGGGCACACAATGGGAATTTGAGTGGGAAGGGACATGTCTATCACTAGGCAATAAACGTAGACAAGCAGCTTTATTACAACATACATATAAAATAACCTCAAAAGAATGATCATACAATCCTGCTGTAATGACGGTCACAACCTACAATGAATTAGCTTTTCACCCATATAAAGCCGGGCGCCTTTGAACGTGTATCAGATTTACAGTGACATGATTAAAAGGTGTCAGGGCCATTGTGTCGCACTTCTTAAAAGGTTTGGTCTTTTGCTGTGGGTTGCGGATTGTCATTCGAAACTACAGAAATGCTCTCGGCGGTAATTAATCACGTTTTCATGCGAGATTTGGAAAAGTTGCGTTTAGCGGCCGGAGGAATCAATGAACAGGAAGAAAACCATTCAAAGGGAATCAGAATGTTTTCTGCAAAAAGGAGATGTATAAATTGGTATAAATAACACAATTCACTTTACTGAACATCTCGTCCGCTATAGTCTTTAATAGCAGTGGTCTCCATACTGTGGCCTTCCAGATGGTGACAAAACTACAGCTACCAGCATGCCCGGACAGCCAATGGCTCTCCAGGCATGCTGGCAGCTGTTGTTTTGCCACATCTGTAGGGCCACAGTTTGGAGTCCACTGGTCTATATGAACCTTCAGTCACGTATACAGTATTGCCTTGTGGTTGGATATCAATGGACCAACCACTCTGGCCTCCTACTAGAGATGAGCAAATTGAATCATTTAGAGTTCTTTTTGGACACATCTGCCGCGGAAATTCCGCCGTGTGCGCAGCGCAAAAGAATCCCATTTAAATCAAAGGGCTCTGCTGCAGAATATTCCATCGTGTGAACATAGCCTGAGAGGAGCACTCTCCAGAAGACCATTGTTCAGTGCAATTACCAATAGTAATCTTACCACTTGTCACCAGTTTGAAACCACCCTTAAAGGGGTATTCAGCCCATAGACACCTCCAAAGGATAGGGGATAGGATAAAATGTCTGATTGGGGGGGGGGGGAAATGCTGGGACCCCCCGCGATTCTGTGCTGCGCTGCTGCTCCAGTCTTTGAAACCTCTAAGTTTCCGGGACTGGAGACGTGACACCACACCCCCTCCATTCAGGTCTATGGCATGGCGTGGCGTGACGTCACTTCTCCAGTGGATAGGGGATAAGCTGTCTATGGGCAGAGTACTCCTTTAACCTGCACCTGATTTTTCTATGATGGTTTTTTTAATTCTCTTACATCCTACGTATATTGACCCTTTCAAAGAAGTGCCTCTTTAGATGATTTTAATACAGTGATCCACAGACCTACTATGGCACCGACATAGGCTTTCAGAGGCCATCGCATGTTGAAGGCATCATCAACATGCAATTCTTTTTTATGTCGGGGCCATCGCATAAACAGCTATCCGGCAGCGCAGGATGCATCAGCTGCTGCCGGATAGCCGTTTAAGGTGCCCCGTGTGGTCCGGTGAGTGTCAGTCACCTGTCCCCGACATTCCAGACCGTTCTCTTCGGAAATGAGTGGTGAAAGGATGTATCTATGGAACAGTACTTGCACAACATCTCGAGGTCCAACTCTGGGAGTACTAGTGATCCCTAGAATGAAGGGGCAGCAATTCTCTTTGCCCATTAAAGGGGTTATCCAGGAAAAACTTTTTTTATATATATATATCAACTGGCTCCAGAAAGTTAAACAGATTTGTAAATTACTTCTATTAAAAAATCTTAATCCTTTCAGTACTTATGAGCTTCTGAAGTTAAGGTTGTTCTTTTCTGTCTAAATCCTCTCTGATGACACCTGTCTCGGGAAACGCCCAGTTTAGAAGCAAATCCCCATAGCAAACCTCTTCTAAACTGGGCGTTTCCCGAGACAGGTGTCATCAGAGAGGATTTAGACAGAAAAGAACAACCTTAACTTCAGAAACTCATAAGTACTGAAAGGATTAAGATTTTTTAATAGAAGTAATTTACAAATCTTAGGCAATACTAGAAGGAGAGAGCACACCATGTAGCTAAGCAGATAGATGCAAACATACAATACCGCGAGGTAGTCACTGGGAGCGTCCAGACCCGATACAATCAATAGGCAGCACCTGCGGGGTGCACACACTAGATGAAGAATCAATATATACAACAAAAGAGAAAAGCGTGCACTCACCGCCGGTAAACTGCTGCAGGCCCAAGGTCCGGGATCACCATGGCATAGACGGAGACGGTAAGGGGCGCACAGAGGCTACGCGGGCTGTTTCGGATGTAGGAAGGTCCTTCTTCCGGCCCTTCGTCTATGCCATGGTGATCCCGGACCTTGGGCCTGCAGCAGTTTACCGGCGGTGAGTGCACGCTTTTCTCTTTTGTTGTATAATTTAAAAATCTGTTTAACTTTCTGGAGCCAGTTGATATATATATTAAAAAGTTTTTTCCTGGAATACCCCTTTAATGCAAAGTCTTAAAGGGGTACTCTGCCCCTAGATATCTTATCCCCTATCCAAAGGATTATCTGTCTCTCTGCTACACCCGGCATTTGTTTAGAGCGTCGGGTGCAGCGCCGGAGGCTCTTGACGTCACGGTCACGTCCCATTCATGGCGTCACGGTCACGTCCCCTTAATGCAAGTCTATGGGAGGGGGCATGGACGTGACATCACGGGCGGGGTCCCCCCCGCATCGGCAGTCATCCGGCAAGGAGCGAACGTTCTAGCTCAGCGACAGCAAGCAAGGCCCCTCCTCCTCCAGATTATGACGTTCCCTGAGCTGCGTGCGTCCTGTCACCACAGCACAGACTCAGTGGTGTAAAGCAGACGCAGTGCAGCCTCAAGGAGCGTCTTAAAAGAGAACTATGGGATTGAAAATGTTATCCCCTATCCTATGGATAGGGGATAAGTTTCAGATCGCAGGGGGTCCGACCGCTGGGGCCCCCCACAATCTCTCATACGGGGCCGCGGCTCTCTGCATAGAGAGCGCGTGTCGACCACCGCACGAGGTGGCGGCTGACACGTGGGACCAGACTGGAGGGACGCAGACTGGTCACCTTGGATGTAAGGGTGCATTCACATGCTGGTAACTAGCAGTGGGTTTCCTGCTGTGGGAAATCCGCTGGGAGTTACGCTACCATTCATTTCAACGGGTCTGCCAGCAGTCTGCAAATCTGCCACTATTGCAGACTGACTGCAGACCCATTGAAATGAAAGGTAGTGTAACTCGCAGTAGATTTCCCACAGCAGGAAACCCACTGCTAGTTACCAGCATGTGAACGCACCCTGATATATGTAATAAAATGTCTTAATTACCCTTGATAGTAGTTCTAGTTCCACATATTAATGGCCTATCACCAGGATAGGCCATCAATATCTGATTGGTGGTGTATCGACGCTGTGAATGGGGCCGGAAACAAATGGTCCCATTCACTGTGTAGTGGCCGTGCTGAGTTACTGCAGCTCTGCTCTGTATACAGTGAATGGGAGCAGAGCTGCAGTAATTCAGCACAGGCACTACACAGTGAATGGGGCCATTTGTTTCCGGCCCCATTCACAGCGTCGATACAGCTGCGGCACCTCCGCAAAACAGCTGATCGGTTTCAGCATTAAATGCGCCTATGTTTTTGGTAGAATATTAAAAAATTTGGGGCCCCCTTTTTAGGTTTGCCCAGGGCCACATTTTGTCTAAAACCAGCCCTGCTCATGCTACCACTAGAGTGAAAGTACCGCCAGCATTCAAAATTGACCAAAACATCAGCCAGGAAGCATAGGAACTGAGAAGTGGTCTGTGGACACCACCTGCAGAACCACTCCTTTATTGGGGGTGTCTTGCTAATTGCCTATAATTTCCACCTGTTGTCTGTTCCATTTGCACAACAGCATGTGAAATTGATTGTCAATCAGTGTTGCTTCTTGAGTGGACAGTGTGATTTCACAGAAGTGTCATTGACTTGGAGTTATATTGTGTATTGTGTTGTTTAAGTGTTCCCTTTATTTTTTAGAGCAGTGTATATAATTTTTACACCTTTGAAAAGCCTCCTGCACGTTGCCATCCAATATGCATGGGGCCTATGACTGCTGTCACTAACATCTGTCTTTCTGGTCACTTCTGGGGATCAAAAATGATACCAACGTGATCCTGTCATCGTGATCCAGTGAATGGATGACTGGTTGAAACATGGCTGCAAACTGATATAAATAATATCGGCAGATTTTCATATTACTCCCATCA
Organism: Hyla sarda; assembly: GCF_029499605.1. Classification (NCBI taxonomy): domain Eukaryota; kingdom Metazoa; phylum Chordata; class Amphibia; order Anura; family Hylidae; genus Hyla; species Hyla sarda. The sequence continues at coordinate 56,178,214 of NC_079191.1, read as the reverse complement.
GTCTTAGAGTGAAATAAAAGCTATTGAAAATGTCTCCATTGAGATAAAATGCTCCTATGGCTTTGTAGCTACCACCATGAACTTTCTGTTGTTTTCCCTCCAAATCTCCGCATTTGTGTCTTTCACCCTGGAGTTCACTGAAGTATTTAGGGCACATTGCTACATTATCAACAAAACGCTGCGAGTAAATGCTGTGAATTAATATGCTAATCGGACACATGCCACGTTCCGTGCCCCGGCAGCTCATTACCATGACTGTGGTGCAGATGCTGAAACCGATACATTGTGTTACAAATTCCAATAAAGCAGCAACAGAAAGAGGTGAACTTCTCCTTACATAACATGTCAGATGAAAAACGGCAGAAAGGGAAACTTCTATAAACTTTTCTACGTTGTAGACGTGTTGGTCCAAAGCACAGAGATTCGATTTCAAAGTTAAGAATCTTTGTAAGAACGGGTTCATTTTCTTAATTTCAATAGAAACGTATAAATTACCATATAAAAAAAATCAACCTCTTTTTGGATATAGTAAATCTGCCATCAGCGCCTTCCTTCACGAGGAATTTAACAGAATAACCCCCCAGTGAAAACCCCATATTTCGTTTGCTGGTGACAAAGTCTTTCCTCAAGAAGTAGAAGACTCCTCCTCCCCATCTGCACAGTTCGGGGTATGAAAAGTTGAGAAGTTTCTTAGGCAACTCTTTGCGCCGGTTTCAATACTCATGAATATTAATATGTTGAACCCTGTAGGCCCTTCATCCAAAGTAAACTATCCACTCAGTCTAACCTTACTACTCATTTAACTGATCTTTTAAAGATTCACAATACAATTAATACACTATACAGATCAGCCGTAGTATTAAAACCCCCTGCCTGATATTGTGCTGGTAATAACTTGTGTCACCAAAACAGCTCTGATCAGTCAAGGCATGGAGTCCAACAAGACCTCTCAATATGCCTCATGATATCTGGCACCAAGAACCAAGACATTGGCCGCAGATCCTTTAAAGCGGTATTCCGGCTTTATACAAAGGATAGGAGATAAGATGTATGATCGCAGTGGTCCCGCCGCGTGGTCAGATCGTGACGTCAAGACCATGCCCCCTAGTGAAGTGACGGCCATCACATCCCCTTCCATAGACATGAATGGAGGGCGCGTGACATGATGTTGCTAGGGGGCGTGGTCATGACGTCACATTCCCGTCTCGGAGGCAGCATCCGGCACAGAATGCCGGGGGCTGCACCGAAATTGTGGGGGTCCCCAGTGGCAGGACCCCTGCGATCATGCATCTTATCTCCTATCTTGCGGTGTAGCTGGATGCATTATTCTGCTAAAAGTGGCCACTGCCATGTGGGAATGCTCTTGCCGAGATGGGGTGTACTTAATCTGCACTGGTTCCTTAGGTTACCTTTGGTAGGTACTGACTATTGCGCACTGGGGACCCTCCACAAATCCTGCTGCTTTGGAGATGTTTTGACCCAGTTGTCTAGTCATCACAGTTTGGCCCTTGTCAGAGTCCCACAGATCCTTACGCTTACCCATTTTACCTGTTTGCAACAAATCATCTTCAAGTGACTGCTGCCTAATAAACAGTATGCCAATCCTATACACAAGTGTAATTGCCATGAGATAATGAATGTTATTTGCTACTGTTTAATGGTTTTTAGGTTATAGCTGATCTTTGTATATTGTATACTTTAACATTGCTATATTTTAGATAAATTGTTTGTCTGACGTCTCCTTTCTTTGAATATGTGGGTGATAACCTGGCGGAGTAGGGTATGGGGAGTGTAGCTGTGCGGTAATTAAAGGGTGCTTGTTAACCCTTGCTATTTGTGATGCCAGGGTGAGGGCTCCTCAGTAATGCTTGTCCTACCGCCACCCTTCCCAAGAGCGATAGGGAGGTAGATAATAATAGATTGTCCACAATCGGAGAGTTTTCTGAAACAGGTATAACGTTTACTGAAGATTTTCTGCAAGCTTCAATAACTGAACAGTCTCCATGCATACAAGTGCTTTCTCTGGAGATTGACAAAGGTTGGGACTTTAGCAAGTTAGAGTCTTTAAGTATTATGCGCTGTTCCACTGGATTTAGGGGATTAGTTGCGATCCAGTAGTCACGCTAGCTTTAGCGGGGGAAGTTAAGAACTCACGGTTTTAGTTCTGCTGAGGCTGGTAGGTTTTTCAGGCCTAGCGTGTCTTTGAAAGTTGCGCAGATCCGTCCTGCTAGTCCGGCATCCACGAGAGCAGCAACCCAAGAGAGCGATAATTGGCTACAGCTCCCTTATATGGGCAGGGGCTGGACTAGTGCTAATTGGTCCATACTGATGTCAATCACCATTACAAAGATTTGTGGGTAACACGTGACTCAAGGACCTCCTAAGGTCCTCCAACATAACATAGAGGAGATTACATGGTCACATGACCGAAGGTCCTGTGACCCTGAACAAGGTAAGTACTCTAAATTATATTAGATATACATTATTATTAAACATATACACATTTATTAGCATTAAAGAATTAGACTTAAAGAAGAGGCAACTAGGGGCCCCCACCTGAGGGACCCTACCTGAACGTAGTTACTCTGACTTTGGGGACCTCTACACTAGGTACGGTATATAATACGGTACAGGGCCACCACATGTGAAAACCCTAACAATTAAAATTACAGTTCTTGGTAGGGCATATATGTGGGATGTCATGTAGATATTTCTAAAGGTGATTTCCCTTATGTAAAAGCACTTACCTTTGTGTAATGGTAAGGGGCACGATTATGGGAGTAAAGGAGGCCATACACCTTAAACAGACTTCAGCCAAATATTCTCTCAGCTTCCCCCATAGGCATATGCTCTGTGATTAGGTGACCAAATTGCAGACAATAATTGTAAATTCTTGCCCCCGGTTACAGCAGTTAGAGAAGCACATGAAAGTATCATAATTCAAATACAGAGATGCTTTCCAATATTTTTCAACATATATATTTTTTTTACAGTAGTCTCTATTTTATAGTTTTATAAACTCAAAATGATTTCCAAGCAAACCCAAAAAAGCAAACCCTGATGCATGTTTCACCTCATGACTTCTTTGGGGGTTACTTCCCGAGAAAGCCGTGGTGTGAAACACATATCGGGTCTGAGATGGTAGTCTCAGTCCTGGACTCTGAGACTGTGGTGGAGGACATAGCACTGGAGAAAGGGTCCAAAGATGGGTTACAAAAAATGCAAGAAGGTAAGTTAGTTTAATAAAAAGCTAAACACAAGAACAAGGGGGCTCCGTCTATATATGTAAACTGATGCCCAAAGGTTAAAATATACAGTTTATTAGCAGGAATCAATACAGGTTCCAACTATATAAAATGTAAAAAGCAGAAGGATAAGTCCGTGTGCGCAGTCATTTAGGCCAAAACATTTTAGTGAGAATTTATAGCAAGGAATGATCTGCTCTATTTTCTCCGTAATAGCAGAAATTACTGCTACTAACTTTATTTCACCTTTTTTTTTCCACGTAAAAGCCTCTAATTTTCTTTTCCTATAAAAGCTATAGAGGGAATTTGAGACAGCCACAGGGAGAAATCACACCACGTAATGAACCATGCCTGAATTCCTATGAATCATATAGAGGACTGCATCAGTGAATTGGCACATCTGATGACCGAACTATTTTGCAGTGATGCTCTGATCTGAAATTGAGTCATGATTTAGCTGGTCCGTGAAAGTCTTCACAATTAAAGGGGTTATCTAGCAAAGAAACCTAAATATGAGATCTCTATTAGTGCATGCTGAGCAGACCCCCCCCCCCCCCCCCCCCCCAACCTTTATTAGCCCGGGAGTCCTGGGATTCATTACATTTAATCAACACATGGTTTTAAAGGGTTATACGGGATTAGAAAAACTTGACTGCTTTATTTTACAAACAGCGCCACACCTGTTTGCTGGTTTTGTCTGGTATTGCAGCTCAGCTCCATTGAAAAAAAGAGGCTGAGCTGCAATACCAGATGCAGCCCGTTGAGTTGTGTTGCTTTGTTTTTTGGGGGAAAAAAGCTCCCATTGTAGCTAACATGCATCCCAGCAGTGGACACCTTTAATTAATGTTGCCAAGTGTATTTCTTTAAAAAATTGTGATGTCAATGTTAAACAATCCTATGATAAAAATTAAGGAGAATTAGGCACAGGACTGACTTCTGGAAAGCTCTCACTGATAACAGCTGTTAATGTTGGTGGACATTTAAAGGGGTACTCCGCCCCTAGACATCTTATCCACTATCCAAAGGATAGGGGATAAGATGTCTGATTGCGGGGTCCTGCCTCTGGAACCGCCTCTGGAACCCTCATAATCTCGGCTGCGGCACCCCAGACATCCGGTGCACAGACCAAACTTCTCTCAGTGCCAGATGACTGGCCATGCGGGGCGGAGGCTCGTGATGTCACGATCATGCCCTCTCAATGCAAGTGGGAGGGGGCGTGATGACTCTGGAGCTGCGCTTGACACTGGGCGCCGCAGGGAAATGGCGGAGTTCCCCTTTAACTATGCTATGCTACCTTTGCACTAAATTTTTGCTTCTTAGTTTTTTAAATGTGCATAATTGTCTATTACCTGGCCAACTGTCCTTTTGAGTGTGGAAAATATCTCACAAAGAGGTGTGTATGTTTCTAGCTCTTTGTTTATATAGCAGAGGAAATTGTAGAGTGGGGAGAGCATACATGTGGGTCAGATCCTGCAGGCTGTACCTAGGAAGGAAAGCAGATACATTGCAGCTTGCAGGGGAGAATACAGCATAGAGAGAAAGTAGGAGCTCTCACAGCAAACACTGGACACCTGAAGACACAGACCTCACATCCAGAGTGTACAACTGCGAGGACACAACCTCACAAGAAATATCTGAAATTAGGCGCAGGTTGTAAACTGTATATGACAGGGTCTGAAAGTGAAAGATGAAAGAAGGAACTGCAATTGCAGACTCAAACTTTATGCAACATAATCTACTCAAGTTATCCACGAACAAGTCAAATGTCCATAGCCTTGAAGTCTAAGGAAGGTTGGGTCAGACAATACCTTCATCCTGCAGCAAACACTGCCCGGAAAATTTGGTATATGTTAGCCAATCAAATCAATTGTGGACTATCTGATATAGAAAGAAGCCCTTCACTTTGTCTGCTGGGGTCCACCTCTATACCTTGCGTGCAGGGGTCCATCTCTATGTCTCTATGACTTCCTTTTAGGGGTCCATCTCTATGACTTCCTTGTACGGGTCCATCTCTATGACTTCCTTGTAGGGGTCCATCTCTATGTCTCTATGACTTCCTTTTAGGGGTCCATCTCTATGACTTCCTTGTACAGGTCCATCTCTATGACTTCCTTGTAGGGGTCCATCTCTATGACTTCCTTGTAGGGGTCCATCTCTATGACTTCCTTGTAGGGGTCCATCTCTAGGACTTTCTTGTATGGGTCCATCTCTAGGGGTCCATCTCTATGACTTTCTTGTAGGGGTCCATCTCTATGACTTTCTTGTAGGGGTCCATCTCTATGACTTTCTTGTAGGGCTCCATCTCTATGACATCCTAATGCTCAAACTTTTATGAGAAATGGTTCTCTACAAAGTTAATTTTTTACAAAATCATTTTGAGAACAGATGCATTGGATTTGTCACATGCTAATTCCAGTTTACTCTAACAATAGTAACATTCAGTGTTATTACTGTGTTGGCCCAGTACAGGAGTTGTTACCCAGTCAGGCAGCCTCCCTGCAGTGTCCCCTGGGCCCCCCTCCCCTCCCCTGCATCTTTGCTACTGTAATTGTATATTATCCCCTATGTCATGTATATAAGAATGTTGTATCTTTAAGAAAGGTTAACATGTGATCATCAGTTGTCATGTGAGTTGTCATGTGATTGTTACCCAGGAAGTATCAGTGACCAGGTGACTTAAGGGTGACCAATGGGACCCCACCAGTCTCCCCCATAAAAGCCCTGGGAGGAGTCTCTTCTCTCTCTTTCTTAGTTCCTGAGTCTTTGCTGAGGTGCAGTCGAGCCTAAGAGTGTGTCTGGAGTTATAGGAGCCTCAAGTCAAGGCTACAAGTTAGCTAAAATCACAGCTTAGTCTGTCTCCAGTCAAGTCAAGTCACTGTCATCTATTGTCAAGTCAACATGGCCTGCACTAAATTGTCCAAAACCACTGCAAGTCCCAGCAAGCCCTTAAGGTCTCCAAAGTCACTGGTCACCTCCATGGGCCTGGCTACACTGTAGTAGACTGTACCATCTGTCACTCAGTAAAGCTACCGTTGTCCATAACTTGGAGTTGGAGTCATTATTGCCCCTGTGCCTTAAGGATAAACCACACCCTGGCATCACGAATACAAGGGGTTAATGCCATCTGCCCATAGGGTAATTCCATCTGCCCTGCATCACACCCCATACCACAACTTTTGGCGTCCTATGAACAAGATACGGGTGTGCGCCATATGCCTAAAGTCCTCCCCCAGTCTAAACTGTGTCCAGTATTGTCAGAAAATCGCATGCCGATGCAAATAAAATTTGTGCCAGAAAGTGTGAGGGACTTTACCAATGTAAAGTATTTTACCCGAGGCGATTGTGAAATAGAAGGAAGGGAGAGGTGAAGAAAGGACTGTTATTTGCCATTGTGAACTGCAGAGAGTCAGTACCTGAAAGGGTTAACTTGGTCCAGCGTCTCCGGCATGCGTAAGCGGTCGCAGCTTTGCCCCGTCTGTCCCCAGTGGTGACGCCTCTTCAGCACGGTGAGGAGGAACCAAAGAGCCGCCCTGTGTTGCACACTGGATGATTTTGCTGACCGGACCAAAACAGGAAGTTTCCGGGGCGCAGCTATTTTGGAAGCTCCGGCTGTTTCGTTTGTGTCTGCGGTTAACGGTCAAGCACCCACTGCAGCGCAGACACTGCAAGCACCAACGACTGCCAGTATTAAGTCTCCGGTGTCAGTAGCTATCAGTCTTAACCCATTAGTGCCTGCAACTCTGGTTGCAAGACTATTCACAACTGAGTGCCTGCAAAATAGAGGGGGAGCATCCATTACAGTAACCCCATTAGCCAAGTCAAAGCCGCTGCAGCGCTGTATTACGCATCTTAAAGGCGAATGCACCTTATATATGTTAAATCAACAGGATGTCAGAACCCAGCTCTCCAGATCAACCAGGCGCTAGCGCCCCTTCATCTCCAGCAGAGAGTTCATCACCTGCCCAGGCTGTTGGGACCTTGCCCACCCTTCCTGCAGTCAACATCAACAGTCCTGGTGTTCCAGCGTCCAGCATATTAGGAGGTACGTCTCCGGCTGTTTGAAAGGCGACAAAAGTCAGGTGAGACCTTGAGTGCATATGCCGTAGCCCTGCAGAATGCCCTAGAGACTGTCCAAAAATTAGATGGTATAACTCACGAGCAGGGCAACAAGGTGTTAATGGACAGATTTATTGATGGGGGCTCATAATAAGTGGGACAAGGCCCAGCTGAGAATGCTAGCGGTCCAAAACCCCAACATGTCCTTCCCCGCTTTCAAGTGACTGGCTATCCAAGTAATTGAGTCCTGAACTGAGTTAGAGAAAGTTTGTACACCCCTTACACCCATTCAAGAGCCACTAGGGGTGTTAGCCAGACTTATACCACCTCAGTCACCAGCCCCCAGTGTCCTCTAATTTGCCAGACACCAAAGCCTCAGATTTACAGAGTGTTAGGCAGGACATTGAACAACTGACTAAGGCTGTGAAGGAGCTTGCCACCCGGTCAGCTCCACCTGACCATGAACCTCCCCTGCCTAGAAAACCTGCCCCTACTCCTGCTCCCTGCAATTTCAATTACCGCAATACTCTGCCCAATAGACCCTTGGGGACTCCAAGACCCTTTTGCACTTACTGTAATAAGTCAGGACATTGGAAAAAGCAGTGCTGGGATTTAAACGGATTTCCCGTGAGGTCGAGGACCGGCCCTTCAGGAAATCAGTCATCAGGTCCAATCCCCCAACAACCTAAGTCAGGACTCTCACTTTATGTCGCCTCCTGCCCATCTGTAAAAATTGTTGTAGAAGGTGTACCGTTGGAGGTGTTGATAGATACAGGGTCACAAGTGTCTACTATGCCTAAAAGTGTTTTCTATCAGCATCGGGATGCTAGTTTATTGTGTGAGCCTGATGATGTTAACTTCCGAGTAGTTGCAGATAATGGGCAACCAGTCCCCAGACATGGATACTGGGAGCCAACCATTCAGTTGGGAGAGCATGTACTAAGCAGGCAGGGAGTGATTGTAACTAATGTGACAGATAAGGGTTCTGCCGAGATTATATTGGAGATGAACATTATGATGAATTGTTTCACTGAAGTGTTAGATGCCTTGCATGCCTCTCTTCCCCATATGTCCCCTTCAGGCCAGTGGGCTGTGCAGCACCATATGAAAGTTCTACAGGCGGAGCAGAAGTATGCCAACAAGCAAAGTGAAATCTGCAGAGTACAAGTTCAAAACATCTGGTCGGTGAACTTACAACCCAACATGGAGACCATCATGTGGTGTCGTGCACATCCCGGAGTCAAGAATAGGGACTATCAAGCCCTGCTGGAACCTATGCAATTGGAAGATCATCCTCTTACTGTGTAATTCTGCTACTGTCTTGCCCAAATACACTCCTGTAGCCCAGCTGTACCTCCTAGAGTTGAAGGACATTGTGACAGAACATCTGGTGGCCTGACAGTGTGCAGCTCAAGTGGCCGAAGGATCCGGTGTGAGCCCTCCAGAGCCCTGGTGGGTGCAACTCCAGGTTGCAGATGACACTACCCCAAGGGACCAAGGCAATGCAATCATCAATATCACCAAGAGTTGCCATGAGCCTTTCAGCAAGCACCCCACATACTTTGGGCAGACTTCAATGATCCAGCACTGTATCCTCACAGGTGATAGCCCACCTATCAAGGAAAGACACCGTCCGGTCGCGCAAGGCATGTATTAACCTGTCAAGAAGATGCTGGCCAACATGAAAGAGGCAGACAGGATTCAAGAAAGTCAGAGCCCCTCGGTGGCGCCACCTGTCCTGGTCAAGAAGAAAGATGAAACCATCCGATTCTGTGTTGATAACAGAAAACTAAACAATGTCACACATAAAGACACTTATCCTTTGCCAAGGATCGAGGAGTCACTCACAGCCCTCGGGTCTGCTGCTTACTTCTTCACCCTGGACTTAACCAATGGATATTGGCAAGTGCCCATGGCCATGGAGGATCGGGAGAAGACCACCTTTGTGACACCCATGGGACTGTTCGAGTTTAAAAGTATGCAGTTTGAGCTGTGCAATGCCCCTGCTACGTTCCAGCATCTGATAGAAAGGTGCCTGGGCCATCTGAATTTTCTAAGTGTCCTATTGTACCTGGATGATGTCAATGTGTATTCCAAGACCTACCAGGAACACCTCAGTCCTCTGTCAGACGTCTTTCAAGTCTTAATCAAGCATGGACTAAAGATTAAACCGTCCAAGTGTCACCTGCTCAAGCCTCAGGTCCGTTACTTGGGTCATGTTGTCAGTGCAGAAGGGGTCCAGCCCCATACTAAAAAGGTGGAAGCGGTCAAGAACTGGCCTACCCTGCGCACGGTGAAAGATGTCAGGAGTTTACTGGGATTTGCTGGCTACTACCACCGCTCCATTCCCCCATTCCCCACTTCCCCCAAATTGCAGAACCCCTCACAGCTCTCTTATGGGGTACAGCGAAGGAGAACTACAATGGAAGACAACCTATTGAATTGGCCGAAGAGCAAGAGACAGCTTTCCGAGCTCTTAAACATCCGCTGACGGAGCCACCAGACTACAGTCAGCCATCCCGGCTGTATACTGATGCCAGTTTCGAGGGTCTGGGAGCTGTCCTTTCCCAAGTCAAGGAAGGACAAGAGCGAGTAATTGCCTATGCCAGTCGCAACTTGCGAGGAGAGGGGAAGATCGATGCCAAATACAGCTCATTCAAGTTGGAACTTCTCGCCCTGGTGTGGGTCGTGACCGAAAAGTTAAAAGACTATTTTTACTGTCTACATGGACAATAACCCATTGGTCCACCTGAACACTGCCAAGTTGGGTGCCATTGAACAGCGATGGGCTTCAAGACTAGCGTATTACAGTTTCACCATCAAGTACAGAAGCAGCAAGTCAAATGTCAATGCCGATGTACTCTTTCGGATGACCCCCTTCGAAGAACCACCTGTCGAAGACGTGTGGGAAGACGTGGAGATGCCCCCATTTTAGCAATGATTCGTGAACCAGAATGTTGTGACCGCCCTCATGGACAGTGAACCCAGGTCCGAAAAGGTTAAGGAAGACCTATACACCTGGAAGATTCTTCAAGATGAAATTCGAGTCATGGGGGATCTGTTGGACTACCTTCTTGCAAAAAAAGTGCCAATCCGTCTACGTCAGGCCCAGTGTGACTATGAGTTGAAACATCTGTGGCGACAGAGAAAATGACTGCTTGTGCACAAAGCACTGTTTTACCGAAATTCTTTGGATCTGGTTTCTGGTGATCGACATCAGATTCTGGTTCCCCGAAGAGATGCGGCGATGGTCCTCAACGCATTCCATGACCAATCGGGACACTTTGAATCCATAAGACCAAAGCTACTGTCAGGTGAAGATTCTATTGGATTGGAATGCAGAGTGACATTGAGAAATGGTGCAGTGAATGTGCAGTCTGTAACGTTACCTAGAATGTGTGCAAGGACACAAGAACACCCTTCCATTCCATACAGAGTGAAATGCCCAACTAATTGGTCGCGCTAGACCACGTCAAATTGTCTCCTACCAGGTCCGGGTATACTTATGCTTTCACCATGGTGGATCATTACTCTAAATGGGTTGTCATTGTACTCGTCAAAGATCTCACAGCTAAGACAGCAGCCCAGATGTTCTACCCCAATTGGGTGAAAACCCTTGGGTGTCTGAAGTCTGTCCTAAGGGACCGAGAAACGGCCTTCGAGGCACAACTCTTCCAAGAGTTATGTCAATTCCGTGCCTGTAAGAAACTCCGGACTACTGCTTACCATCCCCAGGGGAACGGGCTCTGTGAGCACATCAATCAAGTCTTTATCCACATGTTGCGAGCAGCATCTGTGTCAACACACTAAGAGTGGCCCAGACTGCTTCCCAAATTACTGGAGATATATAATAACACAGTCCATTGTTCTACAGGGTATACCCCTTTCTACTTCATGATGGGGCAACATGGGCAGATGCCTAAAGACTGGACATTTTGGCTCCAGGCCCCGTTCAACAACTCTCTGCAAGCCTCCCTAGAATGGATCTGGGAGACAGAACCGTACACGGTGACGGCCATACCCTATCCTGAGTCTGATGTCTACGAAGTGCAAAAACCTGGGTATGAGCAACAAATCGTTCACCAGAATCGAAACAAGTTATGTCTCAAAGAAGATCTACCCTACCAGAGTCTCCCCCAGAAAAGCCCTGGGAGGAGTCTCTTCTCTCTCTTAGTTCCTGAGTCTTTGCTGAGGTGCAGTCGAGCCTAAGAGTGTGTCTGGAGTTCTAGGAGGCCTCAAGTCAAGTCTGCAGCCACAAGCTACAAGTCTACAAGTAAGCTAAAGTCACAGCTTAGTCTGTCTCCAGTCAAATCAGTCGCTGTCATCCATTGTCAAGTCAATGTGGCCTGCTCTAAATTGTCCAAAACCACTGTAAGTTCCAGCAAGCCCTTATGGTCTCCGAAGTCGTTGGTCACCTCTGTGGGCCTGGCTACACTGTGTAGTCTGTACCATCTGTCACTCAGTAAAGCTACCGTTGTCAGTAATTTGGCGTCAGAGTCATTATTGCCCCCCGTGCCTAGCCCAGGATCCAGCAGTATACCTTCGGGTGGTATTGATGATAAACCACGCCCTGGCGTCATGAATACAAGGGGTTAATGCCATCTGCCCCTAAGGTAATTCCATCTGCCCTGCATCTCCCACCCCATACCACATTACCGTGTATCCACTCTAAGGACAGGCATTCCTCAATGAGAGTAAAAGACTAAGCCAAATGTATTGTACTAGTTGGTAGTTTATCCAGCGAAACAAAGTGGCCTAATATGTTTATATATTTTTTGCTCCGAAATGTTTGATCCACCATGAGTCCAAAAGCTTATACTTCAATACACATTGGAAGTAAAAAAATTCACACTAAATGTGAATATAAGAGTTTCAAGACAGACATAATGGTGGAAAAAGTGAAGCCGCTGCATACTGAGCAGAAGATGTAAACTACCATCCGCAGCACTAAACAGCCTGTTCCACCACAGGTGATTACCATAATACTGCAGCGAGTAATCCATAGTAATCCTTATACCATACTCAATAATTTACCGCCTAAGCATTGCAGAGAAATAACCTCGGGAGGCATTTATAAATAAATATGTTCACAGATATGTCTGTATGTGTAGGAGGAGCAGTTATTCTGCAAAGGTTGAGCTCCTGGTGAGCCAGACCTGCGAGCATAAATACATTCTGTGTGATCAAGTTACTGCTCTGCTCAGTTTATTCGCTGGGTCACGTAGTAAAGAGAAAACATATCCAACATTGAAGGGTAGAAGAGGTGGACAGGTTAATGGAAGGCAGCCTATGGGGAACATGAGGAAAGGCTGGTCATTCCAGGTTAATTCTGCCCTTATTTTAATGGCAAATGAGAACCTATACAGGATGTCACCGGTGCTGAGATGGTATCAAACGAGTGGAAAAGGTACTTGAGAGATAGGACACCAGGAGTTCCCACTGCAGGTTGGTAAGAGTGGGATAATGTCAAGCAGCACATTAAAGGGTCTAATTTTTACCCATGTTGATGCAGGCCAAGGTGAAAACACTAGGACAAACTGTCTAGAGTGGGCAGTCCTTGACAGATTCTCTCTTTGGTAGTCATATAATTCCTGTGTCATGCACAACCCTTATATGTAGTTTTAATTGTAGTTCTCCCAACATTTAAAGTATATGTACAACATAATACCAGTAGGGGAGTAAGAACACCCATGGTGATACAAAATTGCCCTAAAAATTTGGCATGCAAACAATAGTGGTAGGCCCCTATATTGCCCTCATATAATTGAAGGTCCCCATACATAGTTGTAGGCTCCCTCTGTGCCCCCTTATATAGTTGTAGATCCATTCTGTGCTTGCATCTAGTTGTAGGTGGCCCCCACAGACACACTGTTCCCAGTAAAGGTTGGCATCTACTGCTACAGGCCATAGTAGTAGGTCCCCAGACAGCAGACCCTCTTGGCGCCTCATCAGCTGATGTCAGAGTCATGACCTCTGATGCCCAAAGTTCCAGAAACTACTGATTTTAAAGTGGCTGGAGAGCCACCTGCCATTTCAGGATCACATAGCAGTGGTCAGGGGCTGTGGCTAAAAACAGGACATCCTAAAAAAAATTTTTTTTTTTAAATCAGGATACTAGGACAGCCCTGGCCAAACTGGGACTATCACCCTTCACATTTCAGATGACAGCTGTGGCTGGGATTGGAGATTGCTTATCCACCTAGATGTAGGAGTTGCTATTAGATTGTAAGGCTACACTTGCAGTATGCTGTGTGCCCTCTGTTGGGCTGTATGTTGGCATCCCATCAAAAACAAAGACGTGCAGCTTGTCATGGTCCCAACAGACCCATAGACTTCAATGGGTAGAACGAAGTCTAACTGTGACTATGGTTGGTCCATTTTGCAAACATATTTGCTGCATATGTGGGATTCAAAAATGTGATAGTACACACTTTAAAATGGCAGAATTGCAGTTTTTTTTAAGGGACATCTTCAGTGGCATAGGTTGACTGGTGCCTTATTGCTGTCATATGACTTTTAAGTACTTATCGCGGTGAGACTTTTTTTCTGTTCAACTACTTTGAAAGGAAATTTCCATTGATTTCTATAGAACAAATGTTCCAATAATGCAACTGTCCGCTGCTGCCCCATTGTGGATTTAACCCGGCAGATTTATCAGTCTATTTATGCCACTATTCTGGGCCGAATGCCATATTTATGAAGCACTATGCAACATTTAATACTAAGTAAACTATAGTTGTATTAGGTAGGAATTTACATCTGGTACAAGAGTCTGAAGTCATTTATTTAGATACTCTGCATATCACTCATGTGCAGTACAACTGCTGAATAGCACTTTCTCTTGGATGTACCATGATATGCCTATATGTATATACACATGTTATTCTAGGAATCGTCCTCTAATACTTGTGACTTTATCTCCACATTCACCTCCCTGTGGTTTTAACTGTAACTAATGTTTCTGTAACTGTTTGACTATAACGTGTCATTACTTCAATTAATTGCTATTGACTTTGAGTGTTTATTGATTATGAAGTGTGAGACATGGGGCCTCTAAACTCAGAGGGCAAATAGTGCAATTACCTTAGGTGGCCTTCTATGGATCAGTTTTACTCTGATCCAGTGACTTGGAACAAAGCCTGGTCATGTGTGGGAGACTAGCCAGGGCCAGAATTTCAGGAACTGCAAACTTCATGAGGTTTTCTCATGCAATGGAGTCAATATCGTCTATAGAGTCCATAGCCTTTCTAGTGGTAGTTGAAAATACAGTGAAGAAGTTTAAAGGGGTACTCTGCTGCTTAGTGTTTGGAAGAAACTGTTCCGAACGCTGGAGCCAGCGCCGGGAGCTTGTGACGTCATAGCCCTGCCCCCCTCATGATGCCCCGCCCCTCCCCCTCAATGCTTACTCACCCACAGCCACTGTCCCTACCTATTGCCTATGCGCCCTAAGTGACAGATCGACAACAACTAAGTGCTAAAAATAATAAGATACAAAAACAGTAGGAGACTGAAAACAGCTGGAGGCACACAAACTAACAGACATACACTAATGCTAGTTCACACTACAGAATTCTGCTTTAAAATTGCAGGCAGGAATTCCACTTACTAAAATGTATAGTATAGTGAATGGGTTTCTGTTCACAAATTCACACTGCGGAATTTGTGAAGCAGAATTTGTGAACGGAAAATATGCTTTAAAATTTACGCCTGAAGAATGGCGTTGCTCAATGTTCAATGGATATGTTTTTCGTGATTTTTCATTCTTCAGGCCGAAATACTCGCGGAACACATTGCGTTCTTTTGGAGACTGCAGTGTCCGCACGGTCCTAGCGCCGACTGATTTAGTCTGCGCTGGCTGCACTCCGGGTGGACATTTTCTGCCCAGAGATTCCGCAGTGTGAACCTTGCCTTAGACAAACACACCGTCAAATCAATGTCAGTCTAGCCAAGGTCGTTACCTGGAAATAGCAGAGAACAACAATGAAGAGCAAGAGAAGAGTCAAGGGAAAAGCCAAAGATCAATAAACAAGCAGTAAGCAGGAGGTGTCAGCTAAGGTATAACCTTTCACATACAATAAACTGATCACTACTCTTAGCTTATATAGGCAGGTGATCAGGGATACACCTTCCTGATAGGTAGCAGAGCTGAGAACCATACCCAGACCACACAGGTGAGCTCCAAGCAGCTCCAGCCCAACTATAGAGTCATTTAACTCTTTGTGTTTGGCCAGAGCCAGATGTAACAATCTGTATGTATTTACAGTACATTTATACACATAACATGAACCTATTAGCTGAGCATCTGTACTCATCCTTGGTGTTTCTTGCCAGAAAAGTAGAGTAACATGAACCTCTGACTAGTTCACTGACATTGCTTTGACTGTAGAATTGGGGAGCCCTATGAAGGCTTATACGGTCCATAACAAAGGGGGATATGGTCAGCCTTTTCCAGGGGTCCCTTCTCATCTACATGATCCTTTTCCAGGGGTCCCTTCTCATCATCCTGATCTGAGGAAGGGAGGGATCCTCCCGAAACGCGTATTCTTGTCCATTTTATTGTTTTTTTAAATAAAATGTCCTGCTGAGGACTTTCCTATTACCATTGGCATCCGCCTCATCTGTCTACAAGAGTCTGCAGCGCCATACCTGAGGGTTTTTTCCTGCTCTACTTCTAATATTCTCATCTACATGGCCTCCTTCTATAGTATGTACACCACTGCATCCTGATGGGACCTATAGTTCGCTTTGAGTAAAATGTTGACTCAAGTTTAATTTCTGCAGAGAGACTTTAGAATTAAAGGATGTTTCTAAGCAACTCCCAGGACCCCAACCCCTACCCCTATATTGGCAGGCAGTGTTGAGTCGGTTATATGGCACTGATGGAAAAAGTACCAAATGTTTGTTTGCAAAGTATCGTAATACACAAGCAATGACAGCCTCAAAGAGTTAAATCACAAAGTCATCATTGCTGTATGTAAAATCCAATGTCATAGAGGTGTGAAACAGATGGTGGTTGTATGCCGCTGTTCACTCACCGCACTTCAACAGGTTTCTTAAAAAAACTTCACAAGAATCTTCCTTTATTTCATAACCTTGTCCCCAGTAGAACAAGACACTAGTGCACATTGTGTGTGATGATCACGTATTCGACAGGAATGTCACGCTCACTTGAAGAAAAATGTGACTGTCACACAGATTATCCCCTGACCCCCCCACCACACACCACCGTTGCCAAGAGGCACAACATCTGCCTGCCCAGCTCCAAAGCTTTGTGCACATGTGTTATGCCCCGACATGTTTACCGCATAGAATCCTTATTCTGGGGTGAACCGGATGATTCCATTTTGATGTAAATATCTCTGGTTGCACTAATTGCACAAAGCGCTCATAGATAAAGGAAGGGCATGAAGGACCTTTATCCCCCCCACCACATAAGGGGCCTTAAGATGTAAATTCTTAAGGAAGGTTTTTTGAAAAATTATTTGGACAATTGTAAGATGAGCAAAGGGGCGACATCACAGTTTGTTTTTGTATTATGAAGACTTATTTTCCACATAAAAAAAATATAAATATTCGGATTGTTGTCAGTGAACAAAAACATTTCTATTCTGTCCTGCTTATGTCCAATTCATGCAGGTGCATGGCTTGTTGCAGGAGAGAGCTCAAATACACAGTTAGACTAGTTTCACACCACGGAATTTTCACTTGCAATTCCGCTTTGAAAATACAAATGCAGGCAGAGATTCCGCTTACTAAAATGTACTGTATAGTGAATGGGTTTCCGTTCACAAATTCACACTTCGGAATTTGTGAAGTGGAATTTGTGAACAGTGTTGCTGATTCTTCAGGTCGAAATACTTGCGGAACACATTGCAGTCTATTGGAGACTTTTGTGTCCGCGCGGTCCTAGTGCCACCCGGAGATTCCGAGTGTGGCCAAGACCGACTGAATCAATTCGGTCTTGGCCGCACTCGGAATCTCCGGGTGAAAATTTTCTACCCGGAGATTCCATAGAGAGAATCTATGGGATTCCGCACTCCCATTCACACTTCTGAATTTCCGCTTGCAGAATTCAGAAGTGTGAATGGGAGTGCAGAATCCCATAGCAGTCTATGGGCTTTAATTTGAGGCAGAATTCCGCAAACGTAATTTTCTGGCAAGTAAATAGACCCCTAGGCTATGTACACACAGTGCATTTTGAGCCTCTTATGCTTGTAAGGCTGGGTTCACACTTTGGAATTTCTGGCCAGATTTTGGAATCTTGAGATTCCAAGTGCTGCCAGCTGAATCAGTCGGTGCTAGGACTGTCAGGTCATTGCCATCCCCATAGATGGAAATGTCTGTGGAGCGGATTCCGACTGAAGAATGAACAAGTTCATTCTTTTGGCAGCAGACTTTCAGAGACTGAATATCTGCCGCTAAAATTTCGTAGTGTGCCTGTGCTGTGGAATCCCATTGACAGCAATAGGATTCGGCTGCACCAGAATTTCAGAGTGGAATTTCTAAATGGAATTCCGCTCGGAAATTCCTTAGTGTGAACCTAGACTCACAAGCCTCTGTTTTAGGCTAAGTTCACACTGCTGTTATGCTCCATCCTGAGTTGTTGTTTTTCTTTTTGTTTTAACCTGTTAAGGACCCATGACGTAACATTACGTCATGAGTCCGCTCCCGATCTATAACGCGGGTCGGGCCCGGCCTCTAACAACGGCCGGGACCCGGGGCTAACAGCGCGCGGCATTGATCGCGATGCCGCGCTATTAACCCTTTAGACGCGGCGTTCAAAGTTGAACGCCGCGTTTAAAGTAAAAGTGAAACCATACCGATTAGCTCAGGGAGCTGTTCGGGATAGCAGCGGCGAAATCGCGGCATCCCGAATAGCTTACAGGACGGCTGGAGGATCCCTACCTGCCTCCTCGCTGTCCGATTGCCGAATGACTGCTCAGTGCCTGAGATCCAGGCATGAGTAGTCAAGCGGCAGAATCATCGATCACTGGTTTCCTATGAGAAACCACTGATCAATGTAAAAGATCAGTGTGTGCAGTGTTGTTGGTTCCTATGGGAGCTATAACACTGCAAAAAAAAGGTGAAGAATTAAAGTGAATAAAGTTCATTTAACCCCTCCCCTATTAAAAGTTTGAATCACCCCCCTTTTCCCATAAAAAAAAAAAACACAGTGTAAATAAAAATAAAAATATATGGTATCGCCGCGTGCGGAAATGTCAGAATTATGAAAATATATCATTAATTAAACCGTACAGTTAATGGCGTACGCACAAAAAAATTCCAAAGTCCAAAATAGTGCATTTTTGGTCACTTTTTATATCTTGAAAAAATGAATCAATAAGTCCTATCAACGCAAAAATGGTACCGCTAAAAACTTCAGATCACGGCGCAAAAAATGAGCCCTCATACCGGCCCCATACGCGGCAAAATAAAAAAGTTACAGGGGTCAGAAGATGACAATTTTAAACATATTAATTTTCCTGCATGTAGTTAGGATTTTTTCCAGAAGTACGACAAAATCAAACCTATATAAGTAGGGTATCATTTTAATCGTATGAACCTACAGAATAAAGATAAGGTGTAATTTTTACCGAAAAATTTACTACGTAGAAACGGAAGCCCCCAAAATTTACAAAACAGCGTTTTTTGTTTTTTTTTGTCTCACAATGATTTTTTTTTCGCTTCGCCATAGATTCTGGTGGCGCAAAAAATAAGCCATCATATGGATTTTTAGGTGCAAAATTGAAAGAATTATGATTTTTTAAAGGCAAGGGGGAAAAAACGAAAATGCAAAAACGGAACAACCCCTGGTCCTTAATCCCTTCCCGCAAATGGACGTGTATACACGTCCAATACATTTTCTATCACCATGTCCGTTGGCATGGTGATAGAAACGTCATCTCTTGTCCTGGACAGCTGACCGATTACACTATGCAGCAGGGGACCAATCAGACTGGTCCCCTGCTGCAGATCATTGTCATTAGTCAGTCAGTTAGTCACTGACTAATGACAAGGACTTGCGGGGTTCTGGGCTGATCGGGTCTCTGGTGACCCGATCGCCCAGAAAATAGGAATGATCGGAGCAGTCAGAGACCGCTCCGATCCAACCTGAGTGATAGGAGCGAGATGGCAGCTGCCACCTCGCTCCTAAACCCCTGCCATTGGTCGTTAGGACTAGCGACCAATGGCAGGAGGGGGGCGGGAGGTTAGAGGTGAAATCCTCGCTCTGCCCCGCCCCTGGATGTCGAGGCAGAGCGGGAGGAAGATGGCAGATGGTCCCGGGACCAGCGATCATGTCCCGGGATCGGCGATCGTGTCGGGACCCGCGCCGGTATCCGGACAGACAGCGCAGGACAGGCGGAGGCAGCAGCGGATGCAGCAGTGAAGATCAGCGGTAAGTGATCTTCACTGCTGCGTTCCAGGAGTTGCCAAACTACAACTCCCAGCAATCCCAGACAGCCAAAGGCTTTCTGGCCATGCTGGGAGTTGTAGTTTTGCAACATGTGGAGGCCCACAGTTTGGAGACCACTGTGCAGTGGTGTCCAAACTGTGCTCTTACAGATGTTGCAAAACTACAACTCCCAGCATGCCCAGAGAGTCCAGGCATGCTGGGAGTTGTAGTTCTGTAACATGTGGCCCTTCAGATGTTGCAGAACTACAACTCCAAGCATGCCTGGACAGTCTTGGCATGCTTGGAGTTGAAGTTTTGCAACATCTGGAGGGCTACAGCTTGGACACCACTGCACAGTGGTCACCAACTGTGACCCTCCAGATATTGCAAAACTAACTCCCAACATGTCTTTCGGCGGTCTGGGCATGCAGGGAGTTGTAGTTTTTCAACAGCTGGAGGCACCCTTTTTGGGAAACACTGAGTTAAGTAACAAACTCAGTGTTTTGCAACCATTGTGCCTCCAGCTGTTTCATAACTACAACCCCCAGCATGCACGGACAGCCAAAGGGCATGCTGGGAGTGTTAGCAGTATACCTCCAGCTGTTGCATAACTACAAGTCCCAGCATGCCCTCAGTTGTCACTGCATGCTGAGAGTTGTAGTTTTTGCAACGGCTGAAGGCACACTGGTTGTGAAGTTTGTTACCTAACACAGTGTTTCGCAACCAGTGTGCCTCCAGCTGTTGCAAACTACAACTCCCAGCATGCACTGATAGACCGTACATGCAGGGAGTTGTAGTTTTGCAACAGCTGGAGGCACACTGGTTGCGAAACACTGAGTTAAGTAACAAACTCTGTGTTTTGCAACCAGTGTGCCTCCAGCTGTTGCATAACTTCAAACCCCAGCATGCACGAACAGCCAAAGGGCATGCTGGTAGTGGTAGTTTTGCAACAGCTGGAGGTTTGCGCCCCTACCCCCATGTGAATGTACAGGGTACATTCACATGGCCGGGGTCTACAGCGAGCTTCTTGCTACAAGTTTGAGATGCAGCAAGTTTTCCGCCGCAGCTCAAACTCCCAGCGGGAAGCTCGTTGTAGACCCCCGCCGTGTGAGTGTACCCTAAAAACACTACACTATACTACATTACACAAAATAAAAAGTAAAACGCTACATACACATACCCCTACACAGCCCCCCTCTCCCCCCCCCCAAAATAAAAAAATTTGCGTATGACACTGTTTTCAAAACAGACCCTCCAGCTGTTTCAAGACAACTCCCAGTATTGCCGGACAGCGATTGACTTTCCAGGCATGCTGGAAGTTTTGCAACAGCTGGAGGCACCCTGTTTGGGAAACACTGCCATAGGGTATTTTTGGTATCGGAGGCAAGTGTCATTCTTGCATCCGGTTCTGTCCTTATGCAAATCCCTTATTTAGTCCTGAAATGCGCATGGCGCTCTCTCCCTTCAGAGCCCTGTCGTATTTCAAGGCAACAGTTTAGGGCCACATATGGGGAATTTTCGCACTCAGGAGAAATTGCCTAACAAATTTTGGGGAGCTTTTTCTCCTATTACCCCTTGTAAAAATATAAAATTTTAGGGAAAACCAGCATTTTAGTGAAAAAAAAAATAATTTACACATCCGACTTTAACGAAAAGTCGTCAAAAACCTGTGGGGTGTTAAGGCTCACTGTACCCCTTGTTACCTTCCTTGAGGGGTGTAGTTTCCATAATAGTATGCCACGTGGATTTTTCTTTGCTGTTCTGGCACCATAGGGACTTCCTAAATGTGACCTGCCCCCCAAAAACCATTTCAGAAAAATTCACTCTCCAAAATCCCATTGTCGCTCCTTCCCTTCTGAGCCCTCTACTGCGTCCGCCGAACACTTGACATACACATATGAGGTATTTCCTTACTCGAGAGAAATTGGGTTACAAATTTTGGGGGGATTTATCTCCTTTTACCCCTTATAAAAATACAAAAACTGGGTCTACAAGAACATGCGAGTGTAAAAAATGCAGATTTTGAATTTTCTCCTTCACTTTTCACTATTCCTGTGAAACACCTAAAGGGTTAACACACTTACTGAATGTCATTTTGAATACGTTGAGGGGGGCAGTTTTTATAATGGGGTCATTTATGGGGTATATCTAATAAGAAGGCCCTTCAAATCCACTTCAAACCTGAAGTGGTCCCTGAAAAATTCAGATTTAGAAAAGTTTGTGAAAAATTAAAAAATTGCTACTGAACTTTGAAGCCCTCTGATGTTTTCCAAAAGTAAAAACTTGTCAACTTTATGATGCAAATATAAAGTAGACATGTTGTATATGTGAATCAGTATATCATTTATTTGGTATGTCTATGTTCCTTGCAAGCAGAGAGTTTCAAAGTTCGAAAATTGCAACATTTTCAAATTTTTTATGAAATTTTGGAATTTTTCACCAAGAAATGATGCAAGTATCATCGAAATTTTACTGCTATGTTAAAGTAGAATATGTCACGAAAAAACAATCTCGGAATCAAATTCATAAGTAAAAGCATCCCTGAGTTATTAATGCTTAAAGTGACAGTGGTCAGATGTGCAAAAAACGCTATGGTCCTTAAGGTGAAAATGGGCTTGGTCCTTAAGGGGTTAAGGGGGTTAGTATGACAAATGGATCTTGAAGCGGACAGAGCACAACTGATACCACAGGGTCCCGACAGATCCCATTGACTTAAATGGAGTTCATGTACCGGAGTTGAGAGGAAAAAAATAGGACATTCTAAAAAATTTTTTTCTCTAAACTTCTGGCGTTCTGATGGACTGACCGACAGAGCTCAACGACAGTGTCCTTTTGTTTTATTTCCAGAGAATTGCTTAAGCTTTTTTTTAAATTTATGCAAATTAGGCATTGTTTACAATTAGTACAAGTGTTTTAACCCCTTGAGCACACATTTCATGCATGTGGTTTAATTTTTTTTCTCCTCGCCTTTAAAGGGGTACTCCAATGGAAAGTAATTTTTTTCAAATCAACTGGTGTTAAACAGATTTGAAAATTGCTATCTATTAAAAAATCTTAATTCTTCCAGTACTTATCTACTGCTGTATACTACAGTACAGAGGACATTGAGTTGTTCTTTCCAGTTTGACCACAGTGCTCTCTGCTGACACCTCTGTCCATATCAGGAACTGTCCAGAGCAGGAGAGGGTTGCTATGGGGATTAGCTCACGCTCTGGACAGCTCCTGACATGGACAGAGGTGTAGACAGAGAGCACTGTGGTCAGACAGAGAAGAAATTAAAAAAGAAAAGAACTTCCTGTGTAGTATACAGCAGCTGATAAGTACTAGAGGGAATAACATTTTTTATAGAAATAATTTACAAATCTGTTTAACTCTCTGGCACCAGTTTATTTGAAAAAAATAAATAAAAATGTTTTCCACCGGAGTACCCCTTGAAAGAGGCATACCTCTTTTATTTTTCCATCCATAGACTCATATGAGGCTTTTTCTTTGCAGGACAAATTGTACTTTGAAATGACACCTTTCATTTCACCATAAAATGTATTGCACAAAAAAATTATTTGTGGCAGGAAATTGAAAAGAGAACAGCAACTTTTCAACTTTTGGGAGGTTTCGTTTTTAAGCAGTGTACTTTACATTAAAAATGACATGTTCTCTTTATTCTGTGGGTCAATACTTTAAAACAATACCCATGTTTACCGGCTTTTCTATTATTGTGTACTCAAGTAGAAAACAGACATGGCCGCACATCTACAATCTTGCACAATGATCCAATTGCTTCTCAGCATAATTTCAAAAACTAACAGGTTGTTAGTATATACGTTTTGATCAAAAAGTACAAAGCCCACTCGCCACGTCAAGGCCACCTATTTAGAGTGGGTCCCTAACGTCCCTAGCATAAAATGGCGCAGCACCGGGCGGCGACCACCACCGCCGCGACACCAGTGCCCACAGGGGGAACGACCCACTGGCAGAGCGGTCCCAATGCCACTCAAACCAGTCTATGGGTTGCACCTCCCTGCAGACACGGCACCACGGCAGCAACGGACGCCGCACAGCACCACACCAGTGGGAACAGGATGTTACAGCACACTTACCATGCTCTCTGATTGGGAGAGCATGGTAAGTGTGCTGTTACACCTTGTTCACACTGGTGTGGTGCTGTGCGGCGTCCGTTGCTGACGTTGCGCCGTGTCTGTGGGGGGGGGGGGTGCGGCCCATAGACTGGGTGAGTGGCATTGGGGCTGCTCTGCCAGTGGGTCGTTCCCCCCCGTGGGCACTGGTGTCGCGGTGGTGGTGGTCGCCGCCCAGTGCTACGCCATTTTATGCTAGGGATGTTAGGGACCCACTCTAAATAGGTGGCCTTGACGTGGCGAGTGGGCTTGTACTTTTTGATCAAAAATGTATACTAACAACCTGTTAGTTTTTGATATTATGCTGAGAAGCAATTAGATCATTATACAAGATTGTAGATGTGCGGCCATGTCTGTTTCTTCTACCTGAATTTACCTATTATTGTACTGCTTTAAAAAAAAACTTTTTAAAGAAAATAAGTATGTTTAGAATTGCCCTTTTCTGACCTCTATAACTTTCTTACTTTTCAGTATTCTGTATGTGATGTAATCAAAAATCCTAAATTTTGGACTGTGGTCCTTTTTTACATGTACGCCATTCACCATACGAGATGATTAATATTATATTTTGCACACGCAATGATACAAAATATATTTATTTATTTTACTTTTTTACATTTTTCATTTGTAAATTGGGAAAAGAGGGTGATTGGGGAAGAGCTTATTTACATTTATTAAAACATTTTTTTTTTAACTTTTTTTTTTACAATTTTTAAGTCCTATAGGGGACTAAAAACAATCTATTAGTTGTTATTACTGATAATTGCTACACATAGGTATAGAACTGATCAGTGATATCGGCAATCCCCTTGTACAGTCTGCAAGCATATTGATCACAGAATCTGAAGGGTTAATGGCAGGCATTAGCATGATCACTTATGTCTGTCATTATTGGCAGCACTCGCTTCATAGTCTGGATGCCTCTCAGGATGTACATATATGTTCTGGTTTAACCCCTTCAGGACGGAGCCCATTTTGGCCTTAAGGACCGGAGCGTTTTTTGCACATCTGACCACTGTCACTTTAAACATTAATAACTCTGGAATGCTTTTAGTTATCATTCTGATTCCGAGATGTTTTTTTCGTGATATATTCTACTTTAACATAGTGGTAAATTTTTGTCGATACTTGCATCCTTTCTTGGTGAAAAATCCGTAAATTTGATGAAAAATTTGAAAATTTAGCATTTTTCTAACTTTGAAGCTCTCTGCTTGTAAGGAAAATGGATATTCCGAATACATTTTTTTTGGTTCACATTTCCAATATGTCTACTTTATGTTTGCATCATAAAATTGACGAGTTTTTACTTTTGGAAGACACCAGAGGGCTTCAACGGTCAGCAGCAATTTTCCGATTTTTCACAAAATTTTCAAACTCAGTATTTTTCAGGGACCAGTTCAGGTTTGAAGTGGATTTGAAGGGTCTTCATATTAGAAATACCCCATAAATGACCCCATTATAAAAACTACACCCCCCAAAGTATTCAAAATGACATTCAGTCAGCGTTTTAACCCTTTAGGTGTTTCACACGAATAGCAGCAAAGTGAAGGAGAAAATTCACAATCTTCATTTTTTACACTTACATGTTCTTGTAGACCCAATTTTTGAATTTTTACAAGGGGTAAAAGGACAAAATTTTTACTTGTATTTGTAGCCCAATTTCTCTCGAGTAAGCACATACCTCATATGTCTATGTAAAGTGTTCGTCGGGCGCAGTAGAGGGCTCAGAAGGTAAGGAGCAACAAGAGGATTTTGGAGAGTACGTTTTTCTGAAATGGTTTTTGGGGGGCATGTTACCTTTAGGAAGCCCTTATGGTGCCAGAACAGCAAAAAAAAAAAACACATGGCATACCATTTTGGAAACTAGACCCCTCGGGGAATGTAACATGGGATAAAGTGAACCTTAATACCCCACAGGTGTTTCACGACTTTTACAAATGTAAAAAAAAAATAAAAATGTTACCTAAAATGCTTGTTTTCCCAAAATTTTTTAATTTTTAGAAAAGGTAATAGCAGAAAATACCCCTAAAAATTTGAAGCCCAATTTCTCCCGATTCAGAAAACACCCCATATGGGGGTGAAAAGTGCTCTGCTGGCGCACTACAGGTCTCGGAAGAGAAGGAGTCACATTTGGCTTTTTGAAAGCAAATTTTGCTCTGGGGGCATGCCGCATTTAGGAAGCCCCTATGGTGCCAGGACAGCAAAAAAAAAACCCACATGACATACCATTTTGGAAACTAGACCCCTCGGGGAACGTAACAAGGGGTTAAGTGAACCTTTATACCCCACAGGTGTTTCACGACTTTTGCATATGTAAAAAAAAAAATTTTTTTTTTTACCTAAAATGCTTGTTTTCCCAAAAATTTTACATTTTTAAAAAGGGTAAAAGCAGAAAATACCCCCCAAAATTTGTAACACAATTTCTCCCGAGTACGGCGATACCCCATATGTGGCCCTAAACTGTTGCCTTGAAATACGACAGGGCTCCAAAGTGAGAGCGCCATGCGCATTTGAGGCCTAAATTAGGGACTTGCATAGGGGTGGACATAGGGGTATTCTACGCCAGTGATTCCCAAACAGGGTGCCTCCAGCTGTTGCAAAACTCCCAGCATGCCTGGACAGTCAACGGCTGTCCGACAATAATGGGAGTTGTTTTGCAACAGCGGGAGGCTCCGTTCTGGAAACAGTGGCGTACCAGACGTTTTTCATTTTTATTGGGGAGGGGAGGGGGGCTGTGTAGGGGTATGTGTATATGTAGTGTTTTTTACTTTTTATTTTATTTTTTGTGTTAGTGTAGTGTAGTGTTTTTAGGGTACAGTCGCACGGGCGGGGGTTCACAGTAGTTTCTCGCTGGCAGTTTGAGCTGCAGCAGAAAGTTTGCGGCAGCTCAAACTTGCAGCCAGATACTTACTGTAATCCTCCGCCCATGTGAGTGTACCCTGTACGTTCACATTGGTGGGGACATTCAGCTGTTGCATAACTACAACTCCCAGCATGCCCGTTGGCTGTCGGTGACTGCTGAGAGTTGTAGTTTTGCAACAACTGTAGGCACACTGGTTATGTATCACTGAGTTTGTGACCTAACTCAGTGTTTCACAACCAGTGTGCCTCCAGCTGTTGCAAAACTACAACTCCCAGCATGTACGGTGCATGGTGTACGGTGACTGCTGAGAGTTGTAGTTTGCAACAGCTGGAGGCACACTGGTCGTGAAACACTGAGTTAGGTAAAAAAAAACTCTGAGTTTCACAACCAGTGTGCCTTCAGCTGTTGCAAAACTACAACTCTCAGCAGTCACCGACAGCCAACGGGCATGCTGGGAGTTGTAGTTATGCAACCAGCAGATGCACCACTACAACTCCCAGCATGCACTTTAGCTGTTTGTGCAAGCTGGGAGTTGTAGTTATACAACAGCTGAAGGTACACTTTTCCATAGAAAGAATGTGCCTCCAGCTGTTGCAAAACCATAAGTCCGAGCATGCCCATAAGGGAATGCTGGGAGTTGTGGTGGTCTGCCTCCTGCTGTTGCATAACTACAGCTCCCAGCATGCCCTTTTTGCATGTTGGGAGCTGTTGCTAAGCAACAGCAGGAGACTGTCACTCACCTCCAACGATCCAGACGCTGCAGGTCAGTCCCGCCGCCGCCGCTGCTCCTGGGGCCCCGATCCCAACATTAACGCCGGGGATCGGGGTCCCCAGCACCCGGGGTGCACGTCCCGCACCCGCTCACGTCCTCCGGTAATCCGGCCGACGAATCAGGGCGATCGTGAGGTGGCACCAGTGCCATCTCACCCCTGCAGGCTCTGGCCAGCCAGTAATTCCGGGTCATCGGGTCACTGGAGACCCGATTGACCCGGAATCGCCGCAGATCGCTGGACTGAATTGTCCAATGATCTGCGCGCCGACATGGGGGGGCATAATGACCCCCCTGGGCGATATGCCGGGAAGCCTGCTGAACGATTTCAGCAGGCATCCGGCTCCGGTCCCCAACCGGCTAGCGGTGGGGGCCGGAATTCCCATGGGCGTATGGATACGCCCTCGGTCCTTAAGGACTCGGGATGCAGGGCGTATCCATACGCCCTATGTCCTGAAGAGGTTAAACACAAAAAGTTTTGAAAAATGTGCCAAAAAAGCATCAAACATTAATTTGTTTTTAGGTAAACAGCTAGCTAGGTAAATAGGTAGGTACCCAGGTAGGTAGCTAGCTAGGTAGGTAGCCTGGTTGGTTAAGTAGTTAGCTACGTAGGGAGGTATGCTAGGTAGGTAGTGATGTAGGTAGGAAGGTAGGTAATTAAATAGGTATATGTTATATGTTACTCAGTACCTCATCCTGATCATGTACATATATTTTTTATGTCTCTATCGCCCATATTTCACACAAAAAACATATTAACACTGCTCACTGTCTTTTCTATCTTGTCAAAGCGAGGGGGCGTGTCCTTCTCTTGCCTGCACTGAGCATAACTCCTCCCCCTCCCTCACTGCTCTGGGGAGCCTGGTAGCCCTGCTCTGTAACCCTTTCCTCTCTGGATTTATGCTGTACACACACACACACACACAATGATTATTGGGGATTGCCTGTACTCAAAGACAATATGGTGAGTGTATAACTTACATCTTCCTATGTCATTCATGTGTGTCATCCTTTAGCCAGTCCTGTAATGCTGGGACTTGTAGTTTTGGAATAGTTGGAGGTAAAGTGTTTGGATAACTCTTTTATACAGCAGTGTTGCCTTCAGCTGTGTGCCTAAAGCTTTTGCAAAACTACAACTCCCAGCATGCCCAGACATCCTTTGACTGTCCAGCCATTCTTGGAGTTGTAGTTTTGCAACAGCTGGAGGCAAGTGATTGGTAAAACTCTGTGTTACAGCAGTGTTTCTGCAGGCTGTGTTCCTCCTGCAGTCTTTTCAATCAGCTATCTTGTGTCCATGACCCTTGGACACACCAATGCTGCTGTGGGACTCATCAGTGGAACTCAATCCCTAGTGGTGGGATTTTCAGAGGCAGTTTTCTTTAAAGGGGTACTCTACTGGAAAACAATATTTTTTTTTTAAATCAACTGGTGCCAGAAAGTTAAACAGATTTGTAAAATACTTCTATTAAAAAATCTTAATCCTTAGAGTACTTATCAGCTGCTGTTATGATCTACAGGAAGATCTTTTCTTTTTGAATTTCCTTTCTGTCTCACCACAGTGCTCTCTGCTGACACCTCTGTCCATGTCACGAACTGTCCAGAGCAGGAGAGGTTTTCTATGGGGATTTGCTCGTAATGTGCACAGTTCCTAAAATGGACAGAGGTGTCAGCAGAGAGCACTGTGGTCAGACAGAAAGGAAATTCAAAAAGAAAAGAACTTTCTGTGGATCATAACAGCAGCTGATAAGTACTGGAAGGAATTTTTAAGATTTTTTAATAGAAGTCATTTACAAATTTGTTTAACTTTCCGGAACCAGTTGATTTAAAACCAAAATGTTTTCCTACTTAAAGTACCTTTATTTTTATTTTAACCCTTTAATAAAACATTAAGCCTTTAATAAACATTTTTAAATTTTGAAAAACGATTGTTTTGCCAAAATGTACAACATATAAAAAGTTTTTATGTCTGACAGTGCCCATTTAATTCCTAATGGCTTTTAAGATCTCTGCTTGCAGTAATTTAAATGGAAACATAGTTACATAGTTCATAAGGTTGAATAAAGTTCAACCTATATCCCTAATGAGTCCCTACTGAGTTGATCCAAAGGAAGGCAAAAAACCCTCATACTAGAGGTAAAAATTCCTTCCCAACTCCAAATATGGCATCAGAATAAATCCCTGGATCAACCTTCTGTTCCTATAGATCTAGAATCCTTAACCTGTAATGTTATTATTCTCCAAAAAATGCATCAAGACCCCTTTTGAATTATTTTACAGAGCTCTCCGTGACCACCTCCTCTGGCAGAGAATTCCACAGTCACACTGCTCTTACAGTAAAGAACCCCCATCTGTACTGATGTTGAAACCTTCTTTCCTCTAAACATAGAGAATGCCCCCTTGTTATAGATACAGTCCTGGGTATAAATAGATCATGGGAGAGATCTTTGTATGGCCCCCTGATATATTTATACATAGTTATTAGGTCTCCCCTAAGCCTTCTTTTTTCTAAACTAAATAACCCTAATTCTGATAATCTTTCTGGGTACTGTAGTCCTCCTATTGCCCATATTACTCTGGTTGCCCATCTTTGAACCCTCTCCAGCTCCACTATATCTTTCTTGTACACTGGTGCCCAGTACTGTACACAGTAATCTATGTGTGGTCTGACTGGTGATTTGTACAGTGGTAGAATTATTTCCTTGTCGTGGGCATCTATGTCCCTATTGATGACCCCATGATTTTATTTGCCTTGGCAGCAGCTGCCCGACACTGGTCACTACAGCTAAATTTACTGTTAACTAAGACTCCCAAGTCCTTTTCCTCGTCAGACGTCCTAAGTGTTTTCCCATTTAACACATAATCCCAGCCCGGATTTTTCTTCTCCATGTGCATTACCTTACATTTATCAGTTGAACCTCATCTGTCACTTTCCAGCCCAAACCTCCAACCTATCCAGATCCATTTGTAACAGTGCACTGTGCTCTATAGTGTTTACCGCTTAGTGTTTATCATTTAGTATAATCTGCAAAGATTGCTACTTTACTATTCAACTCCTCTACAAGGTAATTAATAGAACAGGACCCAAGACTGACCCCTGTGGTACCCCACTAGTAACAGTCACCCAATCAGAATTAGTACCATTAATAACCACCCTCTGTTTCCTATCACTGAGCCAGTTACTTACCCATTTTAAGATTGCTACTTTACTATTCAACTCCTCTACAAGGTAATTAATAGAACAGGACCCAAGACTGACCCCTGTGGTACCCCACTAGTAACAGTCACCCAATCAGAATTAGTACCATTAATAACCACCCTCTGTTTCCTATCACTGAGCCAGTTACTTACCCATTTACACACATTCTCCCCCAGTCCAATCCTTCTCATTTTATGCACCAATCTTTTATGTGGAACCATATCAAATGCTTTGGGAAAATCCAGATATCCGACAACCAGCGATTCCCCCTGGTCCAGCCTGGAGCTCACCTCCTCATAAGAGCTGATCAGGTTAGTTTGACAGGACCGATCCCTCATAAAGCCATGCTGATATGGGGTCATACATTAATTTTTATCAAGATACTCCAAAATAGCATCTCTTAGAAAACCCTCAAACAATTTACATACAACCGAGGTTAAACTAACAGGTATATAATTCCCAGGGTCACTTTTTGACCCCTTTTTAAATATTGGCACCACATTTTCCATGCACTGTTCTGCACAGTTCTGGGGAACAGTCCCTGTTACTATAGAGTCCTTGAATATAAAAAATAGGGGTCTGTCTTTTACGGTACTTAATTCCTTTAGAACACGGGGGTGAATGCCATTTGGACCTGGTGATTTGTCTACTTTGATTTTTAGTAGGCAGCACTGTACTTCTTCCTGGGTTAGACAGGTCACCTGTACTGGGGAGTTTACCTTATCACACTGTATTTCACCTGGCATTTCATTTTCCTCAGTGAATACAGTAGAGAAGAATTTGTTTAATATATTTGCTTTTTCCTGATTCCCATTTATAATTTCTTCTTTATCATTTTTTAAAGGGCCGACACTTTCATTTTTAACCTTTTTGCTATTTATATTTTAAAGAACATTTTGGGGTTAGTTTTACTCTCTTTGGCAATGAGTCTTTCTGTCTCTATTTTTGCTGCTTTTATTAGTTTTTTTTTTTTTTCTGACCCTTTTATTCGCATTACAGTGAGAATTTAAGATATTTTTAAAAGTCTCCCATTTAGTGTCAGTATTCTTGTTTTTCAGGACATTATCCCATTTTATATTGTTAAGGGCTTCTCTAAGTTGATCAAACTTTGCTTTCCTAAAGTTCATTGTTTTTGTGGCCCCTTGAGAGATTCCCTTATTGAAGAACAAGTTGTGGGACAGAAAACAGTCTT
Source organism: Hyla sarda (assembly GCF_029499605.1). Classification (NCBI taxonomy): domain Eukaryota; kingdom Metazoa; phylum Chordata; class Amphibia; order Anura; family Hylidae; genus Hyla; species Hyla sarda. The sequence continues at coordinate 56,146,366 of NC_079191.1, read as the reverse complement.
TAGCTATAGTCAGAAACCTGTTTCCTTTATTAGATTCACATGTCTCAGTCTCCCAGTTTATATCAGGATAGTTAAAGTCCCCCATTATTATCAAGTCATTTTGATTTGCTGCCTTGTTTATTTGCCTCAGTAATTGATCTTCTGCCTCTTCCATTATGTTTGGTGGCTTATAGTAAACCCCTATCAGAATTTTTTTTTTATCTCCGTATATTTCTACCCATAATGACTCCACATTATCGTTTCCCTCCCGGATATCCTCCTGCAGTGCAGCCTTCAGACTGGACTTTACATAAAGACAAACTCCTCCCCCTTTCCATTTTGTCCGATCCTTCCTGAATAGACTATAACCCTGTATGTTGACCGCCCAGTCACAGCTATCGTCCAACCAAGTCTCTGTTATACCCACTATGTCATAATTTTCTTCAGACATCAGCCACTCCAGTTCGTCAGTTTTATTGGTCAGACTTCTGGCATTAGTCATTATGCAATTCAATGGTGTATGATTTTTCTTCTTACGAAGCCTATCCCTATTAACTATTCTAACCTCTCCCTCCGCTCCACCCCTAGGTACATTAATACGTCCCCCTCTCTATCTACACCAGTGGTTCTCAACCTTTTTAGTGACTACCAAAGGCTGAAAGTATGTCCGCGGGTACCCCTCGTGCGTATATTTGCGAGGAACTTATGCAAGAGGGGTACCCGCGGACAAAAGGCATTTGCTTACCTTTATACTAATGCGATACTTAATCTCCTTGTGCCATTATTCCCCCTCCATTTTAATGCCCTTGTGCCATTATTTCTATCCCCCCACCCATCCCTCCTCCGATCCCCCCGGGCTAATATATATACAGTCATGGCCGTAAATGTTGGCACCCCTGAAATTTTTCAAGAAAATGAAGTATTTCCCACAGAAAAGGATTGCAGTAACTCATGTTTTGCTATACACATGTTTATTCCCTTTGTGTGTATTGGAACTAAACCAAAAAAGGGAGGGAAAAAAGCAAATTGGACATAATGTCACACCAAACTCCAAAAATTGTCTGGACAAAATTATTGCCACCCTTTCAAAATTGTGGAAAAATAATATTGTTTCAAGTATGTATGCTCCTTTAAACTCACCTGGGGCAAGTAACAGCTGTGGGCAATATAAAAATCACACCGGAAAGCAGATAAAAAGGAGAGAAGTTCACTTAGCGTATTGTGTGTCTGCGTGTAACACACTAAGCATGGACAACAGAAAGAGGAGAAAAGAACTGTCTGAGGACTTGAAAACCAAAATTGTGGAAAAATATCAACAATCTCAAGGTTACAAGTCCATCTCCAGAGATCTAGATTTGCCTTTGTCCACAGTGCGCAACATTATCAAGAAGATTGCAACCCATGGCACTGTAGATAATCTCCCTTGGCATGGATGTAAGAGAAAAATGGATGAAAAGTGTCAACGCAGGATAGTCCGGATGGTGGATAAGCAGCCCCAAACAAGTTCCAAAGATATTCAAGCTGTCCTGCAGGCTCAGGGAGCATCAATGTCAGAGCGAACTATCCGTTGACATTTAAATAAAATGAAACGCTATGGCAGGAGGCCCAGGAGGACCCCACTGCTGACACAAGGACAAAAAAAAAGCAAGACTACATTTTGCCAAAATGAACTTGTTTGCCAAAATCCTTCTGGGAAAACGTCTGGTGGACAGATGAGACCAAGATTTTTGAAAAAGCACATCATTCTACTGTTTACTCAAAACGGAATGAGGCCTACAAAGAAAAGAACACAGTACCTATAGTGAAATATGGTGAAGATTCAATTATGTTTTGGGGTTGTTCTGCTGCCTATGGCACTGGGTGACTTGAATATGTTCAAGGCATCATGAAATCTTAGGATTAACAACGGATTTTGGGTCGCACTCGCCCAGTGTCAGAAAGCTGGGTTTTGTCCGAGATCTTGGGTCTTCCAGCAGGAAAATGACCCCAAATATATGTAAAAAAGCACCCAGAAATGGATGACAGCAAGCGCTGGAGAGTTCTGAAGTGGCCAGCAATGAGTCCAGATCTAAATCCCATTGAACACCTGTGGAGAGATCTTAAAATTGCTGTTGGGAAAAGGCGCCCTTCCAACATTCCAGCTAAGAGGTGTAAGAAGCTTATGGATGGTTATAGGAAGCGACTGATTTCAGTAATTTTTTCCAAAGGGTGTGCAACCAAATATTAAGTTAAGGGTGCCAATAATTTTGACCAGCCCATTTTTGGAGTTTGGTGTGACATTGTGTCCAATTCGCTTTTTTACCTCCTTTTTTGGTTTAGTTGCAATACAAAGAAAGGGAATAAACATAAGTATAGCAAAACATGCATACTGCAATAATTTTATGTGAGAAATACTTAATTTTCTTGAAAAATTTCAGGGGTGCCAACATTTATACTGTATATAACATCCCTCCCTCCCATACACTTGGTTTTTACTTTTTTTTTTACATTACCTTGTTTGGGTACCGCTCCCAGAGTCCCGTTCCCGGAGTCCAGTTCGGCATCGCACAGAAGGGTGATGTCCTCCTGTGCTGTACGGCACCTCCGTTAGTGGATGTCACACGTCTCCCTAGAAACCACGCAGACCCCGTAAAATAGCTCGGAGCTGCGGCAGCTAAACTTTACTGAGAGCTGCCATGGCCAGTCCCCACAATGCGCTGACAAATACTGGCCAATGCATGGCCAGTATTTATCAGCACATTGCATACCCCCGCACAACCGGTGGCGTACCCCTAGGGCTATGCATACCACCAGTGGAGAACCCCTGATGTAAACCATCTTCCCCCTCTATGTTGTAGGTTCCCTCCCCCCAGTCCCTAGTTTAAACACTCCTCCACCCTTCTAGCCATCTTCTCCCCAAGCACAGCTGCACCCTCCCCATTGAGGTACAGCCCATCCCTACTGTAAAGCCGATATCCCACAGCGAAGTCGGCCCAGTTTTCCATGAACCCAAACCCCTCCTTCCTACACCAGCTTCTGAGCAACTTGTTTACCTCCCTAACATTATTGCTTTTTTTCAGTGACTCTCCTGTGCATGATATGGAAGCGAAGGCGTGCAGCCCAGTTATCAGAGCTCTTTGGTGTTATGTCCTGCACACCTGTGTCACATGATGCAGGGACGGATTTATAACCACATTAAACAATGAAGGTGGACTTACTGCAAGCAGAGAATCTGAGACTGTGTGGAATGGATTTAGACATAATTCATTTCTGGTTTAAATATTTTCTTCAGTATTTTCTATTGCCCGTATGCTGGTTACATATGACTGATTTTGGGCTTCAATGGGTCACGTAACAAATCACTGCGGGAGGGGAAAATCTCAGAGGATGGTCGGGTTTTTTTGTGCGCCTGATTTGTTGTTTTTTCCCCCCCTCTTTTTTTGTAGACAGGTTGGCGAACTGCCTGGCAATCCACTTGTAGTGACATATTTTGGGCAAAGCTTTATAAAAAGGGAGCCATGTGGGCAATGTTAGTAAACATTATCCGGCACAGTCTGGTGTGACACCAGTGGCAGCAGGAGGGTGATTAGCTGGCAGATCACATGAACTGGACACACAAGAAGATCGCTCTGCCTGTGAACACAGCTACGCCAGCCCTATAATCTAGCAGCTGCTCTTGTTTCCATGGTAACTGTAAAAAGCGAACAATGAGAGAAAGCTGCAGCGTGCGATCTTTATGCAAAAATGCCTCCAGCCCACCAGCCTCTCCTCTGTGTCCTCGCGCTATAATGTGCACCTCCGACTCACACTGTGATCTGTAGTTAAGAACAAAACAAAGACCCGCATTGTGGTAAACACATTATAACATTAACCTCTGAGCCGCACCGACACAGAAAGCGCCACAAAAACTACCTAGTAACAACTGAATAATATATTCTATACGCTCTATATATACACTACCAATAAACATATATACATACTATTAATTTACCTCACACACTACTAATAAACTATACACTACTAATATACTAGATATACTCACTACATATAAAATATATATGCACATACTACTAATATACAAAATGTACACCCCTACACACTTCTAATAAAAAAATAATATATATATATATACATACTACTAATATACTAAATATACACACCTATACAGTTCTAATAAAATATACATACATACCACCAATATACTAGATATACATACTACTAATTTACTACATACACAGACTAGCAATAAGCTATACACTACTTATATAGTAGATTTACACACTACCAATAAAATATCTAAACATGTATTAAGCCTGTAGGGCTGTGTTTGTGTGAGGGGCATGATTATATAATGCCCCTGCACCTGAAGGCAGGGCATACATTCTTGGTAGAACCCTCCCAACCCTCCCTTATTTACTTTTAGTATCTATTGGGTATGCCCTCTAAAGACAAGCCCTTGGATGTGGTTTATGGCACACTTTAACCGCTATGGTAGGCTCAGCCTCAATCAAACAGGGGTGTATTATACATTTTCAGCCTAGAGCATATATATATATATATATATATATATATATATATATATTGTGATGACTCGCTCTTGCAAATAGGTGCGGCTGCATTATAGAGGCAAGGAAGCAGTATTTTCCAAATCAAAGTTCAGTGTTTTATTCACACTTGTCACACAGCAAACAGTCTTTAAATGCAGAACAAAGGAAAATGTAACAAAAAGTCCACCTACATTCCTTAGGTGTTTGATCACACCTCAGACCATGCCATGCGGCACCAAGCAAGTCTCTTCCAGGCCTCCAGGCAGGCTATTCAGCAGCTTCCAACCTTGGAGCAAACGTAGGGAAGAACTCCACTCTCAGCTCTCTCTGGCAGTGTGAGTTGCAACTAGCAAATCCCCCTCAGCTGGTGAAACAGGCTGCCTTTAAGGCCAACAAAAGGCAGCCTGGATTTTGGGGAATGACCCCACCCCACCCTACACTTCTGGTGTGATAAAGGCTGTTTTCTCTTTGGCAGCCTCCGTTAAGGGCACCTGCCAGTACCCTTTGGTGAGGTCCAAAACAGAAAAATACTGAGCTTGTCCTAACCTTTCAATAAGCTCATCCACTCGGGACATGGGGTATGCATAAAACTTGGACACCTCATTAAGTTTAAGTCGTTACAGAACCCCAATGTACCAACTAGCTTGGGTATTAAGACTATCGGACTGGCCCACTCACTCTTTGATTCCTCGATGACATCTAGTTTTAACACCTGCTGTACTTCTTCCGAGATGGCTTGTTGCCGCGACTCAGGTACCCGGTATGGTTTCAACCATATTTTTTACCTGGGGTTCAGTGACAATGTCATGGCGGATGACAGAAGTACACCCAGGAAGGTCTGTGAACACATTGGTGTTACTACTGACGAACTTCCTGGCCTCCTGAGTCTGTGCAGGGGAAAGGCTGTCAGCAATTTTTACTGTGGCAACTGCTCCCACGCACCAGACTGAGGGATGGGAAACTCCACCTCTAACAATTTGGCCGGGGACTGTCATCCATACTAGTCTCCCTATCTATCCAAGGTTTCAACAAGTTTACATGGTACACTTGCTCTGGCTTTCTTCGCCCGGGCTGGTGTACCATGTAAGTCACCTCCCCTACATTTTCGATCACTTCGTAGGGACCCTGCTACCTGGACCGTTGGTACAAGAACCAGAACCAATTCCGAACCCGAGCCTGGCAATTATAAACTCTGCTCTGAGCTTGATGAGCTGCCTCCATATGTTCCCTCACCAGGGGCAACACTGTTTCCATCCGTTCCTGCAACTGAGTGACATATTCAATTACACTTTTATGCGGCATGGGCTGTTGTTCCCTCCCCCCTTTTTTAGCTATGTCTATCAGACCACGTGGATGTCTGCCGTTTAGCAGTTCGAAAGGCGAGAACCCAGTAAAAGCCTGGGGCACTTCTCGCACTGCGAACATGAGACGGGGCAATAAACGATCCCAATTTTTTCCATCTCTAGCCACCACCAGCTTCAACATATTTTTTTATGTTTGGTTAAACCATTCTACCAGCTTGTCCGTTTGCAGGTGACACAGGGAGGTCCGTAAGTGTTTTATCCTGTAGTAACTTACTGAGCTCTTTCATTACTTTTGACATAAACGGGGTGCCCTGGTCAGTCAACGCCTCTTTAGGTAATCCCACTCGGGATCCATTAGCTCCTTAGCTATGAGTTTGGCCGAGGTATGTCGCAGAGGCAGCACCTCGGGATACCTAGTTACATAGTCCAGGACTACCAGGATGTGTTGGTGCCCCCTAGTGGATTTTGGCAACGGGCCTACCAGATCCATAGCAATCCGTTCAAATGGGACCTCGATAATTGGAAGCGGAACCAGGGGACTACGGCAATGTGGCTGGGGGCTAGTTATTTGGCATGTTGGGCAAGATTCACAATATCTCTCGACCTCTTTATACACACTGGGCCAGTAAAAACGCTGCAAAATTCGGTCCCGCGTCTTCTGCTGGCACAGGTGCCCCCCTAGAACATGTTGATGGGCTAATTCTAACACCAGTCTCCGATATGCTTTATGCACCACCAATTGTTCCACATTCTCACCCTGCACCTGATTTACCTGGTATAAGATCCCCTGATTGACCACAATGCGGGGGTACACAGTCTTGGCCCCCGGTTGTTGTGGTGCACCTTCTACAATTAAGACATTCTCCCAGGCTCGAGATAACATCGGGTCTTGGTGCTGTGCTGTACCGAAATTTTCTCCGGAGACATTGAGATCTGCCAACTCAGGACCTGATGGCAGCTTCTCCACGGATCCTACCATTACATGCAGTGGAGACGTCTCCGTCTCTTCCACCATAGGAGTGGCCACCCCAACTGTGGTTGCTTCCAACTCAGGTTCCCAGGATTCCGGGGTCACCCATGAGTAGGGCCAGTCTATTGGGGACACCCCTGCCTCACAGGTCTGGGGAGCTCTTATCTGGGGCCACAAAGACACAAACGCTGGAAAGTCTCTCCCAAAAAAACAGTTCAAGTAGTAACTTTGTAGCCATGGCCACCTCATGAGTCTATCGACTGTTTAGGGTTGAGACGGTCACCAGGGCGGTGGAATAGTCTTTTAGGTCACCTTGGATACACAATACCCCAGCCTGTCTTCCCATGTAGTCCTTGTTTTTTTGTGCGGCACCAGGTTGGACCTCACTAGGGTCACCATACTCCCTGAGTCCAACAATGCCTCCACAACACAACCTGGAGGTGGTGGAGGTGACCCGAGTCTCCTGCCCTGGGGATACCGGTGGCACACAGTCTCTGGCATACAGGGATGGCTGGAGTGCATAGTTTGTGTCCAATGGTTCCTGCCGCTGGGGACAATTAGCCCTATGTCCCGGTTCGTGACAGCCCCAACATAGCAGCGGGGCAGGGCTTTTAGGGCTTTCCAGGTGCCTGGGCAAAGGTGGGGACCTCCTGGGTTTAACCCCCCCCTCCCACAATTTTACAGTGGCCTCGAATCTCTCTATGAGGTCAACCATACCCAGTGCGCTGCTAGGGGATGCCTGGCCAATCCAGCTCTGGAGGGTGAAAGGCAGAGCCCTCCAGGACATATCGGCCAGGAGACGGTCCAGCATGGCAGTGGGACTCAGGCCCTCCGGCTGTAGCCACTTCTGCAGCTGCTGCAACAAGTCATAATATTGCGGCCGGGCAGGCTCAGCCGGCTTATATTCCCACTGCCTTACTCTCGGGGCTTGGACCCACACATTTACAGTACCCTCAGCCTTGCCAAGATCTCACCCTTGATGATGTCATAATCCGCAGCCTGGTCATCGGGTAATTCAAAATATGCCTGCTGAGATCTGGATGTCAGGAACGGAGCGATGACCTCAGCTCACTGGTCCCGGGGTAACCTCTCCCTCGCGGCCACTTTTTCGAAGACCGCACGGTAGGTCTCGACATCATCGGCAGGAGTCATCTTTGGCATCATCATCCGAACAGCCTTCCGGACATCAGGGTTGGTCTGAGTCGTCACTGCGACTTGAAGTGCCATCACCTGCTGTAGTAGTAGCTGGTTGTTCTCCTGCTGGTGCTTTTTGGCCTCCTGCTGGTGCCTGTTGGTCTCCCGCTGGTGCAAGTTGGCCTCCATGAGCGCTTTCACCACGGCCTCCATTTTGGCAACACTGCAAACACTGGATCACTGCAGATGCTGGACAGTCACTTATGGATGGTTCGTTGCCCCTAGCAACAACTCCAGCGGGTTCCCCCCGGCTTGGTTCTTGGCAACCGCATACTGCAATTCAACTTTGGTCCTCACTGCGTTGATCGCATGCTCCACCAAATGTGATGACTCGCTCTTGCAAATAGGTGTGACTGCAGTATAGAGGCAAGGAAGCAGTATTTTTCAAATCAAAGTTCAGTGTTTTATTCACACTTGTCACACAGCAAACATTCTTTAAATGCAGAACAAAGGAAAATGTAACAAAAAGTCCACCTGTATTCCTTAGGTGTTTGTTCACACCTCAGACCATGCCATGTGGCATCAAGCAAGTCTTTTTAAGGCCTCCAGGCAGGCTGCTCACCAGCTTCCAACCTTGGAACAGAGTAGGGAAGAACTCCACTCTCAGCTCTCTCTGGCAGTGTGAGCTGCAACTAGCAAATCCCCCTCAGCTGGTGAAACAGGTTGTCTTTAAGGCCAACAAAATGGGGCCTGGATTTTGGTGAATGACCCCCACCCTGCATTTGGTCATTCCCAATAAGACAAATCCCGAATTTGCCTTCCAGCCATACTACGACCATAGTGTCAGTCTGCATCGCAGCACAGACACTGAATGAATACCGGCTCTTACTTCACCAAAGCCAGGAGCCTTGGTGACACATATCGCCCATCCACCACGATACCTTTCACCTTCTCACAATAAATATATCTATATATATCTATATCTATCTATCTATACATATATATATATATATATATATATATATATTAAATATACTATGCTTGACAAAGATTGTGTGATACCATCGAAACGTTGTATAACATGGGCCAATAAAGCTCAACAATTTTGCACTATATGCTACATGGTTGTGCTGCGACTTCTTTGGAGTATATATTAAATATACTAGATATACATACTACCAGGGGCATTGCTAGGTCTGCAAAATACTGGGGGCTAGAGCCCATAGCCCAAGCCATGCCCCTAACCACACCCCAGTCACACCCCTAACCACGCACTCAATCACACCAAATCGTGCACAGTATACCAGTGTACAAGGAGAATTAACACCATACATATTACCACCATACTGTTAGTGACCATATCTAACCTAAACTAAGACCACTAATTACCAATAATACTAGTACAAAAAACAAAAATTCTCAGCATCTCCAAACAAATTAAACATGTGCATAGGTGCACACTGCTTGTTTTGTGTGTTACCAGTAGGAACACATAATACCGCCATACAATGACCACCTCCACCATTATCACTGACTAATAACACTATATTTGTTACTGAAAAAAATAAACTATACAAAAGACCATATTCCCAAATACATTCACTATAGAGGGGTTAGATACCAGCTGTACACAGGATCTGTATACCATATAAGTTATTATATACAGTACCATATAGAGGTATATACCGGCTGTACACGGGCTCTGTACACATATAAGTGATTATATACAGGACCATATAGAGGTAGTGGGCAGCAAAATCTAATAAAGCAAATCTGCAGCAGAAAATAAGCACATGTGAATGTAGACATAAAATTACATCTAGGGACTCACAGATGGCGTCTTTTCCGATCAGTGGCCTCCTCTTTCCTTTTCTTCTCCATTTGGATCAGACCAACATGAAGGCTTCTTTCAGCCAAAACTTTATCTCTTTGGCATCTGCAGGACAAACATGTTAGACTCTGCATTTTTCCAGTGCCCTCCTCTACACAATCTCCCCATCTATAGGCCTCCACACTATAAAAAATGCCCCCTTGGTGTCCCGCTCAGTAAAAATGGGCATGTAGATAGCCAAGCATTCAGGTATGTAGGTAGGTAACTAGCCAGGTAGTTAGGTAGCCAGTTTTTTATAGGTAAGTAGGTAGGTAGTCAGGGATGTAGCTAGGCTATTAGGTAGGCATGTATGTAGATAATTTAGGTAGCTCAGTATGATAGTAGGTGAGTGTTTCCCAACCAGGGTGCCTTCAGCTGTTGCAAAACTATAACTCTCAGCATGCTCAAACAGCCTTTGTATTTTTGCAACACTTGGAGGCAGCCTGGTTGCGATACACTGTCTTCGAGGCTCCTAAGGCAGCGTTCCCCAACTAATGTACCTCAAACTATTGCAAAACTGCAATTCTCAGTTTGCTTAAACAGCCTTTGGGCATGCTTAGAGTTGTATTTTTATAACACCTGAAGGCACCCTGGTTATGGAACAATGTCTTGGAAGCCGTTCAATGCAGTGTTTTTTTTTTTTTACAACCAAGGTGCCTCTAGATGTTGCAAAACTACAACTCCCAGCAAGCCCAGTCTGGGCATGCTTAGAGTTGTAGTTTTCCTACATCAACAGAGGGACATAAGATGGGGGGTGGGGTCATAGTGTGGCAAACACCTCTACCCCAACTCTTCACCATGTGGGTCAATATAAGCATGTGGGTCAACATTAGGTAGCAGTTTCCCCATATTAGGTAGCGCAGTTTCCCCACATAAGGTAGCACAGTTTCCCCACATTAGGTAGCAGTTTCCCCACATAAGGTAGCATAGATTCCCCACATTAGGTAGCAGTTTCCCTAATGTCGGGAAACTATGTTGCCTACCTAATTTCGGGAATTATGCTGCCTACATTGACTCACATGGCGAAGAGGTGGGGTAGAGGTGTTGGCCACACCACGACCCCACCTCCATCTTATGTCCCTCTGTAGATGTAGGAAAACTACAATTCTCAGCATGCCCAGACTGGGGTTGCTGGGAGTTGTAGTTTTGAAACATCTAGAGGTACCTTGTTTGCAAAAAAAAAAACACCGCATTGAAAGGCTTCCAAGACAGTATTTCACAACCAGAGTGCCTCCAGGTGTTGCAAAACTACAACTCCCAGCATGCCCAGACAGCCAGAGGCTGTTTGAGCAAACTGAGAGTTTCAGTTTTGCAACAGTTTGGGGTACATTAGTTGGGGAACGCTGTCTTAGGTACAGTTTATCACAACCAGGGTGCCTCCACGTGTTGCATAAGTACAAAGGCTGTTTGAGCATGCTGAGAGTTAAAGCTTTGCAACAGCTGAAAGCACCCTGGTTGGGAAACACTCACCTACTGTCATACTGGGCTACCTAACTTATCTACATACATGCCTACCTAACTGCCTAGCTACATACCTGACTACCTACCTAATTGCCTAAAAACTGGCTACGTAGCTACCTGGCTAGTTACCTACTTACATACCTGACTACTTGGCTACCTACATGCCCATTTTTACTGAGCTGGACACCAAGGGGGCATTTTTTGTAGTGTGGAGGCCTATAGATGGGGAGATTGTGTAGAGGAGGGCACTGCACTGGAAAAATGCGGAGTCTAACATGTTTGTCCTGCAGATGCCAAAGAGATGAAGTTTTGTCTGGAAGAAGCACTGAGAAGGGCTGAGAGCGCTGAGCTCAGAAGCTCCGGTCACATTTGGCTACAGGTCAGCATTTCACTTCACCGGCTCCAGCAGAATTTCAGAACTGTTGTATGAAAAAAGGGAGGAGCACTTTCCTCAAATCTGGTCTTTTATGTACTCCTGGATGAAAGCATATGTGGATCTTGTATATTGTGTACACAGTTGGGAAAAGAAGTAGGATGCAATATAAATTAAACAATGATACATTTATTTATTGGTGTATAATGTCTATGGCATCTGCCTGCGGGGCCCTTGCAGTAGTGCAAGTAGACATATGATATATAACAGGAATATATAAAATTGATAAAATCCAAATAAAATCAAATAAAACTTGTGTATACTGGTATAGATAGCTTAAAGAAAGTCCGTATTGTGCAATCTTGATAATAGGCAGCCGTTGTGAGTGTAATAATATACACTCTGCAGTCCAGTGAGTAGTGTCCCTGAATTATGTAATCCGTGTGGCACAGAGAGATTTGAAAGTCTTATGCAGTAGTTGTGAGAATGTACAATGATTGGTGGTTGCAGGACAGTGTTGCTCACCTGTCCTGACGTGATCCCACGGTGCTCTCGCTACTTACCCGCTGCGGCTTTCGAACCGAACGCCTGGTCGCTTCCTGGAGTGGCCGCATAGGCTTCCTGTTTCAGGCCGCATAGGGTACGCGACCTTACACATTAGTACTCATCTGACACAATAGAGGGTTCAACCTGCTTTTGTGGTTAGAGCTACCTCCCCTTTTGTATAGAATTTCAGAACTGCCTGCTGCTGTATCCCTGCTGGATGTTTGCCGTATGCCATTTCAATAAGCCAACCTTAGTCAGCTAGTGACTCTCGTCGGCTCATTGAAATGATTGGGGTATGGCACAGATCTGGTAAGGGTACAGCAGTAGGCTAGATCTGTCTGACAGAGAGTGAAAATGTGATGTGAATGCTACCTTAATAGTATGTATTTATAGTTTATTAGTATTAGTAGTATTTATATATAGTTTATTAGAAGTATGTATATTTAGTATATTAGTACTATGCTTATACTGTTTATTGGTAGTATGTATATCATTATTAATGATGTGGTCACAGGCCGCAGTAATCAAAGAGTTAAATATCCCTCCAATACTGCCTGTGTTCTGGAGGATGCCTATGAACTGGAGCTCTTGTTCTAAGTGTAGGAGTGATGCCAGTGGTAGTGCCCCCTGTTGTTCCTTGTTCTGCTGATTCCTGTGTCAACCTTCTACAGCCTCCTTTAGTGGACACAAAATCTGTCACTCGCCTTCTTACTAGGGGCATTGATATCTTTGTATGCTTGTATATCATATACTTACTGTATACACTTCCATAAGCCTATATATGTAAAGAGAGAAAACTAGTACTATACAGAAATTCTGTGAAACACAGGAAAAACAGAGAAAATAGATTAATGTGTTGTACTATTCTTCTGTCCCTTTACACATCCAGGCTATAGAAGAGCATACAGAACGTATGTAAAGCACAAATAATAAAATAAGAACAATGAATTGGAGGGGAGAGTGTAGAAGAAACTTCAGGGGAAATTAAATCCCATAGCACTATATATATAAGTGAGATCTCTGGAGGGGTGAGGGACTACTTTCTATATAGGTCAGTGGAAGGAGACAGGAGAACTGAGCTCTGGTAACTAGGGAATAACTAAGAGACAGACAAATTATTCCTGGGAAATAAAGTTGCTTTATTTTCACGTTTCACACTGGTGCCTACCCCAAAGAAAGTAAAAAGACTAGAAAAGGTTGCTGCCTGTTGCAAAAGAATATTATTACCCTAATTATAAGTCACATAGTAAATAAGCTACTGAAGTGTGAAGGATGTAAATCTACAGTTTCCAGTATGACCTGAATACTGCCACACTGTACCCCCTGAATATAATAATGCCACACACTGTACCCCTGAATATAATACTGCCACACACTGTAACCCTGAATATAATGCTGCTACACACTGTACCCCTGAATATAATGCTGATACACACTGTACCCCTGAATATAATACTGCCACATATCGTGCTCAAGACTATAAAACAGCCACACACTGTGTCCCTGAATATAATACTACCACACACTGCTCCTCCTGAACACAATACTGCCACATACTGTTCCCCTGAATACAAAACTTTTACACACAGTGTCCTTGAATATAAAACTGCCACACACAGTGCCCCTGAATATAAAACTGCCACACACTGTGTCCCTGAATACAAAACTGCCACACACAGTGCCCCTGAATATAATACTGCCACACACACTGTGCCCCTGAATATAAATCTGCCACACACTGTGTCCCTGAATACAAAACTGCCACACACACTGTGCCCCTGAATATAATACTGCCACACACTGTGTCCCTGAATACAAAACTGCCACACACAGTGCTCCTGAATATAATACTGCCACACACACTGTGCCCCTGAATATAATTCTGCCACACACACTGTGCCCTTGAATATAATACTACCACACACTGTGCCCCTGAATATAATACTGCCACACACAGTGCCCCTGAATATAATACTGCCACACACACTGTGCCCCTGAATATAATATTTCCACACACACTGTGCCCCTGAATATAATACTGCCACACACTGTGCCCCTGAATATAATACTGCCAAACACTGTGCCCCTGAATATAATACTGCCACACACACAGTGCCCCTGAATATAATACTGCCACACACAGTGCCCCTGAATATAATATTTGCACACACACTGTGCCCCTGAATATAATACTGCCACACACTGTGCCCCTGGATATAATACTGCCACGCACACTGTGCCCCTGAATATAATACTGCCACACACTGTGCCCCTGAATATGATAATGGCACACACTGTGCCCCTGAATATAATATTGGCCCACAATGTGCCCCTGAATATAATACTGCCACACACTGTGCCCCTGAATATAATACTGCCACGCACACTGTGCCCCTGAATATGATAATGGCACACACTGTGCCCCTGAATATAATAATGGCCCACAATGTGCCCCTGAATATAATTCTGCCATATACTGTATCCCTGAATATAATATTGCCAAACACTGTGCCTTGAATCAAATAATTAAGCCTTTGTGCCCTAAAAACAATTAATTGTCTGTGCCCCCTCAAACAATTAATGCGGTCAGTGCCCCTCCTAATAAAATGTGCCACTGTACCCTAATGAACATTGACACTGTTCCTCTAATGATTTGTGCCACTTCTTTCCCAATGATTTGTGACACTTTCTCCCCAATAAACTTGTGCCACTATTCCCACTAATGAAGTGTGCCACTGTCCACATAATGATCTGTGCCACTGCTCCTCATGAACAGTGCCACTCCTCTCTAAAATGATGGTTTCCCAACCTGAGACTCTATAGCTGTCACAAACTACTCCCATCATGCACTGGCAGAACCTTTAATAAAACAAGGACCCTTTTTGTTTCCCATATGGTGTTTTTTTTTATACCGTGGGGTCAATAATTTAATGTGAAGTCTTGGGCCCCACATGGCAGTACCAGCTGCCCAGTTCAGTGTTTTGCTGTGGATAGATATCAGCAATACAGAATACATGCTTGTCTAGGCATAGAGACGTATTGGAAGAAGAGTCTATAATCTGCAGAATGGTGAATCACTGCTCTCTGACATGCACAGAATAGCCTTCACAACTCACATAATGGTCACTGTGTAAACTGGATATGGCAGCTGTGCAATTCATATTGTGACACATTACTATGCCTCAAAGCAAAAAATTTATGTATACTGCAGCCCAGTAAAAGCATATACAAAATATAAAACTTCTTTACACTATATATGGAATTGACCTGAAAATGTCAATGTAATTATGTTATATGCAACAGAAGACACAGCTCTCTGTGTAAAACTGTTATCTTATAAGAGGTTCCGCTTGATTTTTATGCTGTTGAATTATTAACCACTCTATAGTCAGACATAGACTGGCAAGCAAATATGCATTCAGAAATGTAGGTATTGACAGGATGTGTATATATATATATATATATATATATATATATATATATATATACAGTATATTTATTAATTTATATATATATATATATATATATATATACATATATAACTACTTTTACACCAATAACATACAGAAATTATATCTGAATACTCAACAGATGATACCATCATAGCTCAGTAGTTAATTGCACTTGATTCCCATGATTTACCAATTCTTTCACACTCATAACAATGTGTAAGATTCATTTTTTATAGACAACATAGGCTCTTCTACTGAGACACTGCATTATTTGATGTCTGCTGCCCAGCATGTGAAACATGATCCCTCCTAAAACATGGCAGAAAGGGAAGAGAGGCAGGGAGCAGTGGGAATTAGAGGAATGTGATGTCCTATACTTTAGTTAAGGGGAACGATAACTATTTCAATGAACAGGACATACAAGCAGGAGATATATGAAAACAGAATGTGAAAATGATTTACAGAGACATTTTAGTTATGGTGGAAGTCATAAGTCTATATACACTTTAGTTAAAGATGTCAAAACTCATATGTCCCCTTTACAGATTCCATTTTAGCAAACTATCTAAAATCGTCCATCTATTTTAAAGAGTTGGATAATACCAAATATATATATATATATATATATATATATATATATATATATATATATATATATACATACAGTGGGGATCAAAAGTTTGGGCACCCCAGGTAAAAATTTGTATTAATGTGCATAAAGAAGCCAAGAAAAGATGGAAAAATCTCCAAAAGGCATCAAATTACAGATTAGACATTCTTATAATATGTCAACAAAAGCTAGATTTTATTTCCATCATTTACACTTTCAAAATAACAGAAAACAAAAACATGGCGTCTGCAAAAGTTTGGGCACCCTGCAGTTAATATCTTGTACTGCCCCCTTTGGCAAGCATCACAGTTTGTAAACGCTTTTTGTAGCCAGTCAAGAGTCTTTCAATTCTTGTTTGAGGTATCTTTGCCCATTCTTCCTTACAAAAGTCTTCCAGTTCTTTGAGATTTCTGGGCTGTCTGTCACGCACTGCTCTTTTAAGGTCTATCCATAGATTTTCAATTATGTTGAGGTCAGGAGATTGTGAAGGCCATGGCAAAACCTTCAGTTTACGCCTTTTGATGTAATCACCCATGGATTTTGAGGTGTGTTTAGGATCATTATCCATATGTAGAAGCCATCCTCTCTTTAACTTCAGCTTTTTCACAGATGGCATCAAGTTAGCATCCAAAATTTGCTGAAATTTTATTAAATCGATTTTTCCTTCTACTCGTGAGATGTTCCCTGTGCCACTGGCTGCAATACAACCCCAAAGCATGATTCATCCACCCCCATGCTTAACAGTTGGACAGAGGTTCCTTTAATTCAATTCTGTTCCCCTTCTTCTCCAAACGTACCTTTCCGGCAAAAAAGTTCAATTTTAACCTCATCGGTCCACAGAACTTATTTACAAAATGCATCAGGCTTGTCTATATGTTCATTTGCAAAGTTCAAACGCAGATTTTTGTGGTGAGGATGTAGAAGAGGTTTTCTTCCGATGACTCTTCCATGAAGACCATATTTGTACAAGTATCTCTTTATAGTGGAATAGTGTACCACAAATCCAGTGTCTGCCAGATCTTTCTGGAGGGATTGTGCAGTCAGACATGGGTTTTGAATTGTTTTTCTCGCAATCCTGCAAGCTGTTCTGTCTGATATTTTTCTTGGTCTTCCAGATCTTCCTTTAACTTCCACTGTTCCTGATGACATCTGAAAACGTTTTGCTATCTTCTTATAGCCTTCTCCAGCGTCAACTATTTTCAGTTTCAGATTTCTAGATAACTGCTTAGAAGAACCCATGGTGCTGATTGTTGGGGCAAGGTCAGATGAGTCTGGGCATGTAAACACTTTGACATTGACATCACCTGGTCTTCCCAGATGATGACTGAGAACAATCCATGACACTGGCAGGTCTCAGCTTTGCAAAGGGGGCAGTGCATGCTATACATTTTGCACGGTGCCCAAACTTTTGCAGACGCCATTTTTTTTTCTGTTGTTTTGAAAGTGTAAATAAGGGAAATAAAATCTAACTTTTGTCGACACATTATAAGAATGTCTAATCTGTAATTTGATGCCTTTTGGATATTTTTCCATCTTTCCTTGGCCTCTTTATGCACATTAATACAAATGTTTACCTGGGGTGCCCAAACTTTTGATCCCCACTGTATATATATATATATATATATATATATATTTATTTGGTATTATACACATATATTTGGTATTATCCATGTGATATTACGTGGGTACCAACCCTAAAATAAATGAATATATATATATATATATATATATATATATATATACATTTATTTTAGAAAAAAACAGGGGTGGTACCCACGTAATATCACATTAATTTAGAGGTGGATATAATGAGGTGACCATTAAATATTTATTTCTATAGCAGAACACACATAGCAGACCTCTATCTTCTTCCACAGATAAACTGTACATCAGCATGAAGCCCTAGTCATAATAATGAGTCATTCTCATTATAGAAATAAGATTTACAAGCCGTTCTGTGTTATTTTGGGCTCATTGAACCCACTGCACATGTAATATTTATGGCTCTTCCCTTTACATCCTTAATCAGCCCTAGAGTTCAATGAAATAATGTATGTAATCCAAACAAGTGATTCCCAGAACCTGTCTTCATGTTAATAAGTATGGAGGGCGCTTGGCTTAAAGGGGTACTCCGCTGCTCAGCGTTTGGAAAAATACTGTTCCAAAGGCTGGAGGTGGCGCAGGGAGCTTTTGACGTCATAGCCCCGCCCCGTCATGACATCACGCCCCACCCCCTCAATGCAAGTCTATGGGAGGGGGCGTGACGCCCCCTCCCATATTCTTGCATTGAGGGGGCGGGGCATGACATCATGAGGGGCCTGTTATGACATTACGAGCTCCCTGCGCCGGCTCCAGCCTTCGGAACAGATTGTTCCAAACGCTGAGCAGCGGAGTACCCCTTTAAGATAACACACAACCACTCTTCACCTACACAACTGTATGTATGTATCTGCACACAAATCATGTAGGCCATGGGGGAAACACAATAATGAACCAAAACATACACAAATGTAAATAAATAAACAAAAAACTTCATATCAAGCAGCGAAGCTTGTAAAGGTGGTAGCATCATGCTTTATCTTCTTCGCTCTGCAAGTAAAATAGACGGTATGTTTCTCTACATAAATATTTGTTACCTAAGGGATTGCGGTTGTTAGCCTCCATTATGTTAATGTGTTAGGGCCCATTAGATTGATGGGTCACTGTGTATATTGTGTAATCTACAACATGGCTCAGTAATTGTTTCTTCCCTGGCTTGTTCCTCTGCGCTAGCTACAGTTCCAATATTTTGTGTTCATGCTTCAGGGGTCTTAGCGGAGGTATGTGCCGTGGTACAATATGCAAAGATCCCCTCCATCTATGTTTCCTTGGGTTGCTCTGAGACACCACACCACAACTTGGGGGTTACCTGCCGCTGCAAGTCCATCCTGCTTTGCGGCGGGCTCTGGTGAAAACCAGTAACCCCTTAGATTCCGTTCCCCTGGTAGGGCCCACGCCATCACCTCACTGACACAGAGGATCCACCACCCGTGTCCTCCCCGCATACCAGTCCGGATCCTGACAGTAGATCCGGCCATGGATCCCGCTGAAGTCCCGCTGCCCAGTGTCGCTGACCTAACCTCCGTGGTCGCCCAGCAATCACAGCAGATCGCGCTACAATGACAACAGCTGACTCAGTTGACCGCTATGCTGCAACAGCTTCTGCTGCAACAACAGCAACTATCTCCTCCACCAGCTCCTGCATCACCTCCGCAGCAAGTGGCTGCTCCCAGTTTCCGCCTGTCTCTTCCAGACAAGTTTGATGGGGACTCTAAACTGTGCCGTGGATTCCTGTCGCAGTTTTCCCTACACCTGAAGATGATGTCAGACCAATTTCCTACAGAATGTTCTAAGGTGGCGTTCTTGGTCAGCCTCCTGTCTGGAAAGGCCTTGTCATGGGCCACACCGCTTTGGGACCGCAACGATCCTGCCACTGCTACAATCCAGTCCTTCTTCTCAGAAGTATGTAGTGTCTTTTGAGGAGCCAGCCCGGGCTTCCTCAGCCGAGACTGCTTTGCTGAATCTTGTCCAAGGGAGTTCTTCAGTGGGCGAATACGCCACCACTCGCCTCTGAGCTATCCTGAAATAATGAGGCCCTCTGCGCGACCTTCAAGAAAGGCTTATCCAGTCACATCAAAGATGTTCTGGCCGCACGAGAGATTCCTGCTGAACTCATCCATTTGGCCACCCGCATCGACATGCGTTTCACGGAAAGACGCCAGGAGCTTCGTCAGGAAAAGGATCTTGTTCACACCAGGCGGTTTCCCTCCCAGGCTCCTCTCTTCCAACATCCTTTGCAATCTGTTCCTGTGCCTACTGCCGAGGAGGCTATGCAAGTGGATTGGTCTCGCCTGACCCAACAAGAAAGGACTCGCCGTAGGAATGAAAACCTGTGCCTATACTGTGCAAGCACCGAACATTTCCTAAAAGACTGTCCTACTCGTCCTCCACGTCTGAGAAACGCACCCACTCACCTAGTTAACGTAGGAGAGTCGTTGCTAGGAGTGAATTCTTCTTCTCCACGATTGACTTTACCTGTGCGGATTGCTATATCCGCTAATGCTACTTCCTTCTCCGCTGTGGCCTTCTTGGACTCGGGTTCAGCAGGAAGTTTCATTGAAGCCTCCCTAGTCAACAGATTCAACATTCCAGTTATCCGTCTTGTCAAAGCTCTCTTCATTTCACCCGTCAATGGAGAGAGAATGGTCTGCACCGTGCATTACCGCACTCAACCGCTACTCATGAGTGTTGGAGTTCACCATCATGAACATATAGAATTTTTTGTGCTACCCAACTGCACTTCTGAAATTCTTCTGGGCTTGCCCTAGCTCCAACGTCATTCATCTAGCCTCAACTGGCTCACCGGGGACATTAAGAGTTGGGGATCTTCTTGCCACAAGCGATGTCTCGACCCAATTTCTTCCTGCCAGGTCTCCACGGCTACTCCATTGCCAGGTCTTCCTAAGGCCTATCAGGACTTTTTGGACGTCTTTTGTAAAAAACAAGCAGAGGTCTTACCTCCACATAGACCCTATGACTGCCCTATCGACCTGCTCCCTGGTACCACACCGCCCCGTGGTGGGATTTACCCACTTTCTGCCCCGGAAACACAAGCTATGTCTGAGTACATACAAGAAAACCTCAAAAGAGGTTTTATCTGGAAATCTTCTTCTCCAGCTGGAGCTGGATTTTTCTTTGTCGCTAAAAAAGATGGATCTCTCCGCCCTTGTATTGATTACTGCAGTCTCAATAAAATTACCGTAAAAAATCGCTATCCTCTGCCCCTCTTCTCCGAACTCTTCGATCGACTGCGAGGTGCTAAGATTTTCACCAAACTTGATCTAAGGGGCACATATAACCTCATCCGTATTCGAGCAGGCGATGAATGGAAAACCGCCTTCAATACCAGAGATGGTCACTTTGAATACCTAGTCATGCTCTTTGGTCTATGCAACGCCCCCAGCAGTCTTTCAGGACTTTGTTAATGAGATTTTTCGGGACATGTTGTACTCCTGTGTGGTAGTCTATCTTGACGACATCCTCATTTTTTCCTCCAACCTAGAGGAACATCGCCTTCATGTCCGTCAAGTGCTCCAGCGACTACGCCAAAATGAACTTTACGCCAAAATTGAGAAGTGTCTATTCGAACGCAGCAGTCTTCCCTTCCTTGGATACATTGTGTCCGGACAAGATCTTCAAATGGACCCTGATAAACTTTCTGCGGTAATGGATTGGCCTCATCCCACTGGCCTGCGAGCAATCCAAAGATTTCTCGGATTTGCTAATTACTATCGTCAATTCATTCCCCACTTCTCACCATCGTTGCTCCTATTGTAGCACTGACTAAGAAAAATGCTAATCCAAAATCCTGGCCGCCACAGGCGGAGGAAGCCTTTAACCACCTCAAAGCCGCCTTCTCCTCTGCTCCAGTCTTGTCCAGACCAGATCCTTAGAAGCCCTTCTTCCTCGAGGTTGACGCCTCCTCTGTTGGAGCCGGAGCTGTTCTCCTACAAAAATCCGCTAAAGGAAAAAATGTCACTTGCGGAATTTTCTCCAAAACCTTTTCTCCTCCTGAAAAAAACGATTCCATTGGAGACCGCGAACTATTGGCGATTAAGTTGGCCCTTGAGGAGTGGAGACATCTTCTGGAAGGATCCCTTCACCCCATCACCATCTATACAGATCACAAAAATCTGTCTTATCTCCAACGTAGAAAGCAGCAGCACTCAATTCCGTGAAAAAATGTGTGGCTTTATTCAACCAAACATACAGGAGGCGACGTTTCAGCTGTCTCACACAGCCTTTGTCAAGCAGTGACTGGTACATAGTGTGAGGTTTATATAGTCAACAGGTGACAATCAATTAGTGTCATAATTGTTTACAAAACAAAGTGCAGCAATACAGTGGTTATTATGATCATAGATAGTAGGGTACAATTAAACACCTTACATGCATCAGGCGCCTACCATCCATGAAATAAACTCAGTGCAAAACAATAAGTAAACTCAAAATTGTTCACAACTTTTCTAAAGTGCATAATTATTGTGCAAGTATTCACCGTGATGAATGAATCTTCCGGGAGGGAGGAGTTCCGCCGCGCGTCCTCCATTCACCGGCACACACGAGGACGCCAACCAGTCCAGCCCAGGTCCGTCTTCTACGTCTTTCCGGTTTGCGCCGGAAGTGATCTCATGGTAAACAAAAGCACGTGTATGGCTTGCGCTTGCGCACTAGAGTGAATGCGGGCTGTACGCCATCTTAGGTCCTGGCTACCCTTACTGTCAGTCCATATATGCGATAGTGGTACCTATGATACCGGTTATACCGGCGCATCGTGGGGGTGGGATTGTCAACTGTTATGGGGTGATGCCATAGAACGGGAAACCCGTTCTGTTTGGCATACCGGCTCTGTGTCTCCCTGTCTGGCAATCCAGTCGGGTGGCACAATCCGGATAAACAACCCCAAAAGTGACAACCTGGCATCCACTCTCCCATCTTTGCCTTCGTAGGTGTGTTACATGCAGCTCATTTTCGAGGTGCTCAGGTACCCGGCGTCAGGTGCTTAGGAGTATCCGTAGAGTAAGGAAAGGGTGTCGTGATGGCGTCCTCAGTGACCGGTCATGGCTGGAGGCGCAACGTCTCTCATTCACTCCTCTGGAAGAAAAATAAAATAGCATAAAAATATAGAAAAATTTAGAAAAAAAGTACCAAACATACACCATATTCCGCGTACTTGTCCTGTGGCGTGTCTCCATGCCAGAGGAGAAATTATGGATTACATATTTTATGGCTGATTTTATATTCAGTATTCAAACCATGAGGTTTGAGAGTATTCAACTCGTAGATCCACCTCAGCTCTCTCCTTTTTAACTTACATTCCCTATCTCCACCTTTTTCAAGGGGGGGAATGTGGTCTACCAACATAAAACGTAAATCACGTTCTGTATGGCCCAACTCCTCAAAATGTTTAGCCACTGGAAGGTCTTGGCGTTTCTTTCTAATGGTGTAGCGATGGTGATTTATCCTGGTTTTAAAATCCCAGGTGGTTTCCCCAACGTATAACAATTTACACGGGCACCATAGTACATAGATTACGTAAGTAGAATTGCAAGTGAGGTAGTGTTTGATACCGAACTCCTGCCCTGTGTTTGGATGTATAAACTTATTGCCTTTATGCATCAGGGGGCAATTGATACAAGATCTACACGGGTATGATCCCAAGTTGGCACTGGTAATAAAACCCTGTTTGGGACCTCCCCCTCCCACATCAGCCCTCACCAGGCGATCCCTCAAATTGCCGGATCTCCGGTATGACATGAGTGGGGGGGAGGCAAATTCCTGTATTCCTGTGTGTCCTTCTTGTAGGATGTGCCAGTGTCTACGTAAGACACCTGCCACCCTACCAGAGATACCCGAAAATGTGGACACAAACGCTACTCTTTTAGAGGCTGGTCTCTGTTGTGTACTCACTTCAAGCGGATGGAGAACCTTCTGTTTACTCTCTCTGATTATATGTGCCGGGTAGCCACGTTCTGCAAAGTTGGACGCCATTGTGGTAAGGGCGGTCTCCAACTTATCCTCAGAGCTGACTATCCTTTTGACCCTTTTGACATATACTGACAATAGGGTCTACCAGTGGAATAATAACCAGACGGGCCCACGACGGTTCAGAAGGAACAAAGAACAACTCCAAGAACCATCAACATCAACAGCTCATGCACAAGGACACTCCACTACAGCACCTTTTTTAGGACTGGGCAGCAATTCCACCGCAGGACCACCAGAAGAGGTGGTAGGAGACACAAACGACACCATAAAGACAAGGGGACAACGCAACCAGAAGGTGATACAACCCAAGATCCCCTTCAAAAAGAAAGACACAAAAAATTAGTGGTAAATATTTCCTCTATTGATCTAACTGAAATTCAACTAGATGTACTTGCTAAGGGTTTAAATTATTGTCCGGCTTCTAAACCTGACTGGTTCCAGTTGGAGCTGGACCTCCTCCAGTTCTTTAGGAAGCTAAAACTACGGGTTTGGTTTTCTGGAGAGCGGGGGGAGGGCCCGGCCCCACCGTTGGAACAGAATACATGTTGTTTCATGTTAAAAAACTATGATATACGTGTACCAAGCGATTACACTCCTATGTTACATTCTTCTACCTTGGAAACTTTTGCGATGTTAGTTAAAAAAGATGTTGAAGGCCTCAAAACTGATTTTTCACAACATTTTTACCCGAATCTCACTAAAACACAAATGACTGCCATGACTGAATTTGTCCAGAACCACAACCTGGTCATCAAGCCAGCGGACAAGGGTGGAGCGGTTGTGGTGATGGACAAGTCCAAGTACATTGCAGAGGTCAATCTGCAATTAAGTGATACAGTCACCTACAGACAGGTACAGTCCGACCCCAGGTGGGAAGTCGAGAGAGCTATAAAGGGGATATTACTCCCTGCGGTAGACAAGGGCATGATTGATAAAGCATTGTTTGAATTTTTGATAGTCAAACACCCGGTTACTCCTTACTTCTACATACTACCTAAAATACATAAATCGTTGCAGAGCCCCCCCGGACGACCTATCGTTTCGGGTAGGGACTCTGCAACAAGCCACATCTCCATCTTTTTGGATAAGGTCCTACGCCCTTATGCCAGTAGAGCCAAATCCTACATAAGGGATACCTCAGACTTTCTTGAAAAAATACAACCCATCTTTATACCTGAAGGTACCATATTGGCATCACTCGACATTGTGAGCCTCTACACGTCCATACCCCACGAAGGGGGTGTCGACGCTGTGAGGCAAACAATTGCCGGCGACTTCTCAAGCGAACAAGTCACCCTGCTCATCGACCTCTTGAAGATAGTTCTAACCAAGAACTACTTCAAATTTAATGACCAGTTCTATATACAATGTGTCGGGACCGCAATGGGGACAAATGTCGCGCCCACGTACGCGAATGTATTCGTCGCCCATCTGGAGGAGGACGTCATCTCTGTATCCCACCACTTCAGTCATGTACTGGGGTGGTGGAGGTACATTGATGACGTCTTCCTCATCTGGTCCGGCAGTGAGAGCCAACTTCAATCCTTTCATCAACATCTGAACAATATCCATGATAATATTAAGTTCACATTAACACATTCTGCCACAGGAGTACAATTTCTTGACACGTGGGTACGGATTGAGGGAAACTGCCTGCGGACTGACCTTTATGTTAAGCCCACGGACAGTAACTCAATCCTGCGCTACGATAGTCAACACCCCAGACACATGATCAACTCCCTACCAACCAGTCAAATGTTGCGGGTCAAAAGGATAGTCAGCTCTGAGGATAAGTTGGAGACCGCCCTTACCACAATGGCGTTCAACTTTGCAGAACGTGGCTACCCGGCACATATAATCAGAGAGAGTAAACAGAAGGTTCTCCATCCGCTTGAAGTGAGTACACAACAGAGACCAGCCTCTAAAAGAGTAGCGTTTGTGTCCACATTTTCGGGTATCTCTGGTAGGGTGGCAGGTGTCTTACGTAGACACTGGCACATCCTACAAGAAGGACACACAGGAATACAGGAATTTGCCTCCCCCCCACTCATGTCATACCGGAGATCCGGCAATTTGAGGGATCGCCTGGTGAGGGCTCATGTGGGAGGGGGAGGTCCCAAACAGGGTTTTATTACCAGTGCCAACTTGGGATCATACCCGTGTAGATCTTGTATCAATTGCCCCCTGATGCATAAAGGCAATAAGTTTATACATCCAAACACAGGGCAGGAGTTCGGTATCAAACACTACCTCACTTGCAATTCTACTTACGTAATCTATGTACTATGGTGCCCGTGTAAATTGTTATACGTTGGGGAAACCACCTGGGATTTTAAAACCAGGATAAATCACCATCGCTACACCATTAGAAAGAAACGCCAAGACCTTCCAGTGGCTAAACATTTTGAGGAGTTGGGCCATACAGAACGTGATTTACGTTTTATGTTGGTAGACCACATTCCCCCCCTTAAAAAAGGTGGAGATAGGGAATGTAAGTTAAAAAGGAGAGAGCTGAGGTGGATCTACGAGTTGAATACTCTCAAACCTCATGGTTTGAATACTGAATATAAAATCAGCCATAAAATATGTAATCCATAATTTCTCCTCTGGCATGGAGACACGCCACAGGAAAAGTACGCGAAATATGGTGTATGTTTGGTACTTTTTTTCTAAATTTTTCTATATTTTTATGCTATTTTATTTTTCTTCCAGAGGAGTGAATGAGAGACGCTGCACCTCCAGCCATGACCGGTCACTGAGGACGCCATCACGACACCCTTTCCTTACTCTACGGATACTCCTAAGCCCCTGACGCCGGGTACCTGAGCACCCCGAAAATGAGCTGCATGTAACACACCTACGAAGGCAAAGATGGGAGAGTGGATGCCAGGTTGTCACTTTTGGGGTGGTTTATCCGGATTGTGCCACCCGACTGGATTGCCAGACAGGGAGACACAGAGCCGGTATGCCAAACAGAACGGGTTTCCCGTTCTATGGCATCACCCCATAACAGTTGACAATCCCACCCCCACGATGCGCCGGTATAACCGGTATCATAGGTACCACTATCGCATATATGGACTGACAGTAAGGGTAGCCAGGACCCAAGATGGCGTACAGCCCGCGTTCACTCTAGTGCGCAAGCGCGAGCCATACACGTGCTTTTGTTTACCATGAGATCACTTCCGGTGCAAACCGGAAAGACGTAGAAGACGGACCTGGGCTGGACTGGTTGGCGTCCTCGTGTGTGCCGGTGAATGGAGGACGCGCGGCGGAACTCCTCCCTCCCGGAAGATTCATTCATCACGGTGAATACTTGCACAATAATTATGCACTTTACAAAAGTTGTGAACAGTTTTGAGTTTACTTATTGTTTTGCACTGAGTTTATTTCATGGATGGTAGGCGCCTGATGCATGTAAGGTGTTTAATTGTACCCTACTATCTATGATCATAATAACCACTGTATTGCTGCACTTTGTTTTGTAAACAATTATGACACTAATTGATTGTCACCTGTTGACTATATAAACCTCACACTATGTACCAGTCACTGCTTGACAAAGGCTGTGTGAGACAGCTGAAACGTCGCCTCCTGTATGTTTGGTTGAATAAAGCCACACATTTTTTCACGGAATTGAGTGCTGCTGCTTTCTACGTTGGATTTACTGGACCTGTGACTGGGTTTACCTGCAGCACCAGCATACACTTAACAGTGCTGCCCACCTTTCTATAATGTCTTATCTCCAATCTGCCCAGTGGCTAAATCCTCGCCAGGCTAGGTGGTCGTTGTTTTGTGCCCGTTTTAACTTTCAAATCCATTTTCGTCCCGCAGACAACAATGTCAGAGCTGATGCTCTATCTCGTACCACCGAAGCCTCTGAAGCCGAGACCCTTCCTCAGAACATCATCCGCCCTGAGTGTCTGATCTCTTCTGCTCCTGCTTCTTTGGTGTCTATTCCTGCAGGAAAGACTTATTTTCCTCCCCGTCTTCACATCCGGATCCTCAAATGGGGCCATTTCTCCCTTCTGGCTGGTCATGCTGGAATCAAAAAGACTTTACAGTTGGACAAGTGAAGAGAGTGAACCAGATCCTTGGTGACTACCTGTGACATTTTGTCTCCTCCCGCCAAGATGATTGGGTCGACCTGTTACCCTGGGCTGAATTCTCGTACAATTTCAAAAACTCATCCGTCAAGTCTCCGTTCTTTGTGGTGTACGGTCATCATCCGCTTCCCCCCCTCCCCATCTCCACTTCATCTGGAGTTCCTGCCATAGATGAATTGACCCTGGACTTCTCCTCTATCTGGAAGGAGATTCAAAAGTCGCTCTCACTGGACTCTTCTCGCATGAAGAAACATGCGGATAAGAAGAGAAGAGCTCCTCCTGTCTTTGCCCCTGGTGACAAAGTGTGGCTCTCATGTCCCTAGCTACAAGCAGGGTCCTCGTTACCTCGGGCCATTTAGAGTCAAAAGTAAAATCAACTCTGTCTCCTACAAGCTCCATCTTCCTCCTTCTCTTCGTATTCCTAACTCCTTTCATGTATCCCTTCTCAAACCTCTCATTCTCAACCGCTTTTCCCCCAAGGTCACCATTCCTACTCCTGTCACTGGGTCCTCTGACGTCTTCTCGGTAAAAGAAATCCTCGCCTCCAAGGTCGTCAGAGGTAAAAAAAAAATTCTTGTTGACTGGGAGAATTGTGGCCCCGAAGAGAGGTCTTGGGAGCCCGAGGACAATATCCTCGACAAGGAGCTCATCCATAGGTTCCTGGGCTCCAAAAAGAGGGGGAGACCTAAGGGGGGGTACTGTAGTGCTGAGCGATCTGGGTCCCGCTTCTCCTCCGGAGCGCTCGTGGCTTTACACTCCTGCTTGCAGCGCCCCGGTCAGACTAGCTGACCGGGAGCGCTGCTCTGTGTCTCTCGGCGGGGATGCGATCCCCGCGGCGGGACGTGCACGCCCGCGGGACGTGCACGCCCGCGGGTCGCATCCCGTGTCACTCACCGGCCCCGTCCTTCTGTTGAGTCTTGGCGTGCGCGGTCCCGCTCTCTAGGGCGCACGCGCGCCTGGTCTCTCAGATTTAAAGGGCCAGTGCACCACTAATTGGTGCCTGGCCCAATTAGTTCCAAGCACTCCCCACACCATAAAAACCCACTTCCCCTTCCTGTCCCTGCCGGATCTTGTTGCCTTGTGCCCTGAGAAAGTGTTTCTGTGTGTTCCATTGCCTGTGTATCCAGACCCTTGCCGTTGCCCCTGACTACGAACCGTTGCTGCCTGCCCAGACCTTCTGCTACGTCCGACCTTGCTCTTGCCTTGTCCTTGTGTACCACGCCTGTCTCAGCTGTCAGTGAGGTTGAGTCGCTATTGGGTGGAACGACCTGTGGGTTACCTGCCGCTGCAAGTCCATCCCGCTTTGCGGCGGGCTCTGGTGAAAACCAATAACCCCTTAGATTGCGTTCCCTGGTACGGCCCACGCCATCACCTCACTGACACAGAGAATCCACCACCCATGTCCTCCCCGCATACCAGTCCGGATCCTGACACAAACCAGAAGGTGTGAGAACTGCAGGAACCATTGCTTTTATATTCATGACCAAGGCCAGACTAACTCCGGTGTTCTCTGACCAGAGCCTAACTGAACATGTCCTTTAGGATCTTCCCCCTATTCCTAAAATTGTGGTGGTGACATAACAGCCCTTAGCCCTAATTGTCTAAAAGGTTGGACATGTGACATATTACCAGAACCTTACAGTGAGGGCTTTTGGGTAAAAAATGTCATATCAGGCTCAGTGCATGCAGGAAGCATGTAAAGACACATTTAGATCATAATACATTTAAAGAGATAGATTTAAATGGACACTCCGGTGAAAAACATCTTATCCCTATCCGAAGGATAGGGGATAAGATGTCTGATCGTGAGGCCCCGCCGCTGAGATCCTTTGGATAGGAGATAAGATGTTTTTCACCAGAGTACCCCTTTAAGACAGAGCTGGAGACCTTTGAGGATACAGCCGCCCAAACAGTATTCAGAGTAGCAAATTGTG
This sequence comes from Hyla sarda, assembly GCF_029499605.1. NCBI lineage: Eukaryota > Metazoa > Chordata > Amphibia > Anura > Hylidae > Hyla > Hyla sarda. The sequence continues at coordinate 56,116,514 of NC_079191.1, read as the reverse complement.
ACCCCCGCTCTGGGACACCTCATATAGGGCTGTTGTCTTATCGCCAATGATAAGTGTATGGTTAATCTGCATGTGATGTCTAAAGACCTCACTATTCTCCCTCAACAGATGATGATGGGGGAGAGAAGGATCAAATTGGATTTCAACTGCCCGGTCCTTTCATTCTCAGAGAGATAAGCCATCACTTGAGGAGTCTGGAAGCAGCTTACACCTGCTCTCTCCATTCAGTACAGTTCAGTGTATGGAGGAATCAGGAGAGATAGGATCATGAGAGATAGCTGTCATCCAACAGAAAGTACATGAGTTGCATGGCTACCTTAAAAAATACTGCAACTGGTCTTTACTGAGAAGGCTAGAGCCTGTTTGCTTTTTGCAGAATAGGGGAGGCTTGAGTGGCTGACTGCTGGTGGATACCCCTTGACACCAAAGTCTGGAGCATAAGGTTGTCAGCCTGAGGGGAAACTTTTTGGTGGAATTTGCTGCATTAATATTGGAGTCCCACTGTCATAAAGCATACCTTAAATGGGCACTGTCAGATACAAAAACTTTTGATATGTTGTAAAGCATGTATAACCAATAGGTTTTGCAATTACTTTCATTAGAAAATGTTCAGTATTTCATATTGAAAAAAACAGTCAAACAACTGCCCCCCCCCCCCCCCCGCCTGCTTGGACACATACTAGTCCTGCTGTGTCCATGCATCATCACCTATGTCATGGACACACTTCCTTGATTGACAGCTGTGAGCGCAGGGCTCAGAGCTGGAGGAAAAATCCTCTCACTGTCAGCTTGTGCCCCGCTACTGTCAGTGAGGACAAGCTGGGAGTTGTAGTTTTGCTTATGCTAGGGGAGATGTGAGCAGACAGCATACTGATGGAGGGGGCGGAGACCTGCACAGTGAGGCCACGCCCCCTCCCTTTGAGAAGAATTCAGACTAGTGAGCTAAATTACAAGTGTAATAAAAAAATAACTAAAGGTGCTAGACACATAAAAATTACATGTACATGGTCAGGATTAGGTACTGAGTGATATATTTTAAATTAAAAAAAATTTGTTGGATCTGATGGGTACGCTTTAAGTGATAAGTGCCTAATGGGGCCTATGGAGAGTCATGGAAGATGGGGGTGAGCTGACCAGTTGTGTTGCCTGTCTCTGGGTTAGGTCCTTAGAAGTTGATAGCTTGTAGAAGTCAGAGCAGGCTGTTGCCAAGGCAGATGAGCCTGACCATATTGTCATCCTGTAAACTAGTGTTAAAGGGGTATTCCAGGCCAAAACTTTTTTTTATATATGAACTGGATCCGGAAAGTTAAACAGATTTGTAAATTACTTCTATTAAAAAATCTTAATCCTTCCAATAGTTATTAGCTTCTGAAGTTGAGTTGTTGTTTTCTGTCTAACTGCTCTCTGATGACTCACGTCCCGGAAGCTGTGCAGTTCCTATGGGGATACTCTCCCATCATGCACAGCTCCCGGGACGTGACATCATCATTGAGCAGTTAGACAGAAAACTTCAGAAGCTAATAACTATTGGAAGGATTAAGATTTTTTAATAGAAGTAATTTACAAATCTGTTTAACTTTCCGGAGCCAGTTGATATATATATATATATATATATATATAAAAAAAAAGGTTTTGCCTGGAATACCCCTTTAAGATCTACATAGGATCTGGAGTTAGGTGTCTCAGACCTGAGTGTTCCTTGTGGGTTGGCCCATACAAGTGATGGTCAAAGGGAGTTGGCGTAGGGAGAAAAAATGCATGAGAATAATGGAGGGTAGACCCTTTTCGGGGTAGTAACCCTTATTCTGTTAGATTAGTAAAACTTGTCCCTATTGTGCCAAGGTCATTAGGTTGTGTTAAAGAGGTACTCTGCCCCTACACATGTTGTAAGATGTGTGATCACGGGGGTCCTGCCGCTGGGGACCCCCGCAATCTCCCTGCTGCATGTTTAATGCAACGCCGGAGCAATGGAAGCCCGTGACGTCACGGCCGTTTCCGCTTGTGATGTCACGGCCACGCCCCCTCAATGCAAGTCTATGGGAGGGGGCATGACGGCCATCACGCCCCCTCCCATAGACTTGCATTGAGGGGACATGACCGTGACCTCACGAGTGGGGCATGACTGTGATGAGCCTCCGTCCCGCACGGAGCGATGTTCATTCACCTAACTGATGTCTGGGGTGCTGCAGCCAAGATTGCCAGTGTCCCCAGCAGTGGGACCCCCGCGATCAGACATCTTATCCCTTATCCTTTGGATAGGGGATAAGACATCTAGGGGTGGAGTACCCCTTTAAGGGGGTTCCTAGGAATTAGTATGCAAGGTACTGTAGCAATGTCTACTTCAACTGCATGGGAAAATGCTACAGTGCTTTGCACCACGGCCACTAATAGTGAAGGAGATTATAAGTGTCTGGCCCCTTCAAACAGTTGATCGTGGGCGTGCTGGATCATATTCGAAGCCCAACCAAATTAAAGCCTAGATAGCCCCTTTAATAATGCATGGAGCCCCACAAGGTGGCATACAGAGTGCCTATTGCTATGTTTTTTTCTGCAGTCTCCAGCACACGATTCTGACTCCTAACTAATAGACGAACTTGAGCCAATTTCATAGTAAACCAATAAGGGAACATACAGCACAGAATAGTTTTCCCTTTGTGATATAGTATTTTTTTTTATTTCAGAATTGCCTAGAAAGCCCAAACAACAGTGTTGATGAAAGTAGCATTGTAATTAATAGTAATCGCCCCATTACAAGGAGTAAATGAATCTAAGTGCCCTCCGAGTGCATCTCTAATCAGAATATAATGGTGCTGACATGCAGGGTGCGCCCACCGCCTGAAAGGAGCGCTCACCCCCTATTCAATATGCAGTGAAAATCTGCAGTCATGCTGCACACACTAGGGAAAGGCTCAAAAGCTTTCTTGCAATGTCATTTAAATGGAACTCAAAAGCACCCCCGCTAAGTAAAGTGAATGAGACTTTTTGCCAGGGGCCTGGTATAGAACTCAGAATGCCTACCTGCTCATTCAAAGCCTACCCCGCTGAGCAGGAATCTCCAAACAACAATTTGAATATCAGCCTTCAAAATATAAAGGGGGCTACGTGTGTGTGCCAGCTGGGGGAGGGGGGCTTCTTGGTGTCAAATACTGACACAGTTTCGATTGTGATGCCCAAATAATGGTAGGAAACTATGACGCGAGGGTGATTGCATTTTGCTTTTTGTCTAGAATAATTTATGTCAACTGATATCTTTTCTATAGAACAAGCATTTTTTTTTTACAAATGAATGCACATGCTCTTCTCATATATCTCGATGTATATTTTTATGAGTCTTTATGCATATTTTTTTGTGAAAAAGGATGACTCTCTCTAATAGAATAAGACTGTAATAGCTTTGTGCTCCTCGTCTTATTAGCAGTTCCAGTATGGTTTCTACGAGGAAGCACAGACATCACACAAAGACAACACAAAAAATCTGAAATAAGAAGGCTGCAGCATTTATCATGGAGAAGAACATGTCCTTGGTTACAACACACTAATAAACATTGCAACTGATCCATTCTCCAGCAAGACCAGGTGGGTGCGGGAAATCCTCAAGACTGAACAGCTAACTGCCCAGCAGAGGATTTAAAGGGGTACTCCACTGGCCAGTGTTCAGAACATGTAGTTCCGAGTACTGTGTGCGCGCTGTGGGGGTCTGCCATGCCCCCTTGTGATGTCACACCACGCCCCCTCAATGCAATTCCATGGGAGGGGGTGTGAAATCCATCACGCCCCCTCCCATAGACTTGCATCGAGGGGGCGTGACGTGACATCACAAAGGGGCGTGGCAAACCCCCGCAGCGCGCACGCACACAGCGTTCAGAACTAAATGTTCCGAACGCTGGCCAATTTAAAGTTCCCCCCATTAGCTTCAACCACCAATCAGTACATTGTCCAGATATCGGCACCTAAGGAAGATTGTGGAACACAATGAGGACCAACAGCACACCAAACCCATACCTTATAAAGAGGAAGAGAGGGTGGGATAGTGACAAAAACTAATAAAATCACATAAGTAAAAAAAATAAAGACCAGACAATGCAGAGGGGGTGGCCATCCACTCATTTGCTTCCAGGGTGGTCCTTTATTCAAGAAACTTGTGGCTGTCGTCTTCACGACAAGGAAAATGTCAGCCGTATGTTAATTACTCTAAAGTACTCCAGTGTCAGTAGTCAAGTGCACAAGTATAAGCTAAGGACCTTTTAAACAGGACAATACTTGCTTTGTGTAAAAGGCCCAGTGATTAGCCAATGAATGAGCAAATACTTGGATGGCATGGTTTGGACATGTTTTAAAATTCGTGTTTGTTGAATGCACTTTGTTCTATGTAGTAGGGTATATGCGGCCAATCAGTCACTGCCCTCACAATAGCCATGCAGCATCAAGCAGTAGTCTACCTATCTAATACCACTCTACCGATGGTAGAAAAGGGAGGTCCAGAGTGGAGCCTAGCACAGAATGACCATGACTGGTTGGTAAGGGGAGTGAAGTGAGAGGTGGTCAGTGTTAGGCTAATGGTAGGGAAAATTTAAAGGGGTATTCCGCCCATAGACATCTAATCCCCTATCCAAAAGATAGGGGATAAGATGTCTGATTGCGGTGGTCCCGCCGCTGGGATCCCCCACGATCTCTACTGCACGAGATCCCCCACGATTTCTACATCTCCGTGCAGCAGATGACAGGGGGGTGCTGCAGGAGAGATTGCAGAGGTTCCCATTGGCGAGACCCCCGCGATCAGACATCTTATCCCCTATCCTTTAAAGGGGTATTCCGCTGGAAAACTTTTTTTTTTTTTTTTATCAACTGGTGGCAGAAAGTGAAATAGATTTGTAAATTACTTCTAGTTAAATATCTTAATCCTTCCAGTACTTATCAGCTGCTGTATACTACAGAGGAAGTTATTTTCTTTTTGAATTTCCTTTCTGTCTGACCACAGTGCTCTCTGCTGACACCTCTGTCCATGTCAAAAACTGTCCAGAGCAGGAAAGGTTTACTCTAGGGATTTGCTCGTGCTGTGGACAGTTCCTGACATGGACAGAGGTGTCAGCAGAGAGCAGGAAATTTTAAAAGAAAAGAACTTCATCTGTAGCATAGAGTAGCTGTATACGTATAAGTACTGGAAGGATTAAGATATTTTAATAGAAGTAATTTACAAATCTGATTTATGTTCTGATACCAGTTGATTTAAAAAAAAAATGTTTTTTTTACCGGAGAATTCCTTTAAGGAGAAAGCTGGGGATTGGCAAAGTAAAGGGGGTAAGTACAAACAGGCAGCAATCATTAATTAAAGAGGAGGGGGCTTTCCACACTGCTAGCCAGCATTAAGACCAGAGAACAGCCTGCCCACCCACCCATGCGGTTTCTGTATTGAGCGCTTGACACTGTCATAGAAGCCATCAGTAAGGAGGTCTTTATCGCTTCCTGAAGCTTCAGATGTGACTTCACATGGCCGCTCCACGAATCACTACCCATTGGTGTCCTTCCTCAGTCAGTGGTTGGTGGAGTGGTTATGCAATGTCACATCTGAAGCTCCGGAAAACTAAGTGTCAGCAGAGTTCAGTGAAGATCGGAGCACAGATATCGGTGGCTACAAGGGAGCGAGACTAGTAAGTAGAAGCTTTTGTTTTATTATACAGCCTGGGCACATTGGTAAAAAAAAAATTCACTGGGTAACACCTTTAGGTGGAGAAGTTGTTTTCTAGAGAGGAATTATGTTGATCTTTGACAATAGTGACTTTGACAATAGTTAAACTGTGCTGTGAGAGAAGACTGGATCAGAGCATCTCCAAAACAGCAACCTACCTAGTACCTACCAAAAGTAAAAAGGTGTTGGAACACACTGTGTTGCACAGCTTCTTGCCTATGGTCAAAGAGCCCATGTTAGGCTGGGTTCCCATTACGTTTTCCCCCATACGGGAGCGCATATGGCAGGGCAGAGCTAAAAACTTGCACACCCGTATGCCTTTCTATGCGCTCCCGTATGCCTTTCTATGCGCTCCCGTATGTAATTCATTTCAATGAGCCGACCGCAGTGAAATGTTTGGTCCAGTCGGCTCATTTTTGCCCCGTATGCGCTTTTTCCCCGCACCTAAAATCGTGGTCGATCACGGTTTTAGGTCCAGTTGTAAAAGCGCAGAGGGAAGGGAGATGAGCGGAGGCTGGGGGAGATGAGCCGCGGAGGGGGGAGATGAGTGGTGGAAGATGAATGGCGGCGGGAGGGTAGATGAGTGGTGGAGGGGGGAGATGAGCGGTGGTGTGGGAGAGGAGATGAGCAGCGGCGGGGGGAGATGAACGGAGGCGGGGGGAGATCAGCATAAGCAGTGGTAGGGGGAGATGAGCGGTGGCGGGGGGGGGGGGGACATGAGCGGTGGCAGGGAGATGAGGGCCGGGGCAACGGAGCTGGCCAGTTTGCAGAAATATGAAACTACACTGTAATTTAATATTTCTCAGGCGGTGCTGTGATTGGCCAGTTGAATTCATTACTAAGCTGGGGCTTAGAGTTAGCCCCAAATCCAGCTAGCGCTAACTCTCAATTATTACCCCGGTACTCACCGCCACAGGGGTGCTGGGAAGAGCCGTTACCAACAGGCCTGGAGCGTCAAAAATGGTGCTCCTGGGCCTAGGCGGTAACAGGCTGGCGTTATTTAGGCTGGGGAGGGACAGTAACAATGGTCCTAGCGCACCCTGGTAACGTCAGGCTGTTGCTGCTTGGTTGGTATTTGGCTGTATGAATATACAGGGAACCCTATGCGTTTTTTAAATCTGCAGTGGCAGGAGACCCGACCGTCTGCCGGGATACACGGTGTATCCCGGCAGACGGTCGGGTCTCCTGCCACTGCAGGACGTGCGTGATTGTTCGCTCTCTACACTGCAGCTCAGGTCTGGTCTCCTATAGTTCACTGATATCTGGTACATCTTTTCACAGTACAGTGGACCTGGAATTATTCATATAGGAGGCAATTTTGAGACATTCCCGTGCTATCATTGGTATTATTCCAGAGTGGGTTTAACGTTACCCACAGGGAAAGTGTCTTTTATTGGATGTAAATTTGTAACTATATTCTAATTTTTGCTCCACCTGGAGCGGCCTAGAGCTGCAGTGTTGCTTTAATAATTTTGGTCATTAAAGGCTGTGACCATTCATATTACTTTCTATATATGGATTATTAACCCTTTTGAGTGTTTAATTAACCCTTTGTGTGTTGTGTTACCCCTGAGGAAGCCTGGTTATATATGTGATAATGAGTAAACCTAACCAGGCAGAAACGCGTCGGGTGTATTTGGGGTTATCTTTACGCATACCTAATGCAATCAGATATGTATTGTGAATGGTTCGCTTAAACATACCAGGCGATCATCATAAATAGGATACATAGATTAATTTTCTTTAATTATGATTTGGTGATAGTATCATTATATTGCACAAATATTGTGGTGAATTTTATCTAGCTATACAATTAAATGCTAAGTTTTAGGGCACCTTTATAAATATTTCTCTTTAGTTTTGATCCGCAAGGTGAAGTCGCTAAGGCAGACGTGAGGCCCTACTACTTACGTAACTAGAAGTCCACAGGATACATGGATCTGAAATGAGAAGAAAGAAAAAAAACAACAAAAAATGGGGTAGTACATTTAGGGGTAAAAAGTGTTAAAAAAATTTAATAAACACACACACACACATAGCACATTTTTTTCACAACTGTGACTTGAGCTGGGGTTACAAAGTGGTGTTCTGAAGTGATTTATTGTTTTTTGCTTATGTGTGCTAAAAAAAATTGCATTCTAAAGTAATTTATTGTTTTTTGCTTATGTAAGCCAAATGTATCAACCCCCTTTGATAGTATAATAAATATGTCATACATAAGCAAAACCAAAGTAAAAAAAGAATGCCTACAGAACTCGCTTACCAAAGCAACGATGATAAATGTCCCCGATAGAGTTTGTTGTAATGAGTCTTTTAGAAGAAAGTGGAATACTGCATCCGTAATGTACATACTCAACTACTGCAGCATCATGGCTGACTAAAAATGGCCTTGCTGAACATTTTATGTAGATTTTCACCATTTGGTTATGTAAATTATGCTTTAGAAGTGGCATTTTCTTTAAATAAAAAATCCATGTTTGCATCGTGGCGCATGCTACTTGCAAACTAGAATCCATCTAAAATCAAGCCACCGCGACAGCCAGAAAATGAGCTTTCCACGATATAAATATTAATTTCTTTCGTGAAAACACAGTTTTTAACTGGTGACAGTTCTTCCTATTAATCACAGTATTTCCATTCACGCATGGCTGGCAGATTAAAACAAAGTCACCAAACGCTTACTGCTTGATACACAGCTGAAGAGACGAGTAAAGAGGTGGAAATTTCATAGGGCTAGAGATGACAGCTCCCTTAGCTGATCCTGGGACAGATGAAAGAGAAATTATCATCACATCGCCAGGTAATCACCTTAAATGAATTCGCTGTTGTCGCTTACTTAGATTCAGGAGTCAAGAAGGTGTCATGAATGCAAATGTTTCCGTGAGCCAAAGTCACTTAAGGATAAATTCTTTGTCAGGGCTGAGTTGATCTTACTTAAAGAGGTCGTCCAGGATTATAAAAATGATATCTTCTGTCCGTGAGTCATGTCTTTATTGCAGATTATTACTATTCAAAAATTGTGTAGGGCCTGTGGGAGCTAAGCTTGGTATAGACAGGCAAGCGGGAGCAAACAGCAGTCTGAGACAGTGACACAGTTCAAATGCAGGATTTATCCTGTTCTTTATTTTTACCCACAAAGCACAGCTGTATTCACATTGGTATAAAACAAAACCAAACCTGCCTGTCCAGCACAAACTAACACTTTAACTTGCCATCACTATACAGATGGCTTACTACCAGCCACCTGACAAAGCAAAATTTTAAATGTGTTACCTCACACTACTGTAAATTGTCACAAAGTCTGCTTTTTGAAGCTGCAGGTTTCCAGAGTACAAATCCCATCTGAGGGTCATGCTTTGTCTCTTTAGCTATTCTTATTGCCCAGTGATAAGCTGTCTTCAGCACCTATGCTGCCCTGGGCTGGTCTAAAACCTGGAATGGCCTGGAAGTGGGATGAAAGGCCCCACTACCAATTCTGCTCGTTATTCCATAAAAATCCAAGCCCAAAGATGGGACTACCAAAAAGACCCTAGCTAAATCTTGTCAGGAATCCTGTTTCTCATATCTCATTCAATTTTGCCTGGATGGGATATGCACTTCCAGAAACATAGTTTCTCTACCTATGACAGGTTCACTGGGGAAATATAGCGATCCCCAAATATTATTACTGTCACTGTCTCATAGGCCATACTGTACCTTTGTATGCATCTGATTCCATACTGAGATGTAAAATGATTTGTTTCAGGCAGGTTTTTAAGAATTTCTATATATTAAAGAGCTTTTTGGAATTTAGTTGTGTTCATCCTATAACAGATTTTGCAAGGTCTGTCACTTATAAAAATCCCATTGCTGGGCATTCATTTTTGGAACTTCTACCAATTACAGAAAAAGGGGCCACTTCACAAAATGGTGCTGCAGTATCAAATAAGCACCCACATATAGATAAGCCAAAGTTCCTGAATAAACAAGGAAGAGGCCATGGCCCCTTCTTTTTTTTGCTGATCAAGGGAATTCTAGGGGTTCAGTCCCCACCAATCACATCCTAAAGAGAGACGATCAGTGTGCAATCACAGAACCCCCCCCCCCAACAGAATATTCCTAGCTTGGTAAGGTATCCCCTAGTTACAGGATACGGGATAATAAGTTGTCAATTTGTTCGGATTAAATGCATTAACAACAATAACAGTAGATACCTCGAGGAAGCCCAAGTGCCCAAGTAAAATAGTGTCTAAAGCCTTTGTGAAAGTACAGTTGAAAATGCGACAGGAATTATTAACTCCCAAACCTAAAAGGAAAGAAGAGACTGAACAGAGTTTTACGTTTTCATTTAAAAACTCCCCCATGAATCATACAATCAGTAACATTATTAAAAATAATTGGTTTATTTTGCAGGAAGATACTGACCTTAAATCTCTTACGGCTTCAAAATCAATAGTTACACAGAAACGTAATCAGACTCTGAATTCTCTATTAAAAATTTTTAAAAACCAAACAAAACTGGTTAACTGATAGTATCCCGAAAGGGAACTTCAAATGCCATAACTGTTCCATTTGTAATCAAATCTTGGCCAAAAACTGGTTTAGATTAGGGGATTATTCAGTAACAGTGAAACAACTAATTACTTGCCAAACTGATTTTCTAGTTTTTTGTTTAATTTGTCCATGCATACATTATTATATTGGTAAAACTAAGAGACATTATTATATTGGTAAAACTAAGAGAAAACTCGTGGTGGAGTAAAAGAGCATTTTCGCTCTGTTCACAAGGGTATCGGGGCTTCACAGTTTATAGCCCATGTCCGAGATTCACACAATAGTAAAGTGTCCTGTATAAAATTTGCCGGTATTGAGAAAGTTGATGTTCCTCCTAGAGCTGGAGACGGATAACATTTACTCATGGAGAAGGAAGCCCGTTGGATTATCAGAGCTAATGCGCTCGGTCCTCTGGGATTAAATGACAAAAATTAGTTTGGTGCCTTTCTCCATTAAACCACACTTGATCCTTTATGGTGATGTTTTTATTGTTTTATATTTGTTGCACTTGAGTTTGTTGCACTTGTTTATTGTTTCTATCAGGCTACTCATGTATAAACTAGAGGAAGCACCTCAGTGGGTGAAATTTGTTGCCGCCCCTGTGTAAGTCGTTCGCCTCACGTGTTCCACCATTGCTCCCTATGTGTGTCTGTCCATCCTAATGAAGCATTCCTGTTTTTTACTGAATAAAGCCTGGACTTGCTATTGAGAAGAACGTGGTGAGTGTGTTATCCTTACATTCTTCTCTACAAAAGTATTTATCTTGCCTGTATCCCTTGGATGAGAGCACCTCTACCACTCATTTTGCATATGGACTGACACACATGCTATCTGCTATATTTAATGCTATGGAGTTTGCATATACCAGTTACTAGTGGTGTCAGACTTTCTTTTCTTTCCTTGTTGGTGAGATACTAAGTTGTGGTTGGACCCCAGAAAATTTTTCCCGAAGAAATGGAGTGTGAAATGCATTCTCGACCACCACTCCATTCATTCAGTGAACACTGTTCCTCTGTTTCTGTTATAGGCGGGGTTCCCAAAAATTGGACTCCCACTAATCAGCTTGTTAACCCCTATATTTTTATGCTATGTACCATATTATACCAAACTATGATTATCATTTGGCTCATCCTCTTTTACATATATGTGGTGGGCCACAGGGTGCGATGTGAGGTGTAGGGGCAGATGGTGTTGCCCAGGGGTAGATATTGTTAACCCCTTAGTGTTCGTGATGCCAGGGCGTGGTTTGCTTATGTAACCACCCGAAGGTAGCACCGCTAGTCCTAGGTTAGGCAAGGCAAATAATAGTTCAAGGCCAGGTTTAGGTTAACGGCAGCTTTTACTGAGATTAGACAGGTGTTACAGTCTATACCATTCGGCCAGGATCCCAGAAAGGTAACCAGTAACACAGGGGACCTCACAGCTTGCTGGGGCTTGCATTGACCTGACAGACTTTAGCGTAGCCACGCTGACTATGCTTGACTTGACTGAAGATAGTGACAGCAGATAAAGATGACTTGACTTACTGACTTGTGGCTGCAATTTAGGTTGAGGCTTCCAGATGTACTGGACACTGGCTCTGAGACGTCTGGACTGGACTTGACCTCAGGGTCTAAGAGAGTGATTGTAGTTCCTCCCCCTCTTATAAAGGGGGGGCTGAGCAAGGAGCCCATAGGCTAGCTGCGGGTCATCTGGTCACCTGGTACTCACTGGGTAACAAAACATATGACTTAAACATGTGACAACAATTATTATGTGACTAACAATCATGTGACCATATCAAAAGGTCCTTTATACTAAATATACAACTTATATACAATATGGGGAAACACTGCAGGAGAGCCCTGAGGACGTACATGGACTCAACCTGACAGGACTGTAGGAGCATATCCCCCAGCAGCTGCTAACTTGCAGCACTCGAGCCCTACTGTCACTTCTGCCCTGTCCACTGTGACTCGGGATGGGCCTTTCTGGTGCCATTGAGTCCAATCCTTGGATGCAGACTCTCTGACCTCTCCGATGTTTCGGATGCTAAATGCCTTCTCTCCATACCACACAAATGCCTCATACATTTGTCTTGGAGCTATGGCAGTGGTTCACCATCGGTGGCTGTGGAGCCTTCACACTCTCCTGCAGTTAGTACTGTACGGCTCAACACATCACATAAGTTTTCCTGCGTACGCCCTACAACAAAAGAACAGGCATCTGCACTAGAGATGAGCGAACTTACAGTGATTTGATTCGTCACAAATCTTTCTACATTGTCTGGAGTTATCCTATCTGCACTCCACACTTTTGAGGACAACTTGACAAAACATTGGTTGGGATCACAAAGGAGCATCTGGTTAGCTACGCCATCCTGCCAATTGACATTTCTGAAGGACTACTACTCCCAACTAGCCTGTACTATAACCACCCCCTGGGCACTGTATATGGGTAAAGCTTCCTGACAGTCTTGCTTAGAACACACTGGATACAAGGTATGAACATAAGCGCATATAATATTCATTTAACCTGTAAAGCCTTGTTACGTATCCCCAGCAGCTCACCATATTGTTCATATGCCATGGTTTTAGCAAGTATACAATCAGTATGAATAGGTGAGGTGAAGGTGTTATGTTACGGCACCGCAACAACAAAGAGGTCTTGAATGTCAGCAGCATACAAGCTGTGAAGTCTAGTTGCCAAGTTAACATTTCTTGTTCCAGCTGAAGTTGGGGGGGGGACCTCCATTCTGGCAGGGGACAATACAGCTCTACCAGCGGCATTTTCTTTGATAAATATATGCCATATGTTGTTGACAAGTTACGTTTCAAACCTCGACCCCATCACAATACTCCATTAATACAACAAGAACACGATGCTGGTGTGTTATTTTACCATCTAATGCTATTCATTGACTGCACGCTCTTCACTATGAACCTACTGTGCAGAATAGATCTGGCTGGAATAGTAATTGCCCAATATTGGCAGAGTTGCTGCTTTTGGTTGTAGCTGCATTATGCAGGGCTTATTGGGGGGGGGGGGGGAAGATACACATTTCAGGGAGTTTCTTCTATATCTGTCGCAGTTATTTCAAGCAGACTATATTGTGTCAATGAGTTTAAGGCTACAGACCACTAATTCAATTAGGTAGCGGAAAGCCATGGTTGACTTACAAATGGCAGCCTTGCAATAGATTTGGAATATTAAACTAATGCAAGCAATTTGTTTTAATATATACTGAATGGAAGTAGGTTTAAAGAATTCCTTCATTCTACTACACCATAGATTGAGGTCCCATTAATCAAACCGTGATGGCTTATCGTAAGAGTAGGTTCACACAGGCAAGAGAAGCACTTATGTGAAGAGCTACGCCATGGCCCGTTGACTTCAATGGGAGCTTCAGGACTGAGGGGTCCAGAAAATAAATATATATATATATATATATATATATATATATATATACATATCACTTCACACATTTCCTCAGCGCCAATTGTAGAGCAGAGTTGTGAACAGTGATACCACACACGCTTCAAAAACGTTTTTGGGGCTGTATTATTGTAACGTAAGAATAGGCCATCAATGTTTGACTCTCAGAAAGCCCCTTTAAATAACCCCCTGTTCTTTATGAGGACAGGCAAGCCATTAAAGTATGTCTGCCAAAAAAAAAGAGGAGCAGGCAGATGTGGTGGCTGCTATCAGCAGCCTCCCATTGTTTTCAATTAGATTATACTGGTTTTTAAATGAAGGTATTTCCGGAATCAGCCAAAAGAATGAATATGTTAACTTTTTAGCAAATCCAGCCAACAGAATCCCATTTGTCACTGGGGCAAAGCTTATTTCAGCCCTAATATTCGATAAAAAAATAAGGACTTATTCTTGGTGGAGCCAATTCTATGAGCATGCAGGTAGAATTCCACTCATTATAACTCATGGGCCCTTAGGGTAGCAAACCGATTCTCTGCCTTAGGTAAGAGAAACCCTAGGTAGCTTGTTGACTGTTTCCAATAGCATAGTTTATAAATGGAAGAGGACATATTGTTATAATCTCATAAAACTCCATCTACTCCGGTGGGACCACAGCGAAACAGTTGAAGACTGGATTCAGAAAAGATTAAACTGCAATCATGGTATGCTGACCCTCATCTGTCCATGTGCAGTTGTGCTGCTTTTCTCAAGACTACTTCCTTAATTGTTGCTCTCCAATTTCGAGATCACAGCTCTTGACCAAACATTCATATTTGACATGTTGATTTGATGGGCATTTCCCCCTTTTAGCATCTAAACAACATACTGATACAATAGGTTATTTAGTTTATCCTCTTAATAAGTGATCAATATTAGATTACTGGGGGCCTCGTGGCACCACGCTGATCATCTGTGTGACGGGCAGTGGCGCTCATGTAAGTGCGTCAGCCTCTTCAGTGTTTACACGTGCTCCATTCCTGCACTCATCGTACTTTTAGTAGTGTTGGTGCAAGGAACTGGAGAGTAGTCCCGTTTAAGTGAATACTTTTATGTGTTAAGCATTCAATATATATGAAACAAAATTAACATAGAAAAAGATACGTGAATGTATGTATAACAGGACCATGGGTAACTCCACATTGTTCTTGCTCCTTTACCCAAGCTCATACACCTCTATGTGAACACAAAGATTCAATTATTGCAGGTTAATGAATGATCACAATTTCTTGTTGCCTTTTTGTCTTTGAGGTCACATGAGAGTAAAGTGCCCTTGTGAGCAAGACCATAATAGTTCTTTTTTTTTTTATAAGTCATTAAGAACAGTAAATATTTATATCCAGCAAGGCAATTGTATCCCACATTACTGAACATGATGTATGAAATATGGTACATACACATATTCTGAATATTCTGGGATATGTTCTAAGAGAAAGGTAAAAATAACTAGTTTTATTGCAGAGACAACTAGGGTACAGCCACACTGAGCAGAAATGTTGAGTTTTGTTAAAGCGTTATTGTCATTTGTTTACATTTTTAACATGTCGTCCAGACGTGTCAAAAGTTTAGACTGCCCTGGGTCTCAGTACAGACCTGCTGTGATAGTGAGTTATAATATCATGGCACTCCTGGTCAGCCTCTCAGTTCAACTAATGGGCTCCATTTTAGTCTAGAGAGCGGGATCAGTCGGATTGGGATGCCAGAAGGGGAGAGGCTATATAGATTTTTTTTAGGGAAACTACAATGCCAAGCATGCCATGAAGGCCAGCAATTGTCAGGGCATGTCGGGAGATATAATTTCCCAACAGATGAAGGGCCAAAGGTAACTCAAATCATAAGACTCATATAAGTGTAATACAGCTACATTTCAGCATAAGTAATATGGCCAAAAGTCCTCCTCCAACTACAGGTCTTATGACTCAAACTGAAGGCATTATAGATTGCTTTTTTTCTGTGGGTTCATTAAAAAATATAGGCATAGTATCTGACACTGGCATCAGGTTAGGGTAAGACTTTCCAGAAAGAGCTTCTGTCCAATGGAGTTGCAAGCAACTTTTTGCACTTCTGTGGGCTACAACCGTTGAAAATCTCACTTTAAAAAGTCTCTGTAGCCCTAGCCTAAGGTTGCTTTCACATGTAGTATTTGGTCAATATTTTGGTCAATCTTTTTAACCAAAACCTTGAGTGTAACCAAATTTTTCTGTGTTTTGAACCCAAACTACAACACGTGAACCCAGCCTTACGTAAAAGTCATACTTAGCATTACTGTTGTTTGTATAAACTGTGGACATATCGTCCAGACCTGAGACTTGCTGAGATCATGAGCTATAGGGTAACCTACAAGTACCTGAGGTGGTGCTCATGACTAAAACAAGGAGCTTGGCTTTTCATCTCATTCCAGTTTTAAGCATAGCACTCCATCTCATTACTGTTCCCACCACATGGCTCTCATCTAATTCCTAGATCCCAACATGGTATCCCATTTCATTTTGAGTCCCCAGCATTGCTCATTATCTCAGTCCTTGTTCCCAGCATGGCTTTTTTTTCTCATTCCTGGTACACAGGATGGCTCCCCTTTATAGTCTAGTCCCCAACATGGCTCTCATCTCATTCTTGGCCTCATGCATGGTTTTCATCTTAATCCTAATCAAAGTATGGATCCCTCTCATTCTGGCTCCCCACCATGGTTCCCCATCTTGTTCACGATTCCCAGCATAACTACACATCTCATTCTAAATCCCCAGTATGACTCCTTACCTCATTCCTGTCCCCCAGTATGACTCTCATTCCTAGCTCCCCGGCTTATTCCAGGCCAACTGGCATGACTCTCCTTCTCATTCCTGGCCCCCAGCATGCCTCCTAACCTATTGCAGCATGGCATGGGTTGCACCCGTTCCATCTGACAGCCTCCATCTATGGGATTTTGCAGGAAAAATAAGTCTGATCCATTGTGGCCCTACCTCAGAACTTATAGAACTAAAAGGTTTTGCTGCTAACACCATTTATCTGAATGTCTGCCATGTATTACAGTAGGGAAATAACTGGGTGGCCCGAGCATTTCCGGAAAAATCAGCAGAGGGAAAATTAAGGGTAATCGGCTGATATATGTGTATGGTAGAATACAGACCCAAAGCCTGAGCCTGCGCCACCAAGAGATTCTAATGACAACATGTGCCTTTGAGATTGGTGTAGTGTTGTCATGAGCCCATATGATTCCAGTTCATCATCTACATTAATATATACACTCAATCTGGTTTCAAATAGGAGTTATGTGTCTATATGTGGGAGCACTGGTGTTTTTGGTGATTTGAACATGTCATCAAAAAAAAAAAAATTCTGCATACTAAAGCCTTTTATAATGCATTGTGGTAGGTCCCCTTTAAGAGTTTACACGCTTTACCATGACACAGCACTATGACCTTTCTTGTCTAGCTGACACAGAATATTATTTGTTAACAGTTTCTGTTACTACAGCTTAGGCCTTGTGTACACTGAGTAAACAAAGAGAGAAAAAAATAGGACATTTTGCCTGTGTGCTTGACACTGAAATTAATTGGAATTTACATGGAATTTGATAAGGAATATGCATTGAAATCAGTGTGGATTCCTTTTGAGTATCCTTTCAGCCTCCCCTACAACACCATATACCAGGATGCCATTTTTCTGACCCTGCAATTCCATAGAGAGGCTACTCCATACAGAGGGTACTCTGGTGCAAAACATCTTATCCCCTATCAAAAGGACCCCCGCGATCTCCGGGCCGGCAGCAGCGGTGTCCGGAACATGGGAGAGTGGAGCTCCCATTTTCGTGATGTCATGCCATGCCCCCCCCCCATTCATGTCTATGGGAGGGGGCGTGACGGCTAGTACGTAGCCGTCATGCCTCCTCCCATAGACCTGAATGGAGGGGGAGCAGTGGCTGTAGTCGCCAATCATCCGGCACGGAGCAGATTTCGCTCTGTGCGCGGATGACCGGGGTGCCACGCCAGGGATCACAGGGGTCCCCAGCAGCGGGATCCCCGTGATCTAACATCTTCTCCCCTATCCTTTTGATAGGGAATAAGATGTTTTCCGCCGGAGTACCCCTTTAAGTTTTTTATTCCACCAAATTGTACAATTGTGACATTTCAGCGAAAAGCTAAATTTTCAAGCATACCAAGTAGTATATATATATTTTTTATCTATGAGAGGTTTCCGTAATGTGAAAAAATCCCACCAAATCCCTGCCAAATTCTGCTGCCCTGTTCACATAGAAGAATTTCCGTGCCGGAAACAACTGTTGTGAAAATTCTAATTCCAGTGTCTGCAGAAAGAATAGACATGTCCATTCTTTCTGGGGAATGCATTTCCATCTATGAGACGGCGCATTTCTAAGCGGTCCTAGCACTGTCATGTCATGCCGGCGCTCTACTGTCATGGGAATGTCAGCTCAGAGATTTTCTGTGCAGACATTCTACCATGTGAACATAGCCTAAAGCAGAGTTTACTTGTCCTAACACTTTTTTTGGATTAATTCACAAATGGCTTATTGGTATTTAATTAGGCTAGTAAACTCAAATCTGCTGTCAAACTTGGATTTGTACTGGAACAGGGACTCTCCTACAAAAAAAGGAGTCCCTGCTCCTGTACATTTATCAAAACCTGTCTTGAAGAAGAGTGGCGCAGTTACCCAATCAGATTGCTTCTTTCATTTTTCCCAGGCCTCTTTAAAAATGAAAGAAGCAATCTGATTGGTTACCATGGGCAACTGCACCACTCTTCCTCTGCACAAATTTTGATAAATCTTCTCCACAGTTTCCAGGGGGCCCTACCCTATCAGCATAGAACACTACTTAAAATTAGGTAGAGGAAGAAGGATTCAGAGAAGTACTCGGGCTAGCAAATATGAGTAAGCCAAAATGCGTAGAGCATCACTGTTTAACTTCGGGCAGCATGATATCTTGTTCAGTAAGTACAGGAGCAGGGACTCCTGTACTAATTCATTTAAAGTGAATCACTAAAAATCAGATTTGGACAAATCAAATTTTTTCTTTTGTAAAATTTAGATTAATTTTGATTTGTTCAATATCCATCTGCTTATAACTCTACTCTTTCAGAATTGTAGAAAAGAGTGCGGGGTGTTGCTGGCAGGGAATGTCCCTAAAAATCGACCAGGGCTGGTAGTGCTTCTCCAATAAGTATAGGACAGTGCATTAGGTGCAGTAAGTTAAATATTTATTCGTATATATGTTTGGACAACATATTTCGAAAGGCAAATTCCTTTCTTCTTCAGGTCCATGTCTTCTTCAGGTCATGGACATGACCCTGAAGAAGAAAGGACTTTGCCTTTCGAAACGCGTTGTCCAAATTTATCTATACGAATAAATATTTTGCTTTCTGCACCCAATGCACTGTCCTAGACTTATTGGAGAAGCGCTACCAGCCCTGGTCGATTTTTAGGGGCATTCCCTGCTGGAACACCCCACACTCTTCCTACAATTCTGCAACTTCTACCACTCCAGTACAGATCCGGTACCGATCCCACGAACACTATGTGGGAGATTTATCAATCAGCCTGAAACCCTAATCGTCTGGTTTTTCCCACAGCAATCTAATCACAGCTCAACTTTTGATTCTTAACGAGCTCTTGTAAATGAATCTTAACGAGCTCTTGTAAAGTGAAAGTTAAGCTTTGATTGGTTGCAATGAGAAAACCAAGACAATTAGGGTTTCAAGCTGATTGATAAATCAGGGCCTATGATGTTGAATGCTTTAACCAGTGTTGCGACAGCACAACATACAAAGGTGAGCATACCAATTGTTCCACATTCTACTATACGCCCGCCAAAGGTAACGGCACTATAGAGCGCCATCTCTGTGTTGTCTTTCTCTATGCTTCTACATCTCTACTCTTTACCATACAGAGGCGGATGTGCAGATGTTCTGTGGTTGTAACTTGTGCCCTCTAAAGATCAATGGGGGAGACTTCTCAAAACCTTTGCAGAGCAATCTGATTGGTTGCTATGGGCAACTGGGAAACGTTTACCCTACCCAAGTTTCGATAAATCCCCCCTAATGTCCTGCAAGCCAACACTTTCTGGGAATTTTTTTAATTTTTTAATTTTTATTATTTCTTTATTTCAGGGGTCAAAACTTTTGTACAAGCACCTGTGGGAACTCTATAAGATTCGGGAGCTAAATCTCCATTTAGAGCCTGGCCACACTTGAAGGCAATTAGAATAATTTCACAAAGAGCCAACACCAAATCGGCCTTTATCACGACAATGAAACCGATAGCGCTGTGGTGTGACACGGCCGATGACATTCGATCTGCAGAACAAAGCTCCCGGGAGACAATGTGGTTAAGAGGGAAATAAAACAAATTTCTCCAGATATTCCAAGATTGATCTGTCATTTGAGTGAAGCAGAACTTCAAACGCTTTATTAGTTTTCCTCACATGTAAAGGAAATCTCTTCACGCCTGACTGGGTGTGGATACCCGATCCTGGCGGATATTAGCGTATCATACTACAAGGCAATAAGTAGTGCTTAATCGTTTTCAAATATAATAGAGACCACTTTTATTGTTCGCTAACAAATCTGCTGATGTACATCGTATTTCAGGCACATAAAAAGTGTGCAGATCATTATGCTCTACCGCTCTGACATTTAGCTTCTGTGTAAGCAGGAACGGACCTTGTAACCTTGTATGCCACAACCGGTTATGTTATGTGACATTCTTTTTCTGTTTGCAGGTAGCATTTAAAGGGTACCTCTCATCAAATAAACTTTTGATATATTTTAGATTAATGAATGTTGAATAACTTTCCAATAGCATGTTAATGAAAAATATGCTTCTTTCTATTGTATTTTTCCCGATCAGTCCCGTCAGCAAGCATTTCTGACTCATGCTGGAGTCCTAAACACTCAGAGCTGCCAGCCTGCTTTGTTCACAGCCAAACAGGCTGTGAACAAAGCAGGCTGGCAGCTCTGAGTGTTCTCCTTTGTGAACAAAGCAGACTGGCAGCTCGTAGTGTTTAGGACTCCAGCATGAGTCTGAAATGCTTGCTGCCAGGACTGGTAGGGAGACCCCTAGTGGTCATTTCTTCAAAGTGGAAAATTAAATAGAAAGAAGCATATTTTTTCATAACATGCAATTGTGAAGTTATTCTGCATACATTAATCTATAATATATCAAAAGTTTTTTTGATGAGCGGTACCCTTTAAAACAGTGGTCTCAAACAGTGGCCCTCCAGATGTTGAAAAACTTCAACTACCAGCATGCCCGGACAGCAAACGGCTGTCCGGGCATGCTGGGAGTTGAAGTTTTGCAACATCTGGAGGGCCATAGTTTGAGACCACTGATTTACAAAAACAACTACAGCTGATATACATAGGCGCTGTAAAAATTTAACAAAAAGGGTCACATAAAGAGATATGACTGAGCTGTCCTATTCAGTGAAGTTGTGTGAAAAGCAACATGGCAGCCTACAAAGATACCACAGGAGATGTCATTCACATCCCCCAAACTCCCAAGTGATAAAGATACCAGGATATACAATGATATATCCCACCGTGGCGTGGGTTATGGTGCCCATACACTTAAAGGGGTACTCCAGTGGGGGGGGGGGGGGGGGGGGGGAGAAATGTTTCCAAATCAACTGGTGCTAGAAAGTTAAATAGATTTGTAAATTACTTCTATTTAAAAATCTCAGATCTTCCAGTACTTATCTGCTGTATGCATTAGATGAAGTTGTGTAGTTCTTTCCAGTCTGACCACAGTGCTCTCTGCTGACACCTCTGTCCAGAGCAGAAAAGGTTTGCTATGGGGATTTAATTCTACTCTGGACAGTTCCTGACATGGACACATATGGCATCAGAGAGCACTGTGGTCAGACTGGAAAGAACTACGCAACTTCCTCTGTAGTATACAGCAGCTGATAAGTACTGGAAGGATTCAGATTGTTAAATAGAAGTCATTTACAAATTTGTATAACTTTCTGGCGCTAAATGATTTGAAAACATCTGTTTTACCCCTTTAATGAGTATCTGTCACCAAACTAAACTTTTAATATATTGTTCCTTATGTAATTATAAGACACTTTGCTGTTAAAATTCTCATCCTTTATATGTTTTTAATGTGATTGAAAAAATGGCCACTAGGTGACTCTGTTCTGTTCCCTGCGTAAGTCAAACAGTTAGTTTGGTCTCCTCCCGGTCTGGCAGGAGTCCAAACTCAGGAAGTGCGTGTGGGGCATGGCAAGGCACAGCTCTCGCAGGCTTCAGTGACGTTGTACCTGCTGGGGAACGCCCACTTTCTCCTCTTGGGAGCTCACACAATGTGAGCAAGGGGAAAGGTATGATACAGAGCTTTTTAAAGCTAGGAAGAAAAATTAAGGTCAGGAGGGGTGTTAAGAGTGGTTTAGAAAATATGGTCTGACTTTAAGTCAAAAGTCAGCCAAACCAGCTGACTTCAGCATGATCGGACAACTGCCTACAGGGGTGTTTTCAAACTGTGGACCTCCAGATGTTGGAAAACTACAACTTCCAGAATGTCCGGACAGTTGTTGTTTTGCTACAGCTGGAGGTAAAAGTTTGGAGACCTGGGGTCTACAGTGTATGGTGGCCTCCCAAATGACCAAATCCAATATGCCAGATTTTCCCTCCTTCAACATCATCTGTTGGGGAGGGAAGGGTGGGGTATGTTGGATTTCAACTGCCTAACCATTTTGTTTTTTGAGAGACAAGCGGCTGGCAGAGCTGTCTGGCAGTGGCTTACCTCTCCTTTCTTGAACATGTAAGCATTTTGTGTACTGTCATATAGTGTACAAATGACCGTACCATACAGTTCTCATTATCAGTGTGATACAGTACACCTACACCTTTAGGTTTTTGTAGTGGTCATCACATTAATGATACAGTATACCACAAACTGTAATAATAGGAATATAAGTTGCAGCAGCGGTGGGATTAAAATTTTTAACCATAGTTTTTGCACTTGATGTGACCAATGCCTGCGGTGTAGCACGTAGTACTGTGCCCCTCAAGTTTCCTCTGGCCCCCACCCTCTAGACTCCTGTTTCCCCCTCCAGACCCCCTCTGTCCTCCTTTTGGCTCCTCTTTCCTCCTCAAAACTTATCTGTCCCCCTCTTATAGATTTCTGTCCTCCCCCAGACCCTTCTGTTATCTTTCAGACCCCTCTGTCACCCTCCAGACTCTGTTTTCCTCTCCATGTTCCTCTATCCCCCTTCAGACCCCTCTGTCAACCTGCAGACCCCGCTTTCCCCTACAGGTACTTCTATCCCCCTCCAGACTCCTCTGTCATCCTCCAGACTCTCTTTCCCTTTCCATGTTCCCATTTAGACCCTCCATCCTCCAGACCACCATGTGAACAAGGCCTTTGGATGCCCAGTGCGCATACATGATTTTCTGGCCCTTCTTCACGTACTTCCTGTGCATCACATCCCTCTTCCTCAGGACTGCAGCTGACATGTACTACCTTCGCTGCTGAAATCACTGGCCTGGTCAAATCTGTGCATTAATAGTTTTTCAGAATTTATAGGTTAAACAAACATATAAGAGATTTATCAAAACCTGTGCAGAGGAAAATGTGCCCAGTTGCCCATAGCAGCCAATCAGATCGCTTCTTTCATTTTGCAGAGGCCTTGTTACAAATGAAAGAAGCGATCTGATTGGTTGCTATGGGCAACTGGGCACATTTTCCTCTGCACAGGTTTTGATAAATCTCCCCCCATAGTGTCAGTAGACTGGGAGATGCATGGCCAATACCATACTATTTGTCCTCTGGTCCTTTATAAACATTCAGACAATGGTTCATCATGTGGAAAAACAGGAATCATATGTGTGAAGAAACAGGCTAGTTTCACATCTGCATCGGAGGCGTAAAACAATTTTTTGTCCTCTCACCATACCAAAAACCTGAATGGTCGGAGGCACTGCAAGCAGGGCCGGACTAGGACTAACAATCGGCCCTGAAACTGAAACCCCACGAGCCCACATCCACCTATCATGGAAAATAGTGATGTGCAGTGCATGATGTAGCAAATTCTGCAGTACTCCACTGCCCCAGCTTTCGGAGCATTTTGTTCCGAATGCTCGGTGTGGGTTGCGGGGGTCGTGAAGTCACGAGGGGCGCAGTTGTGATGTTACGACCCCCGCATCTCGCACCCTGCGTTCAGAACAAAATGTGCAGTACCCCTTTAAAGTGTTAGTGTCATTGAAAAAAAAAAATTTTTTACATGTTGCACAGACACTAAAAAAGTTGTGATCACACCAGGTTTTACTCCTCAGAATCGCTGTGTTCACAAGTTACAAGCAGGGAAAACACACGGTAGTTTCTCGCTCAGTCAAATACCACTTTTTTCTGAATAAGTTTATAGAAAAAAAAGGCTGAATTTGCCAACCGGCTGGGGAGTGCGCTGCCACCCACCTCCGTCACTTATAACTCGTTATCGCAGTGAGTCTGAGGAGTAAAAATGTCTGGGAAATATGTCAAGTCGTTTTTAATGACAGTCATGCTTTTAGCGACATCCTACGTAAAACTCTTATATGTGGACCCCAATATCAGCACAAAAAGGTAAATAAAAAGCAATACCAGAATCATATGGTCAGGAACAGGCATATACTCACTTTTTAGTCAAGGACAAATGGACTCTACTACTATATACTGTAGGCCCCAGAATTACCACTATACAATAAAGTGGTCATATACCTAGTATACAGCGGCGCTCTGCAGAGTATTATCACTTTGCAGACTATAAAAGAGGATATAGAATTGATCTGATGCAGTCAAAGGCAGAATACAGTGTTCCCTCAAGATACAATATTAATTGGTTCCAGGACGACCATTGTATGTTGAAACCATTGTATGTTGAGACCATAACTCTATGGAAACCTGGTAATTGGTTCTAAAGGCACCAAAATGTCATCCAAAAAAAGGAAAAAGTGAGAATTAAAGAAAAATAAGTAGATAACTAATACAGATAAAGCAAATCCTTACATATAAAAGTAAGAATGATCTGCTGGGAGCTGTAAATCACTGTCTGTGTCAGTGTTTCCCAAGCAAGGAGCCTCCAGCTGTTGCAAAACTACAACTCCCAGCATGCCCGGACAGCCAAAGGCTGTCCGGGCATGCTGAGAGTTGTAGTTTTGCAACAGCTGGGGGCACCCTGCTTGGGAAGCACTGGTCTATGTAGAGGACAGGAGCTTCTTCGGGGTCCTGTACAGTACACAGTGTCCTTAAAAAGTAACATGGAGCCGCCCTCAACAGGTGTCCAAAGGAGCAGCTAATCCTGGCCCAAAGAGTAGTACAGAACATGTAATACCTCCCTGTACTGTAGGGGGCACTACCAGACACCAGTCAGTGCATACGCTTCAGTAATACAGGAGTTTTACCAGTGAATGCCCATTCTGATTGGTCAGTTCATTAACACGTTTCACAGATCTGGACTGTCCATAACATTGTATGTTGAGTCTGGTTTCAAGTTACAATGGTCCAGAAAAGATCATTGTATGTTGAAACTATTGTATGTTGAGGCCATTGTAAGTTGAGGGATCACTGTACAGTACAGAAATATTCTCCAGGATATGTCACCTCTCCTGCGGTAGGACATACTAATATGCCCTATGAAATAACAATTCTGGAGCAGCTTTTCTGAGCTACACAGGGATTTCGGTAGCCACCAATTGTTAACTATTGTGTGACAGCCGATCACATGACCGAGGAACATGGAGAGGGAAACAGGGTTTGGAGGGGGACAGAGGAACCTGAAGGGGGAAACGGTGCAGTTTTTCTGTAATTTTTACATTTATCCGTTTTTTCCACAATATTTCTAGAATTTTAGAGAAATTATTACAAACATTGAGCATTTCCACTGTGATTATGAAACTCATGGTGAAATAGTGCCACTGTTGTTTTGATTTCATGAAAATTACAGGAAAACACCTAAAAAATGCAGAAAAACTGAACCGTGTGGCAATATTACTAAACCAGGACCCCAGACAGACCCATAAAGTCAGACCAGACCCTCCAGTAAATTATTCAGACCTTTAGGAAAGGCTGATGTGGCTGATAACAGGGACCTACAGTCAGTCTCTGCAGGATGCTTAAAGGGGTACTCCGGTGAAAACCTTTTTTCTTTTAAATAGACTGGTGGCAGAAAGTTAAACATATTTGTAAATTACTTCTATTAAAAAATCTTAATCCTTCCAGTACTTATTAGCTGCTGAATGCTACAGAGGAAATTCCTTTCTTTTTGGAACACTGATGACATCGCGAGCACAGTGCTCTCTGCTGACATCTCTGTCCATTTTAGCAACCGTGCATAGCAGATGTATGCTAAGAACAGCATGGTGGCTCAGTGGTTAGCACTGCTGCCTTGCAGTGCTGGGGACTTGGGTTCAAATCCCACTAAGGACAACAAAAAATAAAGTGTTATTATTATAATAACGTCAGCAGAGAGAACCGTGCTCGTGATGTCATCAGAGAGCATTCCAAAAAGAAAAGAATTTCCTCTGTAGTATTCAGCAGCTAATAAGTACGGGAAGGATTAACATTTTTTAATAGAAGTAATTTACAAATATGTTTAACTTTCTGCCACCAGTTGATTTAAAAGAAAAAAGGTTTTCACCGGAGTACCCCTTTAAAGGAGTACTCCACTGCCTCAGCATTTGGAACATTTTGCTCCGAACACTGTGCGGGTGCCAAGGCTCGTAACGTCATTAACACCCCCCCTTGTGCAGTCACGACGCGTCCCCTCCCATAGACTGTCATGACACCATGAGGGGGTGTGGCCGTGACATCACGAGCCCCGGCGCCCGCACTCAGCGTTCGGAACAAAATGTTCCAAACGCTGAGGCAGTGTAGACTCCCCAGGGCCAGTTTAGACCCCCCCAGGGAGGGTCAGGAATCTCCTATATGGCTACTATAGGCTAAATCTCATGTATAACCCTGGTTAGTCACATCAGACCCTATGCTTTTCCCCACTCCAGTCCAGTCACAGTAATACTATATACTGTCTTACCACATGGGGACAGCTTGTGAGCGCAGGGATAACTCCTATAAGGAAATTAAAACTTACTCCCAGCCTAGATAAAGGTCTAAGGTCAGGGAGGCAGAGCTACATACAGTCCAGAGGCGGAGCTACATGAGGATGGGGCGGGGCTACATAAGGTGAGTACACAGAGCCTACACCACTCCTGAGGGCCAGGGAATAAGATGCAGGATATGCATGACAGCTAAGAGCGACACAG
This sequence comes from Hyla sarda, assembly GCF_029499605.1. Classification (NCBI taxonomy): domain Eukaryota; kingdom Metazoa; phylum Chordata; class Amphibia; order Anura; family Hylidae; genus Hyla; species Hyla sarda. The sequence goes on along the minus strand of NC_079191.1, from coordinate 56,089,594 downwards.
CCGACTCACACACAGATGTCCTCCTGCTCAGAGTATAGCAAGATAATGAAGCCCCATTACTGTGTGAGTAGGAGGACCGTGCGGGCTGCACTCTGGTGGCTGCATGACTCCTCCACAATTCTGGTGCATGCACGGTCTCTCTCTGTCACATCACACAGAAGCAGCTTTCAGCATCACTATGCCAATATAACAGAGTAAGGCTAGATTCACACCACGTTTTTGCAATACAGTTCCAGTATCAGGTTTTTGATGAAAAACGGATTCCTCAAAACCTGACTAAACTGTATTAAAAGATGTGTACAAATTTTAACTCGTATACAGTTTGAAAAATTATGTCCAGTTGCATCATTTTTTTAAGAAAACGTTTTTAACTTTTCACTCCCTTATGAATAAAGTTTCACTTGTTTGATTGAAATTCCAAGAAAAAGACTGTGAATAGTCAAAAACCTTATGGTGCAAACCGGATGGAACCGTAAGCACATACGGTTATGTACGGTTCCCATTTACTCCATGTTAAAAAAAAAAGTATACGGTTTCAATACGGTTTTTCACCCAGACCAAAAACCATGGTAGGCTACGGTTTTGGATACTGGAAAAAAATGAACAAAACCGTACAAGATGCAAAACTGGATGCATTATTTATCATACAGTTTTCAAATTGAAAATGAATACAGGAACTGTATTGCAAAAACGTGGTGTGAACCCAGCCTTAGGATTCACACCACGTTTTTGCACGTATCAGGCTTCTGATGAAAAACGGATTCCTCAAAACCGGACCAAACAGTATCAAAACGTGTGTACAAATCTAATCCTGTATATGGTTAAAAACTGTATACAGTTGGTTGCATTCGTTTTTTAAGAAAAAAAAAGTATACATTTTTAACTTTTCACTCCATTTTGAATAAAGTTTCACTTGTTTGAATTGAAATTGCAAGAAAAAAAAATGCAAAGTCAAAAAGAGGATGGTGCAAACCGGATGGAACCGTACGTACATACGGTTCTGTACAGTTCCCATGTTTAATACGGTTTAATACGCTTTTTTTTCCCAGACCAAAAAACGTGGTAGTCTACGGCTTTGGGTATGGGTAAAAAAACTGACAAAACCATATAAGACGCAAAATGGACTAAACCGCATGATGCTTTTGACATACGGTGTTTAACTTGAAACCGTATACGGGAACTGTATAGCAAAAAACGTGGTGTGCATGCACCCTTAGGTAGTTTCCGCTGGTCAAACATAAGATGCGGGTGTGGGTCGGCCACAGGGTGGGCGGCCTACCGGGAATTCTCCCAGTGTCCCGGTAGGCCAGTCCGCCGTGACTGCAGGTGCGCTGGAGGTGAGTATAGGCACCATGAGGCAGCAGAAGGGCCTGGTAGATTTACAGCTGTTGAGTGGACTCTGTGATAGAGAGTGTGCCGCACTGCAGATGTGAACCTAGTCTTACCAAGTATACACCATACATGTTTTATTTTTATTTTTTTGAAAAAGTCTAGCAATAAATCTATATGTAGCAACTCCGTTCTATTTTGCTGCCAGGTTTACTGTAGGGTTGGCTCCATCGCTCATTTTCAGATTTAATTATGTGGTAAAAAGGGCTTGTTAGAGTACAGTCACACATCCTGTATACACTGCGGATTTGATGCTGTTTATTTATTTGTATTAATTTAACAGCATTAAATCCACAGCACATAGAAGATTTTGCAAGACAATTCTTATGCAGTGGTCCCTCAAGTTACAATATTAATTGGTTCCAGGACGACCATTGTATGTTGGGACCAGAACTCTATGGAAACCTGGTAATTGGTTCTAAAGCCCCCAAAATGTCATCAGAAAATAGGAAAAAGTGAGAATTAACCCCTTCCCGCAGAATGTCATATATAAACGCCGGGTTGTGCAGTGCGTTCGCGCATCCCGACGTTTATAAATGACATTCAGTTAACCCGGCGATGCACAGCATCGCACGGGTTAACTGGCAGAAGTCCCGCTGTTTTCAGCAGGGGACAACTTCTGCTTCACCCCCCAGGACCATCCATTGATGGTCCTGGTCAGCGATCACTGTGATTGGTCCCTGTGGACCAATCACAGTGATCTGGGGTGAAAGTTCAGATCCCCCGCACTGCCCGCCCCTGGAAGTCGGGCAGAACGGGGGACGATGGCTGCGGGGGCTCGCGGGAACCTGCAGCATAGGGGGGGAACAGGAGGGGAACGGCGGCCTTACCCGGAGCAGTGGCGGGACCGAGGAGCAGCGCGGGACCGGCCACGTGGACGAGCAGCGACGGGACCGGCAGGTGAGTATATGGTCCTCAGAAGCAGCAGTGAAGATCTTCACTGCTGCTTCTAGGAGTCTGAAGACTACAACTCCCAGCATGCCTAGACAGCCTTTGGCTGTCTGGGCATGCTGGGAGTTGTAGTTTTGCAACATCTGGAGGGCCCCAGTTTGGAGACCATTGTATAATGGTCTCCAATCTGTGCTCTTCCAGCTGTTGCAAAACTACAACTCCCAGCATGCACTGACTGTCCAGGCATGCTGGGAGTTTTAGTTCAGCAACATCTGGCCCTTCAGATGTTGCCGAACTACAACTCCCAGCATGCCCTTCAGCTGTCTGGGCATGCTGGGAGTTGTAGTTTTGCAACAACTGGAGACACACTGGTTGGGAAACATTGTTTCTAACTCAGTGTTTCCTAACATGTGTGCCTCCAGCTGTTGCAAAACTATAACTCCCAGCATGCACTAACAGACCATGCATGCTGGGAGTTGTAGTTTTGCAACATCTGGAGGGCCCCAGTTTGGAGACCATTGTATAATGGTCTCCAATCTGTGCTCTTCCAGCTGTTGCAAAACTACAACTCCCAGTATGCACTGACTGTCCGGGCATGCTGGGAGTTTTAGTTCAGCAAAATCTGGCCCTTCAGATGTTGCCGAACTACAACTCCCAGCATGCCCTTCAGCTGTCTGGGCATGCTGGGAGTTGTAGTTTTGCAACAACTGGAGACTCACTGGTTGGGAAACATTGTCTGTTTCTAACTTAGTGTTTCCTAACCTGTGTGCCTCCAGCTGTTGCGAAACTATAACTCCCAGCATGCACAAACAGACCATGCATGCTGGGAGTTGTGGTTTTGCAACAGCTGGTGCACCCCCCCCCCCCCCCTGTGAATGTACAGGGTACATTCACATGGGCGAGGCTTTTACAGTGGGTTTCTCGCTGCAAGTTTGAGATGCAGCAAATTTTGCGCTGGGAAACTCGCTGTAATCCCCCGCCCATGTGACTGTACCCTAAAAACACTACACTACACCAACACAAAATAAAATAAAAAGTTAAAAACACTACATATACACATACCCCTACACAGCCCCCCTCCCCCAATAAGAACGTCCGGTACACCACTGTTTCCAAAGCAGAGCCTCCAGCTGTTGAAAAACAACAACTCCCAATATTGCCGGACAGCCGTTGACTGTCCACGCATGCTGGGAGTTTTGCAACAGCTGGAGGCACCCTGTTTGGGAATCACTGGCGTAGAATACCCCTATGTCCACCCCTATGCAAATCCCTAATTTAGGCCTCAAATGCACATGGCGCTCTCACTTTGGAGCCCTGTCGTATTTCAAGGCAACAGTTTAGGGTCACATATGGGGTATCTCCGTACTCGGGAGAAATTGCCTTACAAGGTTTGGGGGGTATTTTCTTCTTTAACCCCTCATGAAAAGGAAATGTGTGGGTCTACACCAGAATGTTAGTGTAAAAATTTTTACTTTTTTACACTAACATGCTGATGTTTCCCTATACTTTACATTTTCACAAGAGGTAAAAGGGAAAAAAGCCCCCAAAATTTGTAATGCAATTTCTCCCGACTACGGAGATACCCCATATGTGGGCACAAAGTGTTCTGGGGGCGCACAACAAGGCCCAGAAGGGAGAGTGCACCATGTACATTTGAGGTGATTTGCACAGGGGTGGCTGATTGTTACAGCGGTTTTGACAAACGCAAAAAAAACAAAACCCCACGTGACCCCATTTCGGAAACGACACCCCTCACGGAATGTAATGAGGGGTGCAGTGAGAATTTACCCCCCACAGGTGTCTGACGGATCTTTGGAACAGTGGTCCGTGAAAATGAAAACTTGTACAGCCCACTGTTCCAAAGATCTGTCAGACACCAGTGGGGGGCAAATGCTCACTGTACCCCTTGTTACGCTCCTCAAGGGGTCTAGTGTCCAAAATGGTATGCCATGTGGGGGTTATTTTGCTGTCCTTGCACCATAGGGGCTTCCCCTATTAACCCTTGCAAAAATGTGAAATTTTTTGGGGGAAACACACATTTTAGGGACATTTTTTTTTTTTTACGTATGCAAAAGTCGTGAAACCCCTGTGGGGTATTAAGGCTCACTTGATTCCTTGTTACATTCCTCAAGGGGTCTAGTTTCCAAAATAGTATGCCATGTGTTTTTTCTTTTGCTGTCCTGGCACCATAGGGGCTTCCTAAATGTGACATGCCCCCCGAGCAAAATTTGCTCTCAAAAAGCCAAATATGACTCCTTCTCTTCTGAGCATTGTAGTTCGCCCATAGTGCACTTCAGGTCAACTTATGGGGTACCTCCATACTCAGAAGAGATGAGGTTACAAATTTTTTTTTTTTTGGGGGGGGGGGGTATTTTCTGCTATTAACCCTTGCAAAAATGTGAAATTTGGGGGGAAACACACATTTTAGTGGAAAAAAAAAAATTTTTTTTTTTTACATATGCAAAAGTCGTGAAACACCTGTGGGGTATTAAGGCTCACTTTATTCCTTGTTACGTTTCTCAAGGGGTCTAGTTTCCAAAATGGTATGCCATGTGAGGTTTTTTTGCTGTTCTGGCACCATAGGGGCTTCCTAAATGCAACATGCCCCCCAAAAACCATTTCAGAAAAACGTACTCTCCAAAATCCCCTTGTCGCTCTTTCCCTTCTGAGCCCTCTACTGCGCCTGCCGAACACTTTACATAGACATATGAGGTATGTGCTTACTCGAGAGAAATTGGGCTACAAATATAAGTATACATTTTCTCCTTTTACCCCTTGTAAAAAGTAAAAAATTGGGTCTACAAGAACATGCGAGTGTAAAAAATTAAGATTGTGAATTTTCTCCTTCACTTTGCTTCTATTCCTGTGAAACACCTAAAGGGTTAAAATGATGACTGAATGTCATTTTGAATACTTTGGGGGGTGCAGTTTTTATAATGGGGTCTTTTGTGGGGTATTTCTAATATGAAGACCCTTCAAATCCACTTCAAACCTGAACTGGTCCCTGAAAAATAGTGAGTTTGAAAATTTTGTGAAAAATTGGAAAATTGCTGCGGAACTTTGAAGCCCTCTGGTGTCTTCCAAAAGTAAAAACACATAAATTTTATGATGCAGACATAAAGTAGACATATTGTATATGTGAATAAAAACATTTTTTATTTGTAATATACATTTTCCTTACAAGCAGAGAGCTTCAAAGTTAGAAAAATGTAAAATGTTCAAATTTTTCATCAAATTTTAGGATTTTTCACAAGGAAAGGATGCAAGTTACCACAAAAATTTACCACCATGTTAAAGTAGAATATGTCACGAAAAAACAATCTCAGAATCAGAATAATAACTAAAAGCATTCCAGAGTTAATGTTTAAAGTGACAGTGGTCAGATGTGCAAAAAACACACTGGTTCTTAAGGCCAAAATGGGCTTGGTCCTGAAGGGGTTAAAGAAAAATAAGTAGATAACTAATACAGATAAAGCAAGTCCTTACATATAAAAGAAAGAAAGATTTGCTGGGAGCTGTAAATCACTGTCTATGTCAGTGTTTCCCAAGCAGGGAGCCTCCAGCTGTTGCAAAACTACAACTCCCAGCATGCTGTCCAGGCATGCTGGGAGTTGTAGTTATGCAACAGCGTGGGCCACCCTGCTTGGGAAACACTGGTCTATGTAGAGGACAGGAGCTTCTTCGGGGTCCTGTACAGTACACAATGTCCTAAAAAAAGTAACATGGAGTAACATGCTGATGTTGCCCTATACTTTACATTTTCACAAGAGGTAAAAGGCAAAAAAGCCCCCAAAATTTGTAATGCAATTTCTCCCGACTACGGAGATACCCCATATGTGGGCGCAAAGTGTTCTGGGGGCGCACAACAAGGCCCAGAAGGGAGAGTGCACCATGTACATTTGAGGTGATTTGCACAGGGGTGGCTGATTGTTACAGCGGTTTTGACAAACGCAAAAAAAAAAAAAACCCACGTGACCCCATTTCGGAAACGACACCCCTCACGGAATGTAATGAGGGGGTGCAGTGAGAATTTACCCCCCACAGGTGTCTGACGGATCTTTGGAACAGTGGTCCGTGAAAATTAAAACTTGTACAGCCAACTGTTCCAAAGATCTGTCAGACACCAGTGGGGGGCAAATGCTCACTGTACCCCTTGTTACGCTCCTCAGGGAGCCTCCAGCTGTTGCAAAACTACAACTCCCAGCATGCTGTCCAGGCATGCTGGGAGTTGTAGTTATGCAACAGCGTGGGCCACCCTGCTTGGGAAACACTGGTCTATGTAGAGGACAGGAGCTTCTTCGGGGTCCTGTACAGTACACAATGTCCTAAAAAAAGTAACATGGAGTCACCCTCATCTGGTGTCCTAAGGAGCAGCTAATCCTGGCACAGGTAAAGAGTACAGAACATGTAATACCTCCCTATACTGTAGGGGGGCGCTACCAGACATCAGCCAGTGCATACGGTTCAGTAATACAGGGGTTTTACTAGTGAATGCCCATTCTGATTGGTCAGTTCTTCCTGCCATTGACACATTTCACAGATCTGGACTGTCTGTAGCATTGTATGTTGAGTCTTGTTTCAACTTACAATGGTCCAGAAAAGACCATTGTATGCTGAAACTATTGTAAGTTGAGGCCATTGTAAGTTGAGGAATCACTGTATATTTTTGACGGCTTTGTATAATATGCAACTGCGGATTTTACAACTGCAGATCCGCAAATATGGATCCGGTATGTCTGAAAACACGCTTGGGGCTCGTTCACACAAGTGGATTTCTTTTCAAACTCTCAGCGGATCTCCCACTGCGAGTGTTAAAAGAGGAGGGGTCTCCGTGCGCTACCCACAGCAGATTTCAACGCAGACCCCATTAGAGTCAATAGGGTCTGCGATGGATTTTCAACAGCGGAGATTACGCTGGCGAAAATCTGCTGCAGGTAGCCCATGGATACCCCGCCCCTTTTCAAACTCGCAGCGGGAAATCCACTGCGAGTTTGAAAAGAAATACGCTCGTGTGAACAAGCCCTGGGAAAAACATGGGTTTTCTGGGACTTAAGCCCATCAACTCCCGACACCCTGCTGATCAGTGCCTCACACTATACAGTATATGAGGCGAGAAGCCCTCCACCTTTCATTGTATAGTGGTGGGGCTAGGTAACAGCAGCTCAGCTCCCATCACCAATCAGTGACTGATGGCATCAGCTAAGCCATCAGTCATAAAGTCTCAGAAACCCATATTAGGCTGGAATTCCACTAAGATTTTTCACGCAAAAATGCCGAAAAAAACGCCCATTTTGCCGCACTGCGTTTTTTTATGTGAAAAAACGCAGCGGGCAGATGTTAGCTTCAAGTCAATCGTATACTGCAAAATGCCAGATCCACTTGGCGTTTTTTTTTTATCCTTTGGGCGTTTTTCAGCTATTTTGGGCTCAAAGACTGGTTTTCAAAAACGAGTATGGCATTTTTTTCACAGAAATCTTGAGAGTTTTCCTCCCATAGAAGTCTATGGGAGTGAAAAAACACCAAGAAAAACGCCATGTGGCTTTTAACTTTGGCATTTTTGCAGGCGTTTTTTATTTTTTTGGGACTTTAGTGATCCAAAAAAGGGATGGAGATTCTTTTTTATAAAAATTTCATAGGGTACCATTAAAGGGGTACTCCGGTGCTTAGACATCTTATCCCATATCCAAAGGATAGGGGATAAGATGCCTGATCGCAGGAGTCCCGCCGCTGGGGACCCCCGTTCTCTTGCACACGGCACCCCGTTTGTAATCAGTCTCCGTAGCATGTTCGCTCCGGGACTGATTACAGGCGACCACCGGGCCGGCGGCGTGTGACGTAACGCTCCGCCCCTCAATGCAAGCATACGGGAGGGGGTGTGATAGCTGTCACACCCCCTCCTGTAGGCTTGCATTGAAGGGTGGAGCATGACTTCACAGGGGGGCGGAGGCGTTACGTCACACACCGCCCGCCCTGTAGTCGCTGGTAATCAGTCCTAGAGCGAACACACTCCGGGGACTGATTACAAACAGGGTTCCGCGTGCAAGATCACGGGGATCCCCAGCGGCGGGACTCCCACAATCAGGCATCTTATCCCCTATCCTTTGGATAGGGGATAACATGTCTAAGCACCGGAGTACCCCTTTAAATAAAAAATAAAAATACAGTAATGATGGAAAAAATTGTATTTAACGAAATGTATATTTTTTATAACAAAATTTTTATAAATTTTTAAACATGGATCAATTTACGTGGGCAAGCAGGGAACTAAAAATGTAGCCAACAGTAATAAAAATGTAGAAAGGGGCCCTTTAAATGTAAAAATAATATATTTTTAAAATTTATTTAGCTAAAAGGGGTACTCCGGTGGAAAAAAAATGTTTTAAATCAACTGGTGGCAGAAAGTTAAAGAGATTTGTAAATTACTTCTATTAAAAAAAATCTTTACCCTTCCAGTACTTTTTAGCAGCTGTATGCTACAGGGGACATTCTTTTCTTTTTGAATTTCTTATTTGTCTACAGTTCCCTCTGCTGACACCTGATGCCCATATCAGGAAAAATCCCCATTGCAAACCTATGCTGCTCTGGACAGTTCCTGACACGGACAGAAGTGTTGGCAGAGAGCACTGTGGACAAGACAAAAAAGAAATTCAAAAAGACTAGAATTTCCTCTGTAGTATACAGCAGCAAAAAAAAGTACTGGAAGGGTAAAGATTTTTTAACAGAAGTCATTTACAAATCTGTTTACTTTTCTGGCACCAGTTGATAAAAAAAATATATATATGTTTTCCACCGGAGTAGCCACTTTTTTTTCGGAATTTTTTTACATTTTTTAGGTAGTACAGACTGTTTCATGATGGGAATAGTAGTACCTGTACTCATAGACAGATCACCCTGGGTGTCATTTCTTACACCCGTTACGATCCTCCTATATAATGTATAGAAGCCGGCAGCACGGCCGCTCTTCTCCCCTGTCCTTCACTATGTTCTGCCATGTGTAGTTATTCACATCACAGATTCATATTTCCCACAGAGAGCTGTGATTGGCCAGATGGTTCCAGCCAATCACAACTGTCAGTGAGAAAAATGAATAGCTGAATATACGGCAGTGCAGGGGACCATAGAAGAGTGGCCGCATCTATACATTATACAGGACGATCACAACAGGTGTCAGGAGTGACACCCGCTGTGATCTTTCCATAACTGCAGGTACTACTGCTCCCAACATGGAGCACACTCTGCTCCATGCTGGGAGCTGTAGTACCTGCATTAATAGATCGATCGCAACAGGTGTCAGAAGTGACACTCCTGACACCCATTGTGATCGTCCTAGCTATCATCCTGCGCTCGTGTCTGCACTATGCTCTAGCCGGCCAGTGATGTGAATAGAAATTCACATCACTCATTCATATTTCCCGCTGAGAGCTGTGATTGGCTGACACCATCCGGCCAATCACCATTCTGGGCGGAAAAAATGAATGAGTGTTGTGAAATTCTATTCACATCACTGGCCGGCCGGAGTACAGTGCAGAGATGCGAGCGCAGGAAAAAGCCGCTCCATCACTGCAATAGATAATCGCATCGGGTGTCAGGAGTGACACCCAGAGCGATCTGTCTTTTAGTAAAGGTACTACCATTCCCATCACGGATCAGTCTGTTCCATGCTGGGAGTAATAGTACTACCTAAAAAATTTAAAAAAGCGAAAAGAAAAAGTGAAACACACACACACACACACTTTATTAAACACATTGCTAATAATAAAAAATTATAAAAAACATTTTTACATTTAAATGGTCCCTTTCTACTTTTTTTTAGGTCCCTGCCCACCCACACAAATTGGTTCCTGTATAAAAATAAAAATTTCCTTATAAAATTTCGTTAAATAATTTTTTCCATCTCCACTGCATCTTTTTTTTTTTTGCACCCAACAAATTTAAAAAAATGCCAAATGGGCCAAAAATTCCATTTCCACTCATAGGCAAAAATGCCAGAAAAAAAACGCAAAAATGCAGGGAAAATAACTGTCAGCTTTTCTGGCATTTTTAAGCCTAAAATAAAATGCAATGCAAAAACCTCAGTGGAATCCTAGCCTTAAAGGGGTATTCCAGGAAAAAACTTTTTTATATATATCAACTGGCTCCAGAAAGTTAAAAAGATTTGTAAATTACTTCTATTAACAAATCTTAATCCTTTCAGTACTTATGAGCTTCTGAAGTTAAGGTTGTTCTTTTCTGTCTAAATCCTCTCTGATGACACCTGTCTCGGGAAACGCCCAGTTTAGAAACAAATCCCTATAGCAAACCTCTTCTAAACTGGGCGTTTCCCGAGACAGGTGTCATCAGAGAGCACTTAAACAGAAAAGAACAACAACCTTACCTTCAGAAGCTCATAAGTACTGAAAGGATTAAGATTTGTTAATAGAAGTAATTTACAAATCTTTTTAACTTTCTGGAGCCAGTTGATATATATAAAAAAGTTTTTTTCCTGGAATACCCCTTTAAGGAAACTATATTCACAATGATATCAAGCGTATATACACTGCTCAAAAAAATAAACAGAACACTAAGATGACACATCCTATGAATGAACTAATCGTATGAAATACTTTTGTCTTTACAGAGTTGAATGTGCTGACAAAAAAATCACACAAAAATTATCAATGGAAATCAAATGTATCAACCCATGAAGGTTATGGAATCACATATGGAATCACACTCAAAATCAAAGTGGAAAACCACACTACAGGATGATCCAACTTTGATGTAATGTCCTTAAACAAGTCAAAATGAGGCTTAGTAGTGTGTGTGGCCTCCACGTGCCCGTATGATCTCCCTACAACACCTGGGCATGCTCCTGATGAGGTGGCGGATGGTCTCCTGAGGGATGTCCTACCAGACTTGGAATAATGCATCCACCAACTCCTGGACAGTCTGTGGTGCAACATGGCATTGGTGGATGGAGCGAGACATGATGTCCCAGATGGGCTCAAACGGATTCTGGTCTGGGGAATGGGCGGGCCAGTCCATAGCATCAATGCCTTCATCTTGCAGGAACTGCTGACACGTCGTCTTGTATTAGGAAGAACCCAGGGCTAACCGCACCAGCATATGGTCTCACAAGGAGTCTGAGGATCTCATCTCGGTACCTAATAGCAGTCAGGCTACCGCTGGCAAGCACATAGAGGGCTGTGCAACCCCCCAAAGAAATGCCACCCCACACCATTATTGACCCACCGCCATACTGGTCATGCTGGAGGATGTTGCAGGCAGCAGAACGTTCTCCACAGCATCTCCAGACTCTCACATGTGCTCACTGTGAACCTGCTTTCATCTGGGAAGATCACAGCACGCCAGTGGAAAATTTGCCAATCTTGGTGTTCTCCGGCAAATGCCAAACATCCTGCACAGTGTTGGGCTGTAATCCCAACCCCCTCCTGTAGATGTCGGGCCCTCATACCACCCTCATGAAGTCTGTTTCTGACCGTTTGAGTGGACATATGCACATTTGTGGCCTGCTGGAGGTCATTCTTTAGGGCTTTGGCAGTGCTCCTCCTTGCACAAAGGCGGAGGTAGCGGTCCTGCTGCTGGGCTGTTGCCCTGTCTCCTGGTAGCGCCTCCATGCTCTGGACACTACGCTGACAGATACTGCAAACCTTCTTGCAACAGCTTGCATTGATGTGCTATCCTGGATGAGCTGCACTACCTGAGCCACCGCCAGCATTTAAAAGTGACCAAAACTTCAGCCAGGAAGCATAGGAACTGAGAAGTGGTCTGCGGTCACCACCTGCAGAACCACTTTGTGGAGGTGTCTTGCTAATTGCCTATAATTTCCACCTGTTGTCTGTTCCATTTGCACAATAGCATGTGAAATTGATAGTCAGTGTTGCTTCCTGAGTGGACCGTGTGATTTCACAGAAGTGTGATTGACTTGGAGTTACGTTGTGTTCAGTGTCCCCTTTATTTTTTAGAGCAGTGTAGTTTTTTTGTGCGTTTTGTAACCAATTGATAGAATGAAGGGACAGAAGAGCTCAACTGAGCATTGTATCCCTTAGTTTTCCTGCAGAGCAAGCAATCTACCTCAATAAAAGTCTATGAAACTTTCTGCAAATCTGTACATACTCACCGTTTCCACAAACCGAGCTAAGCAGAAAAACAAAGACACAGCACTCAGCCGAATGCTTCTGTTCTTATGGTCTAGTGATCAGTAGGGATCTCAGCACCCAGACCCCAAAAGATCAAAACTTTTGACAAGTTTTAAGTTTTGACAATAGGAACACTTTAAAAAGTAGATCTGTCAGTTTAATATGCTGCCCTTTGTAAGATAACAATTTCACAGCTACAGAAAAGACAAAGGGACACTGCACTCAGCCGAGCACTTCTGCCCCTTTATTCTAGTGATCACTAAGAATCTTCTTACCCAATCCCACAGATTAAAACTTATGACATAGTGATGTGACATGTCAGAAATTTTATCAAGTGAAACTTCTCCTTTAAGCATTCACAGGGTGACAACCAGTGGTGGTAGCCATTTTGAAGACAATGTTTCCTTGGAAAAGAACATCCTCATCTCTCTACAGAATAACAAACACAGACATTAACATTTGCTGCTATTTATTTTCATAAACATGAGGTATTTCAAAGTGCTAGAAGAAAAAAAAGCACTAAAAAAAATGTACATAGGTTGAAAAAAAAGAATGAATAAACAAACAAAAAACATACACAGAACTCTGAAACGTTCCGGTTCTATGCTCCAAACAAGACATGAACAAATACAATTAAAAAAAAAAAAAAACACGAGTAAAAGGACCAACGAAACAGGCTAAGAAATAAAAAGGCATATATAATACTTTTCTTTACAAAAGTTCTCCGTTCAAAAAGGTGATAAAGTAAATATCTACTCAAAACTTTCACAACTCATTTTCATACGAAAATATAAGTATCAAATTTAGTTATGTATCAGCATCATACTAAAGTATACAGGCAGTGTAAGAATTAGTCCAGTACAAGAGATTAACAATATATTTGTATACAAAACATGCTCCTCAAACATTGAGGCGTTACAGTACTTGGGTCTGAACTTCCAGTCTAAATATCGGTAGTGAGAGCTACCCAGAATAGCCCCAGAAAGTTGCACAAAAAAGGCAAGTATTAATGGTATATACAGAGGTTTCTCCAGAGGTACAAGTGCTAACCCCAGAATAGTAACATCAGTTACAATGAGCACCATAAACAAGAAAACTGAATGAATCTTACAAAAACAGATGTGATCAGCAGCTCAAAAATGCGCACAACATGGAAAAAAAATTACAAAAAGTGTATAGCAAAAATAAAAAAAATAAAAATATAATAAAACAGTCAATCATTTGGCAGTCTACTCAACTCAGCAACCAAAAACGTATCCGGTTCTTTTTTTGAAACAATGACAAAACTAAAACATATAAAAACAGGAAATCCAATTTTTTTTTTTTTTATCTTCAACTGCAGAGTGAACTGGATTGGAAAGTAAACCAACATTCGTATTGTCAAAAAAACACTTCTCGTTATTTTTTTTCTCGTTTTGCTTTGAAGAATCAAAAATTGTGCAAAGTGGCAGTGACAGTTCAGAAAGAGATAGAGTAAAAAGAACAAAGTCTAGCAAGTCCGTGCATTCTCGATTTTCTTGAGGAGCTGCTGCTGTCGGAACTGAAGTTTTTCTTTCTCCTGTAACAATCTTTGCTCGTCGGCCTGAAGGGAATGAACGTATTCGGTGGCTTTTTTGAGTATGACAACTTTAGCGGCTTTGTCGTTTTTAATAAGTTCGGGTACATGGTCCCTTAAAGTGAGAAAGCTGGACCTCAAGTCGTTGCGACGCTGGCGCTCTAGGATGTTGTGGTTGCGTCGCCTCTCGCTGTCTTCCGAGTCGTAGTTACGAGGACTGGAGCTTTTAGCCTTTGGTTGTACCACATTTTTTACCACGCGGGGAGTTTCGTTCTTCTGCTTTTTTTGAGGCGGAGCAACCTCTTCTGTCTCTACATAGGGAGATGGCGCAGCGTAGTTGTGTTGTTGGTGCACTGGAGCGCATCGCTTAAGGATAAGTTCAGTGGGAAGGTTCTTCCCGGAGACAAGATTGGCGGTGGATTTAGAGCGCAGCACTGCCGGGCAAGTAGCAGGCCTGTTGGATAATGTACGCCTTTTCTCCACTGTGACAACATCAATCTCTTCCTCTTCGTCATCTTCCTCTTCATCATCTTCCTCATCATCTGACCAAAGAAAAACAAAAAGGTGTTACCATGTATACAGATAAAGTCAACAAACTAAGAAAAATAATAAATTAGCAAAGTGGTCACATCTCAAAAAACTAAACCTAATTCAACCAACACTAAAAATTCTCATATGGACTATTTTTGCTCAATAAAATACGTAACCTTGTCAAACACACCAAGCTGTCCACCGAGCCACACCCTCCGCTACACGGATTAAATACAGTAGAACAAATTGTATGGTTAGATACAGGCTCAATAAAAAGAGCAAACCCGAGATTTGCTGTACATGGGGGGGGGGGGGGGGGTTGACAAATTGTCTGCCTTGGTGATAGGGAAAGCCAGACACAATCACTGGGTTTGTTTCGAGGCATAATGTGCTGCTGGTTATCTGTAGGCCCCTTTAAGCCAGAGATTTGGTTTCTAGCCAATAAGACAGCTGTTGTGAGGAAGTGCTTCCTTGGAGCTGTCAAGGCACAAACAAGAAAAGGAGGTTTTTAGCCAGTTTATGACTATAATTCTACAAATGTGCAAAATTATTCAGTGTTACTTTAAAAAAAAAAAAGGCAAAATAAATTATTTTTTAAATGTTACAAAAAAAAAATCTAAATAAATGTTAATGAAAACTCAAACAAAAAATTCAATAGATAAGTTTTTTCAAATTTAGTTTTTAATATTAATCCGGCCATAAGGGGGCTCTGCTGAGAACCCCAATTTAGATGAAGACCTGTTACTGTGTCTTTATCACAGTTTTCTGGCTCATTATCATCTTTTTACAATAACAATTTGAAATATTTGAATATTCAATTAAGGCAACAGTTTAAAAGAAATAAACAAATTAAGTTCACAAATGTTTCATTTTTAAACAAGTGGTCACTTAGGCTGAGGCTATAAACCTCGCCCCCCAACCAAGACAGTGTCAGGACCAGCAAGGTCCACTTGAGCGGTGATGTTTTTTGCATAGCATTTTACCCAGCTACAGTTAGTAGGCCACTAGGATAAATGGCCTGGTGTTGTAATTCTGCCTGAGAAGCTGCTTTTTAAGTTGCCAAGCATCTGTTACTAGTAACTAACATGATAGGATTACCTTTCAGATATACAGCAACCCCCGTCTGCCGCTTCAGCTGCCTTAGAAAAAAAAAAAGGTCCTCCTTAATTCAATGAACCCTTTCGGAATTAAAAACAAAAAAACATCGCCATCTGGTGGCCTCTGCGCTCAATAGGCCACCGTTGATTGGCCCCTAACAAGGCACTCTTTTCAATGCTGGTTTGTAGAAGAGAGGTCAAAGAGGGGAGGGAAAAAAAAGGGACTTTATGAGCTGAAGTTACTGTGTCAGCTGTTTGGAGAGCTTCTATTTTACTAAAATGGACATATCTTCTACGAGTTGCCCTCCAAAGATGATGGCGGAGGGCAAAACATGCCCTTGACCCAACTCAATGTCTCATTTCATCTCAAATGTGCTGCAAAATTGATGAGACATCTAAAAACCGTCCGCATCACCTTGTACAATGCAAATTTGATCTTGCAAAGACATGGACCATCTTGACCCGGAGGAACAATACTGCATTAAATTGAATAATGGGCTTAAATAGAATAATAGACTGGCTATAGGGCTGAAATACTAAGAATTGGCAATGCAAATAGAGATAGGCAAATCTGATGGGGAACTATGTGTAATAATTTCTCACGTCTGGATAAATCATAAGACATGAGACCATTCATAGCATCCTGGCAGACAGAAGTGGCTGGGTTGGAGACACACCAGTCTGGGCATTGCCTACAAGTATTAACATGATATCTGCAGTTTACAACTCACTTTCTGCACACACCCACAAACATTAGTGTGTACACCCTGTCAGATGTCTACCACTACCCGCAGGGCACCCTCTGTGCCAAATTGTATCCTTTATATTGCAATGTTTTGACCATAGATGCCAGTCTCTAAAGGAGAAGGTCCCTAGGCAATTCAGACACACTGCTATACTGTACCCACAGTAAATAGAGTACACCCTTAGAAATAAATAGATATATACACCTATGACAACATATGCTACCATTCAGATTTCCATGTGTTACCAATGCCAGGCACCAGAAAACTGTTCCATAAAGCAATATTAATAATGTATTTACCAGATTCACTGTGGCTGTCGTCTCCAGAGCTGGCACTGGTTCTGCTTGGCTGGCTGCAGCTTCTGGCTGGTGCACTGGAGGGTACAGCGGTGGATATGGCACTAATGGGAGGATTAGCTTGCCCAATTCTGCCGCTTTCTCCCTTGTTGATGGGAAAAGGGAAAACCACAGCGGGATCTACGCAATGAGAAGCAGGGTTGTTTAAATCCTCTCCGTGCACAGGTAAGTTACTGGCAGAAGTGGCAACGGTTTGGTTCTGGGCTCCGGATTCTACAATCCCTGCAGCTTTACCCAGCTTTTCGTTAACTGCCCTTTCCAGCTTTTCCCTGGCAGAAAAGCCACTCCACATACAGTCCTGGATGATGATGGACTTGAGGTTGCCAGGGGACAAACCCAACTCTGTGCTCCAGCCGGAGCCCCCGAGCAAGTCTGCTTCAGGAGGCAACAGCAACAACTCCGATGCCCAGTCCAAGGCGTCCTCATCACCTGGTAAGCCATAATCTAGAAGGGGACCCTGCCCAGGAGACAGAGGGTCACTCTGTAGCCCTGCTCGGCTTGGAGAAAGAGGAGGCGTGGGGAGCAATTCAAACTTCTTCCAGATGTCTTCCCCTGGGGGGGCACAGTCCGGGCCACACAGATAAAAATCATCCTCGTCTGGGTAGAAACAAGGCTGCAAGGAGTCAAACTCCAGGTCCGGGTTCTTGCTCACCACCCCGGGCATCTTCCAGCTCTCCTCAGCACTCAATACAAACGTACAACCAGAGATGACTTATCCACAGATCCAGACGGCCACTATCTAGAAGAGGAGAAAACGCAGTCAGAATGATAATCATGCAGGCAAGGCCAAGCTAGAAGATGGCAAGAAGAGTAGGTGACGCTGCCAATGGTCCATGCAGTTCAGGGGGTGTTTCTGGATAGAGATGCAGCCGAGAGATGCACAGAGAGAGGGCTGGACTGCCAGAAGGACTCTGCACCACTCAATAGCTACTCCCACCCAACAGATCTCACTGCACTCCTGAATGGATGTATATGCAGAGAGACTGCTTTTGTGTGTGCTATGTATAGGTATAGCCCTGAATACTTCCACATGCCCTCCTGGCCTGAACCCCTGCGAGAAGTTAGCAGCTCCAGTGTTATGACTGCAGCTGTCAAACCTGCACAAATAGGCACTAACCCTGTAGCAATACACACAGCAGTCATCAGGACATGCAATGCACAACCCAATGCACACAATACCACAGGGAATGCATTACACAAACATAACCCAATGCACACAATACCACAGGGAATGCATTACACAAACATAACCCAATGCACACAATACCACAGGGAATGCATTACACAAACATAACCCAATGCATGCTATATTACAGCACATGTACTACACATACACAACCCACTGCACCCCAAAACCATAGCACATGAATTACACATGAACAACCCATTGCATGCTATATCATATCACATGTATTAAACACACAACCCATTACATGCTACATCACATGTATTACATACACACAACCCATTACATGCTATATCACATGTATTACATACACACAACCCATTGCATGCTATATCATATCACATGTATTACATACACACAACCCATTACATGCTATATCACATGTATTACAAACACATACATCAGTACACATTACACAAACAAACCACTGCATGCTATACCATAGCACAGGTCATATAGAATGTACACATTGCATGCTATACCATAGCACAGGACATTTACAATGTTATACATTATACATTGTTTTCTATACCATAGTACAGGTCATTTACAATGAGCACCACCTATTGCTATACCTCAGGAAAGGATATATACACAATGCACACATTACACACTGTATGTTATACCATAGCACAGGTCATATACACTGTACACATTGCATGCTATACCATAGCACAGGACATATACACTGTACACATTGCAATCTTTACCTCAGGACAGAATATATACAATGCACACATTACACATTGCAAGCTTTACCTCAGGACAGGATAAATACAATACACACATTACAAGCTTTACCTCAGGACAGGATATATACAATACACACATTGCATGCTTTACCTCAGGACAGGATATATACAATACACACATTACACATTGCATGCTTTACCTCAGGACAGGACAGGATATATACAATGCACACATTACACATAGCAGGATAAAGCATAGCACATGACATATACAATGCACATAGCACCCATTGCATGCTATACCTCAGGAAAGGATATATACAATTCACATTACACATTGCATGCTTTACCTCAGGACATACACAATGCACACATTACACACTATGTTATACCATAGCACAGGTCATGTACACTGTACACATTGCATGCTTTACCTCAGGACAGAATATATACAATACACACATTGCATGCTTTACCTCAGGACAGAATATATACAATACACACATTACACATTGCAATCTTTACCTCAGGACAGGACAGAATATATACAATAAACACATTACACATAGCGGGATAAAGCATTGCACATGACATATACAATGCACATATCACCCATTGCATGCTATACCTCAGGAAAGGATAAACACAACATAAACATTACACATTATTATTGACCAAGGAACAAGTGAGGACAGGACAGGTAAGGAGATGTAGCAGAGCTGGTCTTACCTCTGTCTGCCCCTGGAGCTGCTCCAGTGACTTGTGTCACTCCTCCAGCTTGGTCCTGTCACTGTGCCCCTCTCCCTGCACACTATATACTGTCAGTGCACCCCTCTCCCTGCACACTATATACTCTCCCTGCACACTATATACTGCACTGTGTAGGTGCACACTTCATAGTATACACGGTCAGTGCACTCCTCTCCCTATACACTGCACTGTGTAGGTGCACCTCTCTCCCTGCACACTGCACCCCTCTCCCTATACACTGCACTGTGTAGGTGCACCTCTCTCCCTGCACACTGCACCCCTCTCCCTATACACTGCACTGTGTAGGTGCACCTCTCTCCCTGCACACTGCACTCTGTCACTGCACCCCTCTCCCTATACACTGCACTGTGTAGGTGCACCTCTCTCCCTGCACACTGCACTCTGTCACTGCATGCACTTTGAAGCTGTTGGATATTATTAACTTAAAAAAAAAAAAAATTGACACACCCGAGAGAAAGGTGGGGAGACCGGGAGAAGAGACCCAGGAGCTCCCTCCTCCTCCTCCCATTCATGAAGCCTCCTACTTGGGAGGTGCCAGAGATTTAGCGCCAAAATGCCTCCTTCCCCCTTCCCTTTCTCCGTCTGGTAATGTGAGCCTGCTGCTTATCACCCAATGGAGGGGCCGGCAGATGGGAGTGTGGGGAGGGCAGACATGGTGCAGGCCACACAGCCTGTCACCCGGGGAGGAGGCTGCTGAGATCATTGTCTCCTCCATACATTGTCCAGCATCCTCCTCTATACATCACACAGGCTGCACATAATAGACTTATTACAAGTGTCCCCTCCTCCATTACATAACACTGTGTACACTGCACCTGCATCCTG
Organism: Hyla sarda; assembly: GCF_029499605.1. Taxonomy (NCBI): domain Eukaryota; kingdom Metazoa; phylum Chordata; class Amphibia; order Anura; family Hylidae; genus Hyla; species Hyla sarda. The sequence continues at coordinate 56,069,416 of NC_079191.1, read as the reverse complement.
GGATGTGCACGCACCACCATTTACAGACAGCAGCTGTACGACTTGTATGCTGGTTTGCCGCACTGTGTGTACGGTTGCAGAAGACTGAGTTATGGCGGGTGGCTCCCCTCCTGGGTGTGTGTGTGGGCTGAGGAGAGGAAGGGACAAGCCCGGGTTCCTGGAGAGAGTCTGCAGCCCGCATCACCCGCTATGGAAATAAAGAGGCTGCTGCGGTGTAGTGTAGGAGGGCGCCATCTTGTGGGCACTGAGAGTAACATGGTGCAGAGGAGGTGGATGGCTACACTAGATTACTGTACATTCAACTTGGTGCATAGGGATCCTACAGTATTGTTTCTCACCTAATGTGCCTCCAGCTGTTGCAAAACTACAACTCCCAGCAACTTCCTTCCGTGCAGTACAGTGCTCCCTCAAGTTACCATATTAATTGGTTCCAGGACGACCATTGTATGTTGAGACCAGAACTCTATGGAAACCTGGTAATTGATTCTAAAGGCACCAAAATGTCATCCAAAAATAGGAAAAAGTGATCGTACATATAAAAGTAAGAAGGATCTGCTGGAAGCTGTAAATCACTGTCTTTGTCAGTGTTTCCCAAACAGGGAGCCTCCAGCTGTTGCAAAACTACAACTCCCAGCATGCCCGGACAGCCAAAGGCTGTCTGGGCATACTGAGAGTTGTAGTTTTGCAACAGCTGGGGGCACCCTGCTTGGGAAACACCTGTCTATGAAGAGGACAGGAGCTTGTTCAGGGTCCTGTACCGTACACACAGTGTCCTAAAAAAGTAAAATGGAGTCGCCCTCACCTGGTGTCCAAAGGAGCAGGTAACTCTGGTACAGGTAAAGAGTACAGAACATGTAATACCTCCCTGTACTGTAGAGGGCGCTACCAGACAAGGCATACACTTCAGTAATACAGGTGTTTTACCAGTAAATTGCCCATTCTGATTGGTCGGTTCTTCCAGTCATTGACACATTTCACAGATCTGCACTGTCCGTAGCATTGTATGTTGAGTCTGGTTTCAACTTACAATGGTCCAGAAAAGACCATTGTATGTGTAAACTATTGTATGTTGAGGCCGTTGTAAGTTGAGGGATCACTGTATAGGGTTCCTACAGTAGTGTTTCTTACCTAATTTGCCTCCAGCTGTTGCAAAACTACAACTCTTTGCATGCCCGGACAGCCTTCGACTGTCCGGGTATGCTGGGAGTTTTAGTGCAACACACAAAGGAAAAAAAACTCCTCCTTATTTTTTTCTCCCAATATGCAGATTTTGTGGAATTTTTTGGAAAAATTGTGGGGGAGATTTAAATGGGCACTGTCAGAGCTATAGGCTACACTGCTGCAAAAAAAGAGTTATCCAGACATTGTACCACCAACTATTCCAAAACTACAAGTCCCAGCATTACAGGACTGGCTAAGGATGATACACATGACTGACATGGGAACAGAAAATGTATGCATAAAAAAACACTGTACTTTTAGCACTTAACCTTTGCACTAATTTAAGTTATTCAATTTTAACCCCTTAAGGACCGAGGGTTTTTCCGTTTTTGCATTTTCTTTTTTTCCTCTTTGCCTTTAAAAAATCATAACTCTTTAAATTTTGCATCTACAAATCCATATGATGGCTTATTCTTTGCGCCACAATTCTACTTTGTAAGGACATCAGTCATTTTGCCCAAAAATCTACAGCGAAACGGAAAAAAAAATCATTGTGAGACAAAATTGAAAAACAAAACGCTGTTTTGTAACTTTTGGGGGCTTCCATTTCTACGTAGTACATTTTTCGGTAAAAATGATACCTTCTCTTTATTCTGCAGGTCCGTACGATTAAAATGATACCCTACTTATATAGGTTTGATTTTGTCGGACTTCTGGAAAAAATCATAACTTCATGCAGGAAAATTAATACGTTTAAAATTGTCATCTTCTGACCCCTATAACTTTTTTATTTTTCCGCGTATCGCGGCGATGTGCGGTATTAACCCTTAGAAGTGGCGGTGAAAGCTGACCGCCGCTTCTAAAGTGAAAGTGAAAGTGACCCGGCTGCTCAGTCGGGCTGTTCGGGACCGCCGCGGTGAAATTGCGGCGTCCCGAACAGCTTACAGGACACCGGGAGGGACCTTACCTGCCTCCTCGGTGTCCGATCGACGAATGACTGCTCCGTGCCTGAGATCCAGGCAGGAGCAATCAAGCGCCGATAACACTGATCACAGGTGTGTTAATACACGCCAGTGATCAGGATGAGAGATCAGTGTGTGCAATGTTATAGGTCCCTATGGGACCTATAACACTGCAAAAAAAATGTAAAAAAAAAGTGTTAATAAAATTCATTTAACCCCTTCTCTAATAAAAGTTTGAATCACCCCCCTTTTCCCATAAAAAAAATAAAACAGTGTAAAAAAAATAAAAAAATAAACATATGTGGTATCGCCGTGTGCGTAAATGTCCGAACTATAAAAATATATCTTTAATTAAACCGCACGGTCAATGGCGTACGCGCAAAAAAATTCCAAAGTCCAAAAAAGCGTATTTTGGTCACTTTTTATACCATTTAAAAATGAATAAAAAGTGATCAAAAAGTCTGATCAAAACAAAAATCATACCGATAAAAACTTCAGATCACGGCGCAAAAAATGAGTCCTCATACAGCCCTGTACGTGGAAAAATAAAAAAGTTATAGGGGTCAGAAGATGACATTTTTAAACGTATAAATTTTCCTGCATGTAGTTATGATTTTTTCCAGACGTGCGACAAAATCAAACCTATATAAGTAGGGTATAATTTTCACCGTATGGACCTACAGAATAATGATAAGGTGTAATTTTTACCGAAATATGCACTGCGTAGAAACGGAAGCCCCCAAAATTTACAAAATGGCGTTTTTTCTTCGATTTTGTCGCACAATGATTTTTTTTCCGTTTTGCCGTGCATTTTTGGGTAAAATGACTAATGTCACTGCAAAGTAGAATTGGCGACGCAAAAAATAAGCCATAATATGGATTTTTTGGAGGAAAATTGAAAGGGTTATGATTTTTAAAAGGTAAGGAGGAAAAAACGAAAGTGCAATAACGGAAAAACCCTGAATCCTTAAGGGGTTAAAGGGTTAGTCCAGTGGTGAAAAACGTATCCCCTATCATAAGGATAGGGGATAAGTTTCACAACGTGTGGGGGGGGGGGGGGGGGTGTTCCGACCGCTGGTGCCCCGACTCGCTGGCCAGATAGCGCGTGCTGACCACTGCACGAAGCGGCGGCCGACAAGCCCCCTCAATACAACTCTATGGCAGAGCCGGAGATTACCGAAGACAGCCCTCCGGCTCTGCCATAGAATTGTATTGAGGGGCCTTGTCAGCCGCCTCTTCGTGCTGTGGTCAACACACCCCCTTCCGGCAGGGCCCCGTATAAGAGATCACGGGGGCCCCAGCAGTCTGACCCCCCGCAATCTGAAACTTATCCCCTATCCTCAGGATAGGGGATACATTTTTCACCACTGGACTACTCCTTTAAGGACTCAGCAAATTTTCATTTTTGCATTTTCGCTTTTTCCTCCTTTCCTTCTAAAAAACGCCTTAAATTTTGCACCTACAGACCCATATAAGGACTTTTTTTTGTCACCAATTGCACTTTGCAATGAAATCCCTTATTTTATAATATAACCTGCGGCGAAACAAAAAAAAAATATTTGTGGGATGAAATAAAAAAAACAAAAAAACGCCATCTTGTAACTTTTGTGGGCTCCCGTTTCTACACAGTGCAATATTTGGTAAAAATGACACCTTATCTTAATTCTGTAGGCCCATACAATTACAAGGATACCCAATTTATATAGTTTTTATTTTAATACTTAAAAAAATTATAAACTACATGCACCAAAATTTTTTGTTTAAAATTGGCATCTTATGACCCCTATAACTTTTTTGCTTTTCAGTGTACGGCGCGGTATGAGGGCTAATTTTTTGCGCCATCATCTGCAGTTTTTATCGGTACCATTTTTGTTTTGATGGGTCTTTTTGATCGCTTTTTATTAATATTTTTATTGTATATGAAGTGACCAAAAATGCACAATTTTGGACTTTGGTATTTTTTACGTGTACACCATCGACCGTGTGGTTTAGCTAACCTAATAATGTAATAGTATGGACATTTACGCAAGTGGCGGTACCACATATGATTATTTTTATTCTTTATTACATTATTTTATTTAAAAAATGGGAAAAGGGGGTGATTTAAACTTTTAATAGGGAAGAGGTTAATGAACTTTTATTAAATGAATTATAGCGGCTTCTAAAGGGTTAATGCCGGGCATCGGCCCGATCGGCTGTGCCCAGCATTAGCCGTGAGTCCTGGCTGCCCGTAGCAACCGGGACCCAGCGGGATTAACCCGTTCTTTGCCGGTGAGAATGTTTTAAACCCGTTATACCCGAACAGGATGTACAGGTACGCCCTGAGTCCTTAAGAATTGGGGATGCAGGGTGTATGCATACGCCCTGCATCCCCAAGAGTTTAAGCTATTTTCTGAGCCAATTCCAATGCGACATATACTACAGTGTACCCCTGATCTGTTGGGTTCAATGGATCAAATGTATTCTACTAGTGGAGTGTTTTTCAAACAGTATGTCTCCAGCTGTTGCAAAACTACAACTCCCAGTATACTGTTAGCTGTCTGAGCATGCTGGGAGTTGTAGTTTTGCAATAGCTAGGGACACACTGTTTGGTAAAAACTAGTGTCTACATTCAATTAATTTCCAAGCATATACAAAAGCACAGGCAAGTGCGAATAGACTATGGTCTATTGGATTCAATGTCCATGGAACAGGCACACTACAATATACATCAGCATATCATCACACATCCTGTGATAACTAGAATGTGCCATAATGTTCTGATCAATTGGGGTCCCAGAGCTCAGACTCCCACCAATCAGAATGTTGTGGCATGTAAGCTCTAAATATATTAGTGCAATGCACTGTACCCTCTAAATATATTAGTGCAACACACTGTACCCCCTGACTATAATACTGCCACACACTGTACCCTATAAATATATTATTGCAACACACTGTACCCCCTGAATATAATAATGCCTACCACTGTACCCTCTAAAGATATTATTGCAACACACTGTACCCCCTGAATATAATAATGCCTACCACTGTACCCTCTAAAGATATTATTGCAACACACTGTACCCCCTGAATATAATAATGCCTACCACTGTACCCTCTAAAGATATTATTGCAACACACTGTACCCCCTGAATATAATACTGTCACAACCTGTACCACCTGAATATAATACCTTTTCAACCTGTACCCCCTGAATATTATACTATCACAACCTGTACCCCCTGAATACTGCCGTACACTGTACCCCCTGAATATAATACTGCCATACACCGCATACCCCTCACCCCATCCTTTGTCTTATCAACCCTCCGACTCCATGCTTGGTTAGCTTATCACCCCAATGCCCCCTCCCCTCCACCCCATCCTCGGTATTCTCATCACCCCATACACCCCACCCATCCTTGGCTCTTCACCCCCGCACTCCATATGATTCCCCCCCATCCTCAGTCTCATCATTGCACCCCCATCCTCCGACTCCTCATCATCATCATTGCACCCCCCCTGTTGCACCCCCATCTCCCTGCACACACCCTCATCATCATTGCCTACCCCCCCATCCTGGCTCTTATCATCATCATTGCACACCCCACTCCCACACCCCATCCTCATTCTGCTCATCATTCAACCCCCTCCTCCTCATCATCATCATCATCGTCGCACCCCCCCCCAGCATCCCCTTCTCCTCCTCATCATCATCACATTTCCCCCGCCACCCCATCCTCAGTCTCCTCATCATTGCACCCCCCCAGCACCCCCCTTCTCATTCTCATCATTCCACCCCCCTCCTCATCATCATCATCGCATTTCCCCCCATCCTCAGTCTCCTCATGATCATTGCACCCCCCAGCACCCCCCTTTCTCCTCCTCCTCTTCATCATCATCATCGCAATCCCCCACCCCGGACCCCATCCTCGTTCTCCTGCTCATTAATATTACACCACCCCCAACACCTGATCCTCGGTCTCCTTACCTTCCTGGAGATCGGCGGTGCTGCGGTGTGAGGATGCGGGGAAGGCTGCTGCTCGTGTCACTCTTGCGTTGCAGGGGTCAGAGTCTGTAACACATCAGAGGCTTGGAGCAGATGTGCGTGCGTACGCGGTGCACATATACTACCATGAGCCCCTGGCCTGTTCGTCCACCCGGAAATTATTTCTAAAGAGCCCGCACCGTTTGCAGGTAATTAAAAAAAAGTGCTGGCAACGGCGGGCCCGGGCCCTTGAGCCACGCCCGAGGTCCCAGCCTGTTGCTGCAGCATGTAGCATAGTGTAGTGGCAGGGGCCTACAGCCCCCCAGGCTATGGAGCCCGGTCGCGACTGCGACCCCTGCGACCTCTATAGCTACGCCACTGTCTGTACCTACAGTGGGGCAAAAAAGTATTTAGTCAGCCACCAATTGTGCAAATTCTTGGGTGATACTGCTGACAGATTTCCTTTAAGTTCTACCAAGGATGGGAGAACATGGATCTGTATCTATATCACTTTATAGAGTGGCAGCGATACAGTAGTGTCTGTACTAAATTGTTATATTATGTGGAGAGACAGGGATGTAGAGCTGCATGTATCTAAAGGCACTTTTACACAGGCTGTTTCTAGGAATGCTTGTTTCCGATAATTTACAAGCAAAGGTTAGTTTGTCGGCTGATTGGATCTTTTGTGCAGACATTTATACTATCGTTATCAGAAACATATGATTGTGTGTAAACAGGCAATATGCGCCTTACAATGATGAATTTATAGGGCCGCAGGATCGAACAAGCACTGATCACCGAGATCAGAAGGCATAGCTATATGTACCTACTTCAATAGAAAGAAAGACAGAGGAAGTATAAGTGTATGTTCACATGGCATCATTTACGCAATTCTGCAGAAATTCCATTCAGCAAAGGCTGCTAATCAGAATTAAGGTATTGCTGCAAAATTCCACCACAGAATTCCACAAAAAAATAAAACTGGTCTTATATTTTTGCGGAATAGTGAAAACTGAATTTCTGCAGCAGAATGCTAGTCGTGGAAATTCTGCTGCCTAAATTGGTCTGCAAGATCCCATTAGGCAGTAAATTATGGCAGAATGTTCAGCAGAATTATTCATAGGAATTCCGCATGGAAATTCCACTGTGTGAACATAATCTTAAAGGTGTTATTCTGCATTAGAAAAACAGAGCTGATTTATTTAAAAAAGAGAAAACTGCACCATGTTTGTCTGCAGGCTATGTGTGGTTTTGCGGCTCAGTTCCTTTTGAAGTAAATTGAACCCAGTTACATTACCACACATAACCACAACCTGAGGACAAGATGGTGCTGTTTTGGGAAAATTCTTCTTTTTTTTTTTTTTTCTTCTATTGCTGGATAACCCCTTGGATGTGGAAGATATTATTTGTACTTACATTATGACTGAGAGACAGGTAGGCAGCACACTTTTTAAATACATCATTACATGGAGGGACAAGGTAGCAGCATGTTCTTTCTGTACTTCATTACATGGAGAGACAGGGTGGTAGCACTCTCTTTCTGTACTTCATTACGTGGAGAAGCATGATGGCAACACTCTCTTCTCTACAACTCCCAGCATGCCCAGACAGAGTGGTAGTTTTGCAACAGCTGGAGACACCCTGGTTTGGAAACACTGCCCTACCTTATTACATGGGGAAGCAAGAAGGCAGTCCTGCCTGTACCAACATCACTACATGAAGAGACAAGGGGACAGTACTGCCTGTGCCTACATCATTAGATGGAGAGACAAGGGGACAGTACTGTCTGTGCCTACATCATTAGATGGAGAGACAAGGGGACAGTACTGTCTGTGCCTACATCATTACATGGAGAGACAAGGGGGCAGTACTTTCTGTGCCTACATCATTACATGGAGAGACAAGGGGACAGTACTGTCTGTGCCTACATCATTACATGGAGAGATGAGGAGGCAGTACTGTCTTTACCTATATCCCTACATGGAGAGATGAGGAGGCAGTGCTATCTTTACCTATATCATTACATGGAGAGATGAGGAGGTAGTACTGTCTGTACCTACATTGTTACATGGAGAGATGAGAAGGCAGTGCTATCTTTACCTATATCACTACATGGAGAGATGAGGAGGCAGTACTGTCTGTATCTACATCATTACATGGAGAGATTAGGAGGTAGTACTGTCTGTATCTACATCATTACATGGAGAGATGAGGAGGCAGTGCTATCTGTACCTACATCATTACATGGAGAGATGAGGAGGCAGTGCTATCTGTACCTATATCATTACATGGAGAGATGAGGAGGCAGTACTATCTTTACCTATATCACTACATGGAGAGATGAAGAGGCAGTACTGTCTGTATCTACATCTTTACATGGAGAGATGAGGAGGCAGTGCTATCTTTACCTACAATATTACATGGAGAGATGAGGAGGCAGTGCTATCTGTACCTATATCATTACATGGAGAGATGAGGAGGCAGTACTGTCATTACCTATATCACTACATGGAGAGAGGAGGAGGCAGTACTGTCATTACCTATATCACTACATGGAGAGATGAGGAGGCAGTGCTATCTGTACCTACATCATTACTTGAAGATACAAGGAGGCAGTGCTATCTGTACTTATATTATTACACGGAGAGACAAGGAAGCAGTACTGTCTGTACCTACATCATTACATGAAGATACAAGGAGGCAGTACTATCTGTACTTATATTATTACATGTAGAGACGAGAGGAGGGATATCTATATGTACATTTCTATTAAGAAGAACAGGAAAGCAGTACTGTGCTTAATTTCTATAAGGTTACTATTTTTGCACCTCCATTATTTGCAAGGAGGCAATACAATCTGCCTACACTGGGAAGAGGCACTATAAACTGTACACTCCACATTACATTATAAAGAAGGAAGTCACGTATCGCAGATGGCAATAGGCACAGTAGTCATATAAGTGCTGCAGTATTATAGTTAGGAGTTTAGGAGCTGGTGTTGTGGAATGTAGAGCGTGCTCGTGTAGTCATCATGTAGGGTATGCCGAAACTTTTAGTTTGTGTTGTTTTTTGCCTTCCAGTTGTCACTGGTTTGTATATCATTACTGACCATTAGTAGAAAGTTGCTGCATCCCGTAGGAGTTGTAGCTACTGCAACCACTTATTATCTCAGAGGAAATGCCCTTATCGCTATCAATCATTATTTCCTTCGGGTCGTGCTGGATTGATAGTTTTTTTTTGTAGCCTTCCATGTAATTATATGGTGGAGTTTTACAAATAACCTTAGGTGGAAATGCTTCATGCTGCCTTAATGACTGTGATTAGCCTAGGAAGCATTGTGATAGACGCCGCTGACACTACTGTCACCCTGACGTTTCCACCTCCTCGAGCCGTGCTCGGGTCACACGTATGCTACCGAAAGGAACAGACAACTCATAGGAATGAGCGTTAAATTGGTTAATTGGCAGTGATTATGGATGTAGACGAGTTGAGTTTATCCTTTCACACAATGTACATTGATCTTATGATGCTTTCTGTGAGGTTTTCCATAGGACTGCAGGCAAAAGAAAGGGTCTATTCACACGGCAGAATTTCCGCGTGCGGAATTCCGACTCAAATTAAAGCCCATAGATTTCTATGGGATTCCGCACTCCCATTCACGCTTCCGAATTTCCGCTTGCGGAATTCCGCAAGCGGAAATTCAGAAGTGTGAATGGGAGTGCGGAATCCCATAGAAGTCTATGGGCTTTAAAAGGGGTACTCCAGTGGAAAACATTTTTTTTTTTAAGTCAACTGGTGCCAGAAAGTTAAACAGATTTGTAAATTACTTCTATAAAAAATCTTTCCCCTTCCAGTACTTATTAGCAGCTGTATGCTACAGAGGAAATTATTTTCTTTTTTAATTTTTTTGCTGTCTTGTCCACAGTGCTCTCTGCTGACACCTAATGCCCTTATCAGGAACTGTGCAGAGCAGGAGGAAATCCCCATAGCAATCTTATGCTGCTCTGAACAGTTCCTGACATGGACAGAGGTGTCAGCAGAGAGCACTGTGGACAACACAAAAAAAGAAATAAAAAAAAGAAAAGAAAGAGCACTGAAAGGATTTCTGGCACCAGTTCATTTAAAAAAAAAAAAAAAAAAGGTTCCCACCGGAGTACCTCTTTAATATGAGGTGGAATTCCGCAAGCGGAAATTCTGCCATGTGAATAGAACCAAAGGGGGAGATTTATCAAAACCTGTGCAGAGGAAAACTTGCCCAGTTGCCCATAGCAACCAATCAGATTGCTTCTTTTATTTTTCACAGGCCTTCATGAAAATGAAAGAAGCGATCTGATTGGTTGCTATGGGCAACTGGGCAAGTTTTCCTCTGCACAGGTTTTGATAAATCTCCCCCAAAGTGAGTACAGCCACATTTGGTCGAAATTCTGCAGGTTTACTGCGGTCTCCATTTTGCTAGATTTGCCATAACTTGTTTATTGGTGGGAATCCGACTGCCGAATTTGTTTTCAGGAAAAATAAGGCGGCATGCGGCACTATTTTTTGCGATAAAAAAACCAATACTTTGACAGAACCTGTCATGTGACCGATGTTTTGCAGCATTAATTTAGTTTTTCTGCTTTTTTTTATAGAATAGAAAGACCGACCTCAGAATGCAGTTTTGAACAGAGCCATCATTGTGTAATACTGAGTTAAAACCCATACATTGACAGTAAAGCAAAGTACAGTGAAACCTCTACAAAAGACCTCCACCTCCTTATTAAGAGCATTTTTCATGGGATTTTAAGTCCACCATACATTATAGATAGAGTTCATGTTCTTAAAAATGAAAAAAATTCCTGACACTCATGTTTTTTATTCACACCATGTATGCATAATTGCGGCTCGCAGTGCGATTTCTTTCTTTCTTTTTTATTTACTTATTTCTTATCAACTGGTGCCAGAAAGTTAAACAGATTTGTAAATTACTTCTATTAAAAAATCTTAATCCTTCCAGTAATTATCAGCTACTGTATACTACAGCGGAAGTTTTGTAGTTCTTTTCAGTCTGACCACAGTGCTCTCTGCTGACACCTCTGTCCGTGTCAGGAACTGTCCGAACTGTCCAGAGCAAGAGAGGTTTGCAATAGGGATTTTGCCGACTCTAGACAGTTCCTGACACGGACAGAAGAGGTGTCAGCAGAGAGCACTGTGGTCAGACTGGAAAGAATAACTCAACTTCCACTGTAGCATGCAGCAGCTGATAAGTACTGGAAGGATTAAGATTGCTTAATAGAAGTAATTTACAAATCTGTTTAACTTTCTGGCACCAGTTCATTAAAAAAAAAAAAAATTCCACCGGAGTACCCCTTTAATGCTTACCCTACTATTAGGCTAATATTTATAGAGACAGGTGTCCAGCAATTACATATGCTAAGCGACATTCATTGCTTTTTAGTCATATGTATACTCACATATGTAGAGCGTACATTACGTAGTCAATGTTTTTTTATCCAATACATGCAGATCCTGGAAGCAAAATAGATATTCTTTGTGCAGACAAAAGAACAAAGCGGAGCACTAACCGGTTCAGTAGGTTTCTTTATTTCTTATTCCACAGGTTCATGGCGTGCGGGGGAGCGGGCGTGTGCCGAAGACTCAGGTGACGGGCCATATCGCGCGCATGCGCTTCTTCAGACCTGGCTATGCACGTCGGGGGGTGTGCTTTTAAAATCGGATCGCCGTGGTCATGGTAACCAAACCAGCGTCCGACCAGGGTACAGGTAAGTAAGGGTTAACACATTAGGTATACATACAATGACACACATTTACATACTCAAATACATTAAGAAACAATAGGACTAAGTTAAAAGCAATCCCTCTGTCAGTGAATCAGATGGCTACAGTAAAAGTGTTCATAGTAACACATTCATCTCATTGTGGTCATTAAGACCTAGAATGCCCGTAGCCTCTGTTCTTATAATCCAGCAGTGTTCTGTTCGGATCAGATGCATCCACACGCTCCAATGCAGTGAACTGGAGGGCCTTGGGGTTGCCATTGTGTGTTTCATGCATAGTTACATAGTTACATAGTTACATAGTTAGTACGGTCGAAAAAAGACATATGTCCATCAAGTTCAACCAGGGAATTAAGGGGTAGGGGTGTGAATTAAGGGGTAGGGGTGTGATGCATGTGATTGATAAATCGCATTGACCCTTGCCTGGTTTTAAGTGACCGTAAGTGCTCTTTTATCCTACGGAACAGAGGTCTTATGGTCTTGCCGACATAAAAATATCCGCAACTACATTTTAAACAATAGACCACGTGGGTAGATCTGCAAGTTACAAACTGTTTGATTTTGATTAAGGAGCCCCCTAATCTGATTTCTTTGGCTTGGGAATTGTATGAACAAAAAGAACATGATCCACACCGATAATTACCCACTGGTTTATTTTCAGTAAGCCAAGAGGATTTCTGTTTTTTCTGTGCGTTTTTCTGATGTTTTTTCAAGATGTCTGAAATTGTGGAGTTTTTTCTATATGTGATTAACGGTTTTGATTCAGTTAAACTTTTTAGGTCCTCATCTCTCTGGATCATGTATCAGTTGTTGTTAATAGCCCTTTTAATGTGGTCATTCATTGGGGTGTTTTTAAACGCAAAACAACATCTATTGGACTGCTGAGTATGTTTGTTCTGTGTGAACAGCGTGCTTCTAGGTATTTGGTCTATGCGTTTACAGGCGGTATTAATGACATCTTTGGGGTATCCCCTGTGTTCAAATCGGGTACTTAAGTCATCGAGTTGCTGATCTAGCAACTTAGGGTTGTTATTGATGCGCTTAAAGCGCACCATTTGACCGTAAGGTATGCTGTCCCTGAGTTGTTTTGGATGTGAGGACTGGTAGTGCAGGAGAGCATTTTTAGAGGTGGCTTTCCTATGTCCTGTAGTGATTATATTGCTGTTTTGTATTTGGATGTTAATGCCTACGAATTCCAGCTGGGTTCCCCCTAATTGTGATGTAAACAGCATGTTGACTGTATTACATTCATTCAAATAGGTCACAAACTGGAGGAACTCAGTCTGTGTTCCACCCCATACGACGAAAATGTCGTCTACGAATCTGAGTAGTAGTTTAATATGTTTAACATACGGATTGTCATTTGTAAAAATGTGATTCTTCTCGAAAATACACAGGAAGATGTTTGCGTATGCACATGAGATCAGTGTGCCCATGGCCGTCCCCGTGGTCTGTCTGTACCATTGGCTGGCATACTGAAACACATTGTTGGATAGTACTAATCTAAGGGAGTCAGCGACAAAATTAGTGAATGTTTCGGATTTGTCCGTACTTTTAAGGAACTCGGCGACAGCCTGTATACCCGCACCATGAGGGATACGGGTATACAGGCTCTCGACGTCAATAGAACATAATGAGTACCCTTCATTCCAAGCAAAGTCCTCCAATGCAGCTAAAAGTCTACAAGTATCCCTCAAGTAAGTAGGTATATGTTCTAGGAGGAGGGAGAGTAACCAGTCCAGGTAACTGGACAGTTACTCCGTAGGTGCTCCTATCCCCCACTACTATGGGGCGCCCCGGGTGGGGGGGGGATTACATTCTTATGTGTCTTGGGTACTAAGTACCATTTAGGGTTGCGTGGGGACCTTAGTAGTAGCCTTTCAGCTGTTTTAATGTCCAATATGTTCTGAATGACGTATATGTGGAGATGAGACCTGAATTTTTCCATTACTTTGAGAATGGGATTATACATTAGCTTCTCATAGGTGGTGGATTGACCTAATAATTTATGGGCCACTGCCTCATAGTCACTGGTTTTCCATATCACTATGGACCCTCCCTTATCGGATTTGCATACAGTTAAATCTTTTCGTGCCGCTAATTCCCTCAATGCATTTTTTTCACTAGCTGGTATGTTAGGGGAAAGTTGGGGGTAAATTAATGCCTTTACTTCTCTACATACTGCTTTCTGGAAGAGGTCTATGACCCCTCCAGGTTGTGTGGGGGGGATTAAATGTGGAGGGGTTACCTCCTTTAAAGTTCTCATTAGGGGATGGTGGCAAGATGGGGTTGTTATCACCGTTCTCAGATAATTGTAGTAGCGTGTTCAACACTAGTGTATCCTGAGTAGACATGTCCCTAATGGGCATAAAGCCCAATGGGCCTATGGTACATTGAGTGTGTCCTTCTCTGATGGTGCAAGGATTTACATTTTTATTTGGTTTTTGAATTGCAAAGTGCTTTTTTAAATTAAGTTTACGTGTAGCCCGAAACAAGTCCTCTTCAAATTGTACATAGTCAAATGATTCCGTAAAACTGCAAAACTACAACTCCCAGTATGCCTGGACAGCCAAAGGCTGTCCAGGCATGCTGGGAGTTATAGTTTTGCAGCAGCTGGAGGCACCCTGGTTGGGAAAGACTGCTATATAAAAAGGTCCTAGCAGCCCACCCGCACGCCCAGGGAGATTAGCTACAGTGCCATGGGTTGCAAACTTCTTGATAATGTTGCGCACTGTGGACAAAGGCAAATCTAGATCTCTGGAGATGGACTTGTAACCTTGAGATTGTTGATATTTTTCCACAATTTTGGTTCTCAAGTCCTCAGACTTCAAGTTCTCTTCTCCTCTTTGCGTTGTCCATGCTTAGTGTGGCACACACAGACACACAATGCAAAGACTAAGTGAACTTCTCTCCTTTTTATCTGCTTTTAGGTGTGATGTTTTTATTGCCCACGCCTGTTACTTGCCCCAGGTGAGTTTAAAGGAGCATCACATGCTTGAAATAATCTTATTTATCAACAATTTTAAAAGGGTGCCAATAATTCTGTCCAGCCCATTTTTGGAGTTTGGTGTGACATTATGTCCAATTTGCTTTTTTTTCCCCTCCCTTTTTTGGTTTAGTTCCAAAACACACTAAGGGAATAAACATGTGTATAGCTAAACATGTGTTACTACAATCCTTTTTTGTGAGAAATACTTCATTTTCTAGAAAAATTTCAGGGGTGCCAACATTTACGGCCATAACTGTATATATATATATATATATATATATATATATATATATGTGTGTGTGTGTGTGTGTGTGTGTGTAGATAGATAGCAAAATGACGCTTAAAGGGTACCTCTCATCAAAAAAACTTTTGATATATTATAGATTAATGTATGCAGAATAACTTTACAATTGCATGTTATTAAAAAATATGCTTCTTTCTATTTAATTTTCCACTTTGAAGAAATGACCACTAGGGGTCTCCCTACCAGTCCTGGCAGCAAGCATTTCAGACTCATGCTGGAGTCCTAAACACTACGAGCTGCCAGTCTGCTTTGTTCACAAAGGAGAACACTCAGAGCTGCCAGCCTGCTTTGTTCACAGCACGTTTGGCTGTGAACAAAGCAGGCTGGCAGCTCTGAGTGTTTAGGAGTCCAGCATGAGTCAGAAATGCTTGCTGACAGGACTGATCGGGAAAAATACAATAGAAAGAAGCATATTTTTCATTAACATGCTATTGGAAAGTTATTCAACATTCATTAATCTAAAATATATCAAAAGTTTATTTGATGAGAGGTACCCTTTAATTCTATATAGCAGTGTTTCCCAACATGGGTGCCTCCAGCTTTTGCAAAACTACAACTCCCAGCATGCTGGGAGTTGTAGTTTTGCAACAGCTGAAGGCACCCTGGTTGGGAAACACAGCTATATGAAAAGGTCCTAGCAGCCCTCCCCCTGCAGGTATCAGTGACAATCTGGATAAATGCAGAGCAATGTGAGAACAGTAATTCCATGTTTGAATACAAATGTGACGCCGCACGGTATATTTGTCTGTTTCACATTAAACATCAGCCATTGCCATTTTTCTACAGTGAGCCACAGAGCAAAGTGATAAATCTGTCTTTCTGCAATGAATAATGTATAAGTGCATGGGAATAGATGAGATAAACCGTGTACCATGCAAATCACATCGAACACATAACACAGTCACCGGCGCAAATGAACTCTTAGATGTGCTCGAAAACAAATTCACTGGGAGATTTCCTATTAATAAAAAATAAATAAAAAAAGTCCTAAAATTGTACCTCCCGTTTTATTTAAAGGTTTACTCCCGTGAAAAACTTTTTTTTTTTTTTTAACTGGTGCCAGAAAGTTAAACAGATTTGTAAATTACTTCTATTAAAAAATCTTAATCCTTTCAGTACTTATCAGCTACTGAAGTTGAGTTGTTCTTTCCTGTCTAAGTGCTCTCTGATGACATGTGTCTCGGGAACTGTCCAGTATAGATGCAAATCCCCATAGCAAACCTCTTCTACCCTGTGCAGTTCCCGAGACAAGCAGAGATGTCAGCAGAGAGCACTCTTGCTAGGCAGAAAAGAATAACTCAATTTCAGCAGCTGATTATTATTGAAAGGATTAAGATTTTTTTTATAGAAGTAATTTACAAATCTGTTTAACTTTCTGGAGCCAGTTGATATACATATATAAAAAAAAGTTTTTTCCTGGAATACCCCTTTAAGGACGCTGGGTTTTTCCGTTTTTTAAATTTTCATTTTTTCCTCATCACCTTCTAAAAATCATAACGCTTTCAATTTTGCACCTAAAATTCCATATTATGGCTTATTTTTTGCGCCACTAATTCTACTTTGCAGCGACATTAGTCGGAAAAAAAATTCATTGTGCGACAAAATTTAAGAAAAAATGCCATTTTATAACTTCTGGGGGCTTCCGTTTCTACACAGTGCACTTTTCGGTAAAAATGACACCTTATGTTTATTCTGTAGGTCCATATGGTTAAAATGATACCCTACTTATATAGGTTTGATTTTGTCGTACTTAAAAAAAAAAAAAAAATCATAACTACATGCAGGAAAACTTATATGTTTAAAATTGTCATCTCCTGACCCCTATAACTTTTTTATTTTTCCGCGTACGGGCCGGTATGAGGGCTCATTTTTTGCGCCGTGATCTGAAGTTTTTATCGGTACCATTTATATTGATCGGACTTTTTGATTGCTTTTTATTAATTTTTTTATTATATAAAAAGTGACCAAGAGTACGCTATTTTGGACTTGGAATTTTGTTTGTGCGTACGCCATTGACCATGCGGTTTAATTAACTATATATTTTTATAGTTCATACATTTCCGCACGCGGCGATACCACATACGTTATTAGCCCAGGGTCCCGGCTTTCATTAGCCACCGGGACCGACCCGGTATGACGCGGGGTCATGGTATGACCCCGCGTTTTATATCGGGACCGGGTGCAGGGCGTACAGGTATGCCCTGCGTCCTTAAGAGGTTATTGACTATTAATTTGAATGGGATTCCGCAATCCCATTCAATCAGCAGAAATTGTGCTTTTGGCATTCTGCAAAAATATAAGACCAGGCTAAGGCTGGGTTCCCACCACGTTTTTGCAATACAGTTCCTGTATCAGGTTTTTGATAAAATAATGGATTTCTCAAAATCTGACTAAACTGTATCAAAACATGTGTATAAATTTTAATCCATAAACGGTTTGAAAAATAATGTCCGTTGTATACGTTTTTAACTTTTCACTCTATTATAAATAAAGTTTCACTTGTTTGATTGAAATTACAAGAAAAAACTGTGCAAAGTCAAAAACCTGATGGTGAAAACCGGATGGAACCGTATGCACATACAGTTCTGTGCAGTTTCCTTTGACTTTTATGTTAAAAGAAAATGTATATGTTTCAATACAATTTTTCACCCGGACCAAAAACCGTGGTAGACTACAGTTTGGGGTACGGGAAAAAAACTGACAAAATTGTACAGGATGCAAAACGGACACAAACGGATGCATCTTTTGGCATAGGTTTTCAATGGAGAATCAATGCATACGGTTTTCAATACGGTTCCATACGGTTTCAAATTGAAAATGTATACGAGAACTGTAACATGGTGTGAACCCAGCCTTAATTTTTGGCGGAATTCCACGGCGTAATCCCATTGAAATTGATGGGGCTTCAATTTCGGCTAAATTCTGTGTTCTGAGAGCACAGAAATTCTGCCAAAAGTCTAACAAAATAACGCAATTCTGCTATTCTGTTCAGCAAGTTTACAAGCTGAGCATGCTTCAAACCTGCACGCTTCAAGCTGAGCGCGCTCATCAGCAGCTAAGATCCATGGTTAATGCAGGGCATTGCCGATCAGGCCGATGCCCGATATTAACCTCGGCATTAACCCTTTAAAGTCCGGGTTTTACAATCCTGGCAGCTCAGCTGAGCTGATCGGAACCATCACTGTAAATCACGATGTCCTGATCAGCTGGGTGAGTGGACGGCGGGAGGACCCTTACCTGCCTTCTCGCCATCTGATCGGTCCTCTGCTGCTACCTGGAAGCTTCAGCAGGCTGGAGCAGCAGAGTACCGATAAAACTGATCAATTGCATAGCATTGAACATTGTATGCAATCAAAAGAATGCATGGTATTGTCACCTATAGGGACTAAAAAAAAAGAAAGTATAAAAAAAAGTTTCTAAAAATAAATTAACCCCTTCCTAATACCATTTTTTTTTTTTAATTAAATTCAAACTTTTAATATGTGGTATCGCCATGTGCGTAAATGTCCGAACTATTAAAATATAAGGTTAGTTAAATCGCACGGTCAATGGCGTACACGTAAAAAAATGACCAAAGTCCAAAATTAATTAAAAGCATTCAAAAGGTCCTATCAAAATAAAAAAAAGGGTACTGATACAAACTACAGATCACGACACAAAAAAATAGCCCTCATATAGCCCTGTATGCGGAAAAATAAAAAGTTATCGGGTTCAAAAGATGACAATTTTAAACATACTAATTTTGGTGCATGTAGTTATAATTTTTTTAATCCCTTAACCCCTTAAGGACAATGGACGTACTCCTACGCCCCCATTTCCGAGTCCTTAAGGACCGAGGACGTAGGAGTACGTCCTGTCCTTTCCCGGCCCCCTGCCGCTAGCCGGAAGGGAGCCGGTGCCCGATGCCTGCTGAAATCGTTCAGCAGGCATCGCGGCATATCGCCCAGGGGGGTCATTATGCCCCCCCATGTCGGCGATGGCCGCAGATCGCTGGACAATTCAGTCCAGCGATCTGCGGCGATTCCGGGTCAATCGGGTCTCCAGTGACCCGGTGACCCGGAATTACTGGCTGATCGGGGCCGTCAGAGACGGCCCCGAACAGCCAGAGCCTGCAGGGGTGAGGTGGCACTGGTGCCACCTCACGATCGCCCTGATTCGTCGGCCGGATTACCGGCCGACGAATCAGGGCGTCTGCTGCGGGTGTCACTCCCGCACCCGCTCCGCCCCTCTTCCGGAGGACGTGAGCGGGTGCGGGACATGCACCCCTGGTGCTGGGGACCCCGATCCCCGGCGTTAATGTTGGGATCGGGGCCCCAGGAGCGACGACGGCGGCGGCGGCGGGACTGACCTGTGCGGCGATCAAGCAGCAGCAGGAGGTGAGTGACAGCCTCCTGCTGTTGCTTAGCAACAGCTCCCAGCATGCAAAAAGGGCATGCTGGGAGCTGTAGTTATGCAACAGGAGGAGGCAGACCACCACAACTCCCAGCATGCACTTATGGGCATGCTGGGACTTATGGTTTTGCAACAGCTGGAGGCACATTCTTTCTATGGAAAAGTGTACCTTCAGCTGTTGTGTAACTACAACTCCCAGCTTGCACAAACAGCTTAAGGGCATGCTGGGAGTTGTAGTGGTGCATCTGCTGGTTGCATAACTACAACTCCCAGCATGCCCGTTGGCTGTCGGTGACTGCTGAGAGTTGTAGTTTTGCAACAGCTGAAGGCACACTGAGTTAAGTAGCAAACCAGTGTGTCTACAGCTGTTGCATAACTACAATCCCCAGCATCCCCAGCCAAAGTAGTGTGCCTCCGGCTGTTGCATAACTACAACACCCAGCATGCCCTTCCGCTGTCCGTACATGCTGGGGGTTGTAGCTTTTGCAACAGCTGAAGGCACACTGGTTGCAAAACACTGAGTTTGTTGTCAAACTCGGTGTTTCACAACCTGTGTGTCTCCAGCTGTTGCAAAACTACAACTCCCAGCATGCACTGATAGACCGTACATGCTGGGAGTTGTAGTTTTGCAACAGCTGGATGTCCCCCCCCCCCCCCCCCAATGTGAATGTACAGGGTACACTCACATGGGCGGAGGATTACAGTAAGTATCCGGCTGCAAGTTTGAGCTGCAGCAAATTTTCTGCTGCAGCTCAAGCTGCCAGCGAGAAACTACTGTGAACCCCCCGCCCGTGCGACTGTACCCTAAAAACACTACACTAACACACAATAAAATAAAAAGTAAAAAAACACTACATATACACATACCCCTACAATAAAAATGAAAAACGTCTGGTACGCCACCGTTTCCAAAACGGAGCCTCCAGCTGTTGCAAAACTACAACTCCCAGCATGCACTGATAGACCGTACATGCTGAGAGTTGTAGTTTTGCAACAGCTGGATGTTCCCCCCCCCCAATGTGAACGTACAGGGTACACTCACATGGGCAGAGGATTACAGTAAGTATCCGGCTGCAAGTTTGAGCTGAGGCAAATTTTCTGCCGCTGCTCAAACTGCCAGCGAGAAACTACTGTGAACCCCCCGCCTGTGCGACTGTACCCTAAAAACACTACACTACACTACACTAACACAAAATAAAATAAAAAGTAAAAAACACTACATATACACATACCCCTACACAGCCCCCCTCCCCTCCCCAATAAAAATGAAAAACGTCTGGTACGCCACTGTTTCCAAAACGGAGCCTCCAGCTGTTGCAAAACAACTACTCCCAGTATTACCAGATAGCCACTGACTGTCCAGGCATGCTGGGACTTTTACAACAGCTGGAGGCACCCTATTTGGGAATCACTGGCGTAGAATACCCCTATGTCCACCCCTATGCAATCCCTAATTTAGGCCTCAAATGTGCATGGCGCTCTCACTTTGGAGCCCTGTCGTATTTCAAGGCAACAGTTTAGGGTCACATATGGGGTATCGCCGTACTCGGGAGAAATTGTGTTACAAATTATGGGGGGTATTTTCTGCTATTACCCTTTTTAAAAATCAAAAATTTTTGGGAAACCAACATTTTAGGTAAAACATTTTTTTTTTTTTTTTACATATGCAAAAGTTGTGAATCACCTGTGGGGTATTAAGGTTCACATTACCCCTTGTTACGTTCCCCGAGGGGTCTAGTTTCCAAAATGGTATGCCATGTGTTTTTTTTTTTTTCCAGTTCTGGCACCATAGGGGCTTCCTAAATGCGGCATGCCCCCAGAGCAAAATTTGCTTTCAAAAAGCCAAATGTGACTCCTTCTCTTCTGAGACCTGTAGTGCGCCAGCAGAGCACTTCTCACCCCCATATGGGGTGTTTTCTGAATCAGGAGAAATTGGGCTTCAAATTTTGGGGGGTATTTTCTGCTATTACCCTTTTTAAAAATGTAAAAATATTGGGAAACCAAGCATTTTAGGTAAAATTATTTTTTTTTTTTAACATATGCAAAAGTCGTGAAACACCTGTAGGGTATTAAGGTTCACTTTACCCCTTTTTACGTTCCCCGAGGGGTCTGGTTTCCAAAATGGTATGCCATGTGTTTTTTTTTTGCAGTTCTGGCACCATAGGGGCTTCCTAAATGCGGCATGCCCCCAGAGCAAAATTTGCTTTCAAAAAGCCAAATGTGACTCCTTCTCTTCTGAGACCTGTAGTGCGCCAGCAGAGCACTTTTCACCCCCATATGGGGTGTTTTCTGAATCGGGAGAAATTGGGCTTCAAATTTTGGGGGGTATTTTCTGCTATTATCCTTTTTAAAAATGTAACATTTTTGGGAAACCAAGCATTTTAGGTAAAACGTTTTTTTTTTTTTTTTACATATGCAAAAGTCGTGAATCACCTGTGGGGTATTAAGGTTCACTGTACCCCTTGTTACGTTCCCTGAGGGGTCTAGTTTCCAAAATGGTATGCCATGTGTGTTTTTTTGCTGTCCTGGCACCATGGGGGCTTCCTAAATGCGGCATGCCCCCCAAAAACCATTTGACGCTCCTTCCCTTCTGAGCCCTCTACTGCGCCCGCCGAACAATTAACATAGACATATGAGGTATGTGCTTACTCGAGAGAAATTGAGTTTCAAATACAAGTAAAAATTTTCTCCTTTTTACCCCTTTCAAAAATTCAAAAATTGGGTCTACAAGAACATGCGAGTGTAAAAAATGAAGATTGTGAATTTTCTCCTTCACTTTTCTGCTATTCCTGTGAAACACCTAAAGGGTTAATACACTTATTGAATGTCATTTTGAATACTTTGGGGGGTGTAGTTTTTATAATGGGGTCATTTATGGGGTATTTATAATATGAAGACCCTTCAAATCCACTTCAAACCTGAACTGATCCATGAAAAATAGCGAGTTTGAAAATTTTGTGAAAAATTTCCAAATTGCTGCTGAACTTTGAAGCCCTCTGGTGTCTTCCAAAAGTAAAAATTCATAAATTTTATGATGCAAACATAAAGTAGACATATTGTATATGTGAACCCAAAAATGTTTTATTTTGAATATCCATTTTCCTTACAAGCAGAGAGCTTCAAAGTTAGAAAAATGCAAAATTTTCATTTTTTTCATCAAATTTTGGGATTTTTCACCAAGAAAGGATGCAAGTTACCATAAAATTTTACCACTAAGTTAAAGTAGAATATGTCACGAAAAAACAATCTCGGAATCAGAATGATAACTAAAAGCATTCCAGAGTTATTAATGTTTAAAGTGACAGTGGTCAGAATTGCAAAAAACGCTCTGGTCCTTAAGGTATAAAATGGCCTGGTCCTTAAGGGGTTAAAGACCAAGCCCATTTTGACCTTGAGAACCAGAGTATTTTTTTGCATATCTGACCACTGTCACTTTAAGCATTAATAACTCTGGGATGCTTTTACATTTGATTCCAAGATAGTTTTTTTGTGACATATTCTACTTTATCATAGTGGTAATTTTTTGTCAATACTTTTAAAATTTTGCATTTTTCTAACTTTAAAGCTCTCTGTTTGTGAGGAAAATAGACATACCAAATACATTATATATTGATTCACATATACAATGGGTTAGATTTATCAAAGGATTTGGACTGTTTTTTCCTGTCTAAATTTGTCGCACAGAAAGTCGCAGTCTAAATATGTGCGACTTTTCTGCGACTTTTGCTGTAGAGGATTTTTAGAACATGATGCATTCTAGTCTATTTTAGACGGAAATGCATTGGAAAATGCATTGGTGCTGAATTTATCAAGTGCGACTTTTGTGCGACAAGTCGCATCTGCCCAAAATACGCTGAAATGTCAGACCATGTTGGAGCAGGTCTAAATGCAGTTAAAGCTGTAGACCCTGAAGTCTGAGCACAGAATTTATCAAGGGCTGTGAGACCTTTGATAAATTAGGAGCACAATAGACAGGAGACTACCACATACGCTGGTCTATAAGCATACCCAGAATAGACTAGATTAGTAAATGTCCCCCAATATGTCTACTTTATATTTGCATCATAAAGTTGACATGTTTATACTTTTTGAAGACACCAGAGGGCTTCAAAGTTCAGCAGCAATTTTCCAATTTTTGACAACATTTTCTAAATTTTTAGGGACCAGTTCAGTTTTGAAGTGGATTTGAAGGGCCTTCATATTAGAAATACCCAAAAAATTACCCCATTATAAACACTGCACCCCTCAAAGCATAAAAAATGATATTCTGAATGTTTGTTAACCCTTTAGGTGTTTCACAGGAATAGCAGCAAATTGAAGGAGAAAATTCTAAATCTCCAATTTTTACACTAACATGTTCTTGCAGACCCAGTTTTTGAATTTTTACAATGGGTAAATGAAGAAAATGCCCCATAAAATGTGTAATCCAATTTCTTTCAAGTAAGGAAATACCTCATATGTGAACATAAAGTGCTCTGTGGGTGCACTAGGGGGCTCAGAAGCGAAGGAGTGACAATGGGATTTTGGAGAGTGAATTTTGCCGAAATGATTTTTAGGGGGCATGTTGCATTTAGGAAGCCCCTATGGTTCCATAACAGCAAAAAAAAAAAAAAGGGGTCCAGTGAGCCTTAACACCCCAGAGGTGTTTGACGACTTTTTGTTAAAGTCGGATGTGTAAATGAAAAAAAAAAATGTATTCACTAAAATGCTGTTTTTTCCTCATATTGACCATTTTTTACAAGAGGTAATTGGAGAAAATGTCCCTTCCCCCCCCCCCCAAAAAAAAAATAAAAATAAAAAAAAAGTATTCTTCATTCTCACGGACCACTGTTCCAAAAATCTGTCAGACACCAGTGGGGTGTAAATGCTCACTGCACCCATTATCTTATTGCATTCTGTGAGGGGTGTAGTTTCCAAAATGGGGTCACATGTGGGGGGTCCACTGTTCTGGTAGCATGGGGGCTTTATAAACGCACATGGCCTTCAATTCCTGCCAAATTCTCTCTCTCCAAAAGCCCAATGGTGCTCCTTCTCTTCTGAGCCCTGTAGTGCGCCAGCAGAGCACTTTACATTCACATATGGGGCATTTCCTTACTCAGAAGAAATAGTGTTACAAATTATGAGGGATTTTTTCCTATTACCCTTTGTGAAAATGAAAAATTTGGGATAACACCATCATTTTAGTGAAAAAAATAAACATTTTTCATTTTCAACGAAAATTCTTCAAACACCTGTGGGGTGTTAAGGTTCACTATACCCCTTGTTACGTTCCTTAAGGGGTGTAGTTTCCAAAATGGGGTCACATGTGGGTGTTTTTTTTGTGTTTATGTCAGAACTGCTGTAACGATCAGCCACCCCTGTGCAAATCATCTCAAATGTACATGGCGCTCTCACTTCTGAGCCTTGTTGTGCGCCCGCAGAGCATTTTACGTCCACATATGGGATATTTCCGTACTCAGAAGAAATTACGTTACTAATTTTGGGGGTCATTTTTTCCTTTTACCCTTTGTTGAAAAGTATGGTTCAACACTAGCACAAGTTAGTGTTACATTTTTTTTTTTTTACAAATACATGCTGGAGTAGTTCCCAAACTTTACCTTTTAATAAGGGGTAAAAGGAGGAGTACAGAAATATCCCATATGTGATCCTAAACTGTTGCCTTGAAATACGTCAGGGCTCCGAAGTGAGAGAGCGCCATGCACATTTGAGGCCTAAATTAGGGATTTGCATAGGGGTGGACATAGGGGTATTCTACTCCAGTGATTCCCAAACAGGGTGCCTCAAGCTGTTGTAAAACTCCCAGCATGCCTGGACAGTCAATGGCTGTCTGGCAATACTGGGAGTTGTTGTTTTGGAAACAGTGCCGTACCAGATGTTTTTCATTTCTATTGGGGGGGGGGGATAACTGTGTAGGGGTGTAGTGTTTTACTTTGTAATTTGTACAGTGTAGTGTAGTGTTTTTAGAGTACATTCACAAGGGCGGAGGTTTACAGCGAGTTTCCCGCTGGGAGTTTGAGCTGCAGCAGAAAATTTGCTGCATCTCAAACTCACTGTAAACCCCCGCCCATGTGACTGTACCCTGTACATTCACATGGGGGGGGGGGGAGGCAAACCTCCAGCTGTTGCAAAACTACAACTCTCAGCATGCAGTGACAGCAGAAGGGCATGATGGGAATTGTAGTTATGCAACAGCTGGAGGCATACTACTACAACTTCCAGCTGCCCTTTGGCTGTCTGTGCATGCTGGAGGTTGTAGTTATGCAACAGCTGGAGGACCAATGGTTGCAAAACACTGAGAGTTTGTTATTTAACTCAGTGTTTCCCAACCCGTGTGCCTCCAGCTGTTGCAAAACTACAACTCCCAGCATGCATGGTCGGTCAGTGCATGCTGGGAGTTATAGTTTTGCAACAGCTGGAGGCACACGGGTTGGGAAACACTGAGTTAGGAAACAGACAATGTTTCCCAACCTGTGTGCCTCCAGTTATTGAAAAACTACAACTCCCAGCATGCCAAGACAGCTGAAGGGCATGCTGGGAGTTGTAGTTTTGCAACAACTGGAGGAGAACAGTTTGGAGATCACGGAGTAGTGGTGACCAAACTGTAGCCCTCCAGATGTTGCAAGACTTCAACTCAAAGCATGCCCAGGCATGCTGGGAGTCGTAGTTCGGCAACATCTGAAGGGCCAGATGTAACAAATCTACAACTCCCAGCATGCCTGGACTGTCTGGGCATGCTGAGAGATGTAGTTTTGCAACATCTGGAAGAGCACAGATTGGAGACCACTGCACAGTGGTCTCCAAACTGTGGCCCTCCAGATGTTGCAAAACTACACTCCCAGTATGCCCGGACAGCCAAAGGCTGTCTGGGCATGCTGGGAGTTGTAGTTTTCAAACTCCTAGAAGCAGCAGTGAAGATCTGGGCCACAACACCCCACAAACAAAGCATCACAACAACAATGGCCACCACCGAGCACCACACCAGTGTGAACACCTACCATGTGCTCCCTGCCAGAGGGCTGAGATAATGCTAAGAGGAAACCCATATGCAGTCTCCTGCGGATTAAAAATGCCTGGGCTGAATGAATTTGGGATAACACCATCATTTTAGTGAAAAAAATAAACATTTTTCATTTTCAACGAAAATTCTTCAAACACCTGTGGGGTGTTAAGGTTCACTATACCCCTTGTTACGTTCCTTAAGGGGTGTAGTTTCCAAAATGGGGTCACATGTGGGTGTTTTTTTTGTGTTTATGTCAGAACTGCTGTAACGATCAGCCACCCCTGTGCAAATCATCTCAAATGTACATGGCGCTCTCACTTCTGAGCCTTGTTGTGCGCCCGCAGAGCATTTTACGTCCACATATGGGATATTTCCGTACTCAGAAGAAATTACGTTACTAATTTTGGGGGTCATTTTTTCCTTTTACCCTTTGTTGAAAAGTATGGTTCAACACTAGCACAAGTTAGTGTTACATTTTTTTTTTTTACAAATACATGCTGGAGTAGTTCCCAAACTTTACCTTTTAATAAGGGGTAAAAGGAGGAGTACAGAAATATCCCATATGTGATCCTAAACTGTTGCCTTGAAATACGTCAGGGCTCCGAAGTGAGAGAGCGCCATGCACATTTGAGGCCTAAATTAGGGATTTGCATAGGGGTGGACATAGGGGTATTCTACTCCAGTGATTCCCAAACAGGGTGCCTCAAGCTGTTGTAAAACTCCCAGCATGCCTGGACAGTCAATGGCTGTCTGGCAATACTGGGAGTTGTTGTTTTGGAAACAGTGCCGTACCAGATGTTTTTCATTTCTATTGGGGGGGGGGGATAACTGTGTAGGGGTGTAGTGTTTTACTTTGTAATTTGTACAGTGTAGTGTAGTGTTTTTAGAGTACATTCACAAGGGCGGAGGTTTACAGCGAGTTTCCCGCTGGGAGTTTGAGCTGCAGCAGAAAATTTGCTGCATCTCAAACTCACTGTAAACCCCCGCCCATGTGACTGTACCCTGTACATTCACATGGGGGGGGGGGAGGCAAACCTCCAGCTGTTGCAAAACTACAACTCTCAGCATGCAGTGACAGCAGAAGGGCATGATGGGAATTGTAGTTATGCAACAGCTGGAGGCATACTACTACAACTTCCAGCTGCCCTTTGGCTGTCTGTGCATGCTGGAGGTTGTAGTTATGCAACAGCTGGAGGACCAATGGTTGCAAAACACTGAGAGTTTGTTATTTAACTCAGTGTTTCCCAACCCGTGTGCCTCCAGCTGTTGCAAAACTACAACTCCCAGCATGCATGGTCGGTCAGTGCATGCTGGGAGTTATAGTTTTGCAACAGCTGGAGGCACACGGGTTGGGAAACACTGAGTTAGGAAACAGACAATGTTTCCCAACCAGTGTGCCTCCAGTTATTGAAAAACTACAACTCCCAGCATGCCAAGACAGCTGAAGGGCATGCTGGGAGTTGTAGTTTTGCAACAACTGGAGGAGAACAGTTTGGAGATCACGGAGTAGTGGTGACCAAACTGTAGCCTTCCAGATGTTGCAAGACTTCAACTCAAAGCATGCCCAGGCATGCTGGGAGTCGTAGTTCGGCAACATCTGAAGGGCCAGATGTAACAAATCTACAACTCCCAGCATGCCTGGACTGTCTGGGCATGCTGAGAGATGTAGTTTTGCAACATCTGGAAGAGCACAGATTGGAGACCACTGCACAGTGGTCTCCAAACTGTGGCCCTCCAGATGTTGCAAAACTACACTCCCAGTATGCCCGGACAGCCAAAGGCTGTCTGGGCATGCTGGGAGTTGTAGTTTTCAAACTCCTAGAAGCAGCAGTGAAGATCTGGGCCACAACACCCCACAAACAAAGCATCACAACAACAATGGCCACCACCGAGCACCACACCAGTGTGAACACCTACCATGCGCTCCCTGCCAGAGGGCTGAGATAATGCTAAGAGGAAACCCATATGCAGTCTCCTGCGGATTAAAAATGCCTGGGCTGAATGGGTGGAGTAGAGTTCACTGTGGAACATTGACATCAATGGGACTCTGCTGCATCAGTATTCCATTCAGAAATTTACGCTTAGCATAATCAAACTAAGTTTACATTTAGTATTTTGGCCATTATTTGGGAGTTTAATTTTCATTTTGGAGCTTAATGTATTTAGCCAAAAACCATTTATGGGTCCAAAACACAAGACAAAAATTAAATATTTTCATTATAGTTTTGGTTCAAATCCTGGTATTGGCTAAAATCACTGACCTAAATACTGATCAAAATAAGATGTAGTAACCTGGCCAAAAGCTTCTCATACCCATAAGATAAAAGTTGGCTTTGATGGTTGTGAATTAATTTCCACTTGTCCAAGCCCATATTCCCTGATTGGTCAGTTTAGTCTGCCATGTTGCTGATGGGACCATTCCCAAAAATATTACAGACAACTAAGCCAGATTGTGGCCAATGAAATTCTTAGATCATGTTCACATTATTTTTTTCATATATATATTTTTTGAATTACATTAAAAAAACAACAACACAGGATATGATAACTTATTTTATGTCCATAATAACAGCTGTAAAATGAATGTGTTAATAAGAACAGCTATTTTACTATTGAGTTTTGCTTTTCTGAGCGGTAAAACGGCCCCAAAACATGCAAAAAAGAAAATACAGTGACCCCTCGACCTACGATGTCCCTGACATACGATAATTTCAACATGCGATGGCCTCTCAGAGGTCATCACATGTTGAAGGCAGCATCAACATACGATGCTTTTGTATGTCGGGGCCATCGCATAAATGGCTATCTGGCAGCGCTGACTGCTTCAGCTGCCACCGGATAGCCATTTACGGCGCCCCGTGAGCTCCGGTGATGGTCACTCACCTGCCCTCGGGGCTCCGGAGCGTCCTCTTTGGGATCCCCTGCATCGTCAGTGCTCTCCATTGACGTCATCACGTCGCTGCGCACGCCGTCCCATCATCCAATAGGAGCGGCGTGCGTAGAGACGTGATGGCGGCAACGGAGAGCGAGGATGCCGGGGAAGCAGAGGCCTTGCCGGAGCGACGGGGACACCTCGGGAACGCAGCGACACCGATGGACGGCGACATCACGGGCAGCGGTGACGAGCGGTGATGGTTCGGAGCGGTGGGGACAGGTGAGTACAACTTCCTCTAACAGTGGTCTACAACCTGTGGACCTCCAGATGTTGCAAAACTACAACACCCAGCATGCCCGGACAGCCAACAGCGGTGATGGTTCGGAGCGGTGGGGACAGGTGAGTACAACTTCCTCTAATAGTGGTCTACAACCTGCGGACCTCTAGATGTTGCAAAACTACAACACCCAGCATGCCCGGACAGCCAACGGCTGTCCGGGCATGCTGGGTATTGTAGTTTTGCAACATCTGGTGGTCCACAGGTTGTAGACCACTATTAGAGGAAGTTGTACTGACTATGGGCCAGAAGGGCCTGAAATGTGTAAGAATCCAATTTTCTGTGTAGAATCTGTTTTAGAAAAGTTTAAAATAAACATTTTGGAGGAGATTTATCAAAACCTGTCCAGAGGTAAAGTTGCTGAGTTGCCCATAGCAACCAATCAGATTGCTACTTTCATTTTTGAAAAGGCCTCTGAAAAATGAAAGAAGCGATCTGATTGGTTGCTATGGGCAACTCAGCAACATTTCCTCAGGACAGGTTTTGACAAATCTCCCCCTTTGAGTATCCGACCAGACTAAATGACCACATTCCCCCTCGCTGTCGCTTTTATCTGTACGGGAGCCAATTCTATACTGTTATTTCCTCTTATTCTCGATTCTCTACTTCTATTTTGTACACTAATCGTTGTGTAGTAAACATTTGGGGCACATATTTTGTTTTACCACCCGGGATGATGGTTGTGGTTATTTTGCATACTCTAAAGTCCACAGCTCGTTTTGGCTAATGACCCTTTAAGCTTATAGGGGCCATTTAAGTCTTGTTAGGCCAAACTAGCAGGTTATGATGCCAGTACATTCCAATACATCATTACAAGTCATTAGGAAGCCATTTTGTGACCTTTCGATTTACCTCACAGAACTTTATCAATCAATCTCGGGCGAGTCCTAATGTTTGTCTTTCATCGCCAACGTTCTCAGTGTCCTTAGGAAGGAAACGTGTGGTGGTTCTTCAGTGCCGAAAACACGCATGACTGCCAGCGTCCCACCAGCCAAGCCCGGGCCGACAGCTTTGATTCATTGCTTTCCTTTGTCTCCAGGCATCTTACGTGTAACATTTAGTATAAGGAATGTCCCACCACCATTTCTTGTTTGTTCTGAGAGGGAATAACATCCCCTACCACGTCGAGTCATCTCCAGGAGCTCAGCTCTTCATTGACAACTAGGAATTTCTTTACACCTGACGGTGGTGGGATTAGTCTGAAAGTAAAATATATTTCTGCTGAGAAGTTTATCTTGGCAGAACATCATTCCATTAGAAAGATTAAATGTATCCTGTTCAAATCTCCAGCTTCTTGTAGTGCTTGCCTGGGGCTGAACACAGTAGTCCAGATGTTGATAGTCCCAGCGAACAAAAACGTGAACATTTAAGAAGAAAATGCTTCTGTCTGTTCCAGTCGATCTTGGAACGAGAACACTTAAATCCGATTGCTACTGTGAGAAAAGAAAATAATAGCTGCCTGTGTGTAAACTCTCATTTTTGAGATGCGCCAAGTACAGGTACATTAAACACACCATTACACACCTAATTATTATTGTGCCGTAATCTCAAGGGATCCGTAAGAAGATCAATAGAAAAAAAGTTGAAGTATAAAAAGTTTTTTAAAGGGGTACTCCGCTGCTCAGCGTCTGGAACAAATGGTTGTGAATACTGGAGCCGGTGCCCTGAACTCATGACTTCATAGCCCCACCCCCTCAAGACTTCACGTCCCACCCCCTCAATGCAAGTCTATCGGAGGGGGCGTGACGGCTGTCATGCACCCCTATAGAATTGCATTGAGGGGGCGGGGCGTAATGTCGCAAGGGGGTGGAGCTATCATGTCACAAGCTCCCAGCATCGGCTCCAGCATTCAGAACAGATTGTTCCAAACGCTGAGCAGCGGAGTACCCCTTTAAAGCAAAGACAAATAACATATAATTTAAAATAATGTTTTATGAACGTATAATCTATATAGAAGCAAACTGTCTAAAAGTCTAAATCTAGACCAACTATAGACAAATAGACCAATTTTGGTGCATTGTGTCAGCTTAAGCTATGCCCCTTTCCTGAAGTATGCCCCTTTATGCAGAAGCCATGCCTTTTTTACTAACTTTTTTTGGCTGCTTTTTCAGATTTTTTTTGGCTACAGGAAAAAGGATACTTTCTTGGACGTTTGTGTTCCAAAATGCAACCATAACATTAAAGGGGTACTCTGGTGGAAAACTTTTTTTTTATCAACTGGTGTCAGAAAGTTAAACAGATTTGTAAATTACTTCTATTAAACAATCTTAATTCTTCCAGTACTTATTAGCTGCTGAATACTACAGAGGAAATTAGTTTCTTTTTGGAACTCAGAGCTCTCTGCTGACATCATGACCACAGTGCTCTTTGCTGACACCTCCATTTTAAGAACTGTCCAGAGTAGGAGAAAATCCCCATAGAAAACATATGCTGCTCTGGACAGTCCCTAAAATGGACAGCAGAGGTCAGCAGGGAGCACTGTGGTCATGAAGTCAGGAGAGAGCACTGTGTCCTACAAAGAAAATAATTTCCTCTGTAGTATTCAGCAGCTAATAAGTACTGGAAGGATTAAGTTTTTTTTTAATAGAAGTAATTTACAAATCTGTTTAACTTTCTAGCACCAGTTGATAAAAAAAAATAAAAAAAAGTTTGCCACTGGAGTACCCCTTTAAATGGTTTATCCACCATAAGGTGATTTTAGTACATACCTGGCAGGCAGTAATGGACATGCTTAGGAAGGATCTGCACTTGTCTTGGGGCTAAATGGCTATGTTGAGAGATTACCATAACACTGTGGCTAGCTTTTTGTGAACTGGTATTTCCTGTATTTCCATTTTCCTCCCTCCCACACATCAGCCACCTCACCCAATGAAACATAGATGAGCTGCATCCATTCAAAAGACCTGTGGTTTTCAATCAGGGTGCCTACAGCTGTTGCATTAGTTGCAGATTGATCTCTCTCCCACCAAGCGATCCCTCCACCCATTGAAGCAGACAGGCTCCCTGTCATCAGCTGACTAGTGAGTCAGATCTCGACTGCATTGCAACCTGGGAAAAATCCGAGACAACAGTCATTTTGTATGCTGTTAAAAATAAATATTGGGGTGAAAATCACAGAAGAATTGTGAGAAAACCGTCACACACAGGTACAGATACTATATTATGAACTACACTAACTTTACAGCCCCTGTAGCATAGTCAAATAAAAAAAATTCCTGGAATACCTCTTTAAGTGCAAATAACTTTTTTGGGGGCCGTTTGTAAAGCAAAATGCGTCCAGATTTTGTCATGTTAACGACCCAAAATTTTTATTATGCATTTTATTTTATGGCTGTAAAAAATATAGCCATACAGTTAATTTCCCATTAAAATCTTATGAAAAACAGCTATTTCTGGGGTGTTTTTTGAGTATTGCCATAAAACTGTGTATGCACTTGCCTAAAACATGAGAAAACATAGTGAAACTGCTGTTTTTTGAACTCCTTAGAAAGAGTAAAAAAGGGTTATCCTGCCTTATAAAATTGATGGCCTATCCTCAGGATAGGCCATTAATAAAGGATCAGTGGAGGTGTGATTCCCAGGGCTCCCGCCAATGGCCTGTTTGATGGGGTGGTAGTACTTGTGCAATTACCACAGCTTCTTCAATGGCTATAAGCGCTTGTACCTGCATCACCGTATTATTTGTGGAGGACTGAATGGTACTGCAGCATTTCCCTGTTGGCTTAGCTGTAGTACCTTGCATAACAGGTATTTCAAAAGGGAAGGATAGGCGTCCTGCACTCACCGCATAAGACCTGGTTATTCAGCTCCCATCTCGGGCTGCTTCACCGGCAGGGATCCTAAGACAGCGTGGTGCGCTGCCATAGGCACTGCCATAGGCATACATCCACACTGCCATAGGCATACATATTTCACTTTGCTTTGTCAGACTCTGTATCCACCTAGTTCTCTGCTACATTCTGGTGCCTGACTGATTTTCTTTCTTACTTTTCTTACTATTCTTTAAGATATATGTTTTTATGTTGCTCTCTTAAGTATAATTCAATAAAATGTATATCTTTTGTACTTTACCATGGTCCTGTGCATCAATCTCCTTTGATGGTGCTTACCTGGTGTGTGTTAAATCCATCTCGAAGAGTTGCAAGTTAAAGGTACCGGTGCCACTATTGTTTTCTGTATGTGTTTGTACCTTGCATAACCACTACAAATAATACAGCAATTCAGGTGTGATCACTAGTAAATACTGAAGACCCGCATGAGGGTAGGCCATCAAATTTATTAGTCTAGATTACCGCTTTACTAAAAGTTAACCCCTTAAAGGGGTTCTCCGGGGCTTACACATCTTATCCCGTGCGTGTTTGCTCCGGGTCTGATTACCGGCGACCGCAGGGCCGGCGGCGTGTGATGTCACGCCTCCGCCCCCGTGTGATGTCACGCTCCGCCCCTCAATGCAAGCCTACGGAAGGGGGCATGATAGCTATCACATCCCCTCCCGTAAGCTTGCATTGAGGGGCGGAGCGGGATGTCCCACGGGGGCGGAGGCATGACGTCACACGCCGCCGTCCGTGCGGTCGACCGTAATCAGACCTGGAGCAAACACGCTCCGGGGACTGATTACAAACGGGGTGCCCGTGCATGATCCCGGGCGTCCCCAGCTGCGGGACACCCGTGATCAGGCATCTTATCCCCTATCCTTTGGATAGAGGATAAGATGTGTAAGCACCGGAGTACCCCTTTAAGGACCATCGTTTTTTTCAGTTTTGCACTTTTGTATTTTCCACCTCACCATCTAAAAATCAGAACACTTTCAATTTTGCACCTACAGACCATTATGAGGGCTTATTTTTTGTGCCACCAATTGTACTTTGTAATAACATCTATCATTTTACCACAAAATTTACGGCAAAACCAGAAAAAAAACATTTGTGGGGCAAAATTGGAAAATAAAAAACATTTTGTAACTTTTGGGGGCTTCCGATTCTATGCAGTGCACAGAAGCCTTCTTGTCCTCAGTGTACAGAGCCCTGCTTGTCCTAAGTGTACAGAGCCCTGCTTGTCCTCAGTGTACAGAGCCCAGCTTGTCCTCAGTGTACAGAGCCTTGCTTGTCCTCAGTGCACAGAGCCCTGCTTGTCCTTAGTGTACAGAGCCCTGCTTGTCCTCAGTATACAGAGCCCTGCTTGTCCTCAGTGTACAGAGCCCTGCTTGTCCTCAGTGTACAGAGCCCTGCTTGTCCTCAGTGTACAGAGCCCTGCTTGTCCCCAGTGTACAGAGGCCTGCTTGTCTTCAGTGCACAGAGCCCTGATTGTCCTCAGTGTACAGAGCCCTGCTTGTTCTCACTGCATAGAGCCCTGCTTGTCCTCAGTGTGCAGAGCCCTGCTTGTCCTCAGTGTACAGAGCCCTGCTTGTCCTCAGTGTACAGAGCCCTGCTTGTCCTTAGTGTACAGAGCCCTGCTTGTCCTCACTGCACAGAGCCCTGCTTTTCCTCAGTGCACAGAGCCCTGCTTGTCCTTAGTGTACAGAACCCTACTTGTCCTCACTGCACAAGCAGGTGTACAGAGCCCTGCTTGTCCTCAGTGTACAGAGCCCTGCTTGTGCTCAGTGTACAGAGCCCTGCTTGTCCTCAGTGTACAGAGCCCTGCTTGTCCTCAGTGTACAGAGCCCTGCTTGTCCTCAATGTACAGAGCCCTGCTTGTCCTCAGTCCTCAGTCCCAGAGCAATAGCTGTAGGGACAATAATATACAATTTTTTAACCAATGAATAATGCAAATATGCATGTAGGGTGGGGTTTTCACTAATGGGAAATGTTTCAGACTT
The DNA here is from genome assembly GCF_029499605.1 of Hyla sarda. NCBI lineage: Eukaryota > Metazoa > Chordata > Amphibia > Anura > Hylidae > Hyla > Hyla sarda. The sequence continues at coordinate 56,033,837 of NC_079191.1, read as the reverse complement.
GCAGGATTCCTCTCTATTTAGTATAGGGAAATGTTGGGAACATTTTCTGACCAGCTTTTTCTAGGTGGAAATTTCCAGCCATTTATCCACAGGAATTTCTGTGAATTCAATAGGAAATAGGTCGGGTTGTAAAACCACGCCCCTTTTTGTTCCGGGCATGCCCCCTTTACGACAGACCACGTCCCTTTTCCAGATTTTTACTGTGCAATATCGTGTTTGTCAGATTTTCCTGGCGCACACTGTCGCAGACATGTTGCAGACACTCTGCGCCAAAATAACCAGATAAACACTGGTCGGATTTGACTTAGTAAATGAGGGCTATAATGGTATTATCTACATTATATAAAAAATGTTGTTAACGACAGGTACACTTTAACAGAAATTCTGAGTAAAAACAAATAAAAGAAAAGTGTCTTTGAAGTCATTGTTTTCTCCCTACAAATTAAACTTTTTTGCAAATATTAGAACCCTTTTTGGTTAAATAAAGGATATACTATAACAGGATATTATGTAAGTTTAATCTTCTAGCTCTACAAAGACCAAATTATCAATAATATAGTAAGTAAGGTTTGTTCCATAAAATGACTTAGAGCCTGACCTATAAAGGCCACGTAATAACATGGCTGTATTTACATTAGTAAAGTTAAGTAACTAAATGACTCGAAAATATAAAGGAACACATACAAAGGTCCCATAGTAATTTTTTTTACAAGCTTGTCTTTTCTCATGGCTAACAAACTCTGCTGAATATGTATAATGCTATCTTTATTTCAGTATCTGTTCCTTAACTTGTCCTTGAAATAAGGGGTAGATGGCTGTTTTGGCTACTATTTAAACAGCCATTAACAAATGGGCAAACAGCAGTCATTGACAGATCTATTTCAGAGGGGACAGAGACTTTCTTAGGGTTAACACTATGGAAATAAACTAGAGAAGAAGTGTCCTTTCAGAAAGTCATAACAGGACTTATTTTAGTGGTTTTGTGTAATCAAGCGCTGCATGGTGATCTTTTTGTATTGGACTATAGTCTAAAATTTGCTCTAGCATAATGACTTCCTCTTACACCTATCACAATCTGGCTTATTTTATAATTACTTTTAAATTATTTAACTCTCTACTTTTAAAGGGATTTCCAGGGGACATACATTTTTTTTACGTGTGGATGGGAGTGCGTTAAAAATATCATATAAAAATAATAAAAAGTCATCATCACCTACCCCAATCCCCCACCACTCTTCTGCGATACCTCATCCTCTGTTGTACCAATTGGTGAGGGTCCCAGTGGTCAATCTCAACAATCCGTTATGTAACATTTATCTCCTTTTCCATGGACAGGTGATAAATGTAATGGATTAAATACTCCTTTATTAAATTAGTCCTAAACTGTTAGGATATGTTCACACTTTCAGGTTTTTAAACCTGTGGCTTCTCCTTTTTTTAAATGTAATCCTGTCTAAAAATTGGGATTAAAAACCTGAACACATCCTTATATATTATGTGAAGATGGTGCTCCATGTATAATTTATTGTATTCTAAACCAATGAATGTGTTCAGAGATTACTTTAGATATTTTGAGGATATGCTCATGGTTAGAGTCAACATGTGCAAAAATATTTTTTTATTATATACGGTATATATTTTTTTATTATATATTTTTTTTAAAGTTAGTTTATAAATTGTATAAATCTTACATAAACACTAAGTTTTACTTTGAAGGGAGGTGCCGTAAGGCAGAGGTCCCCAACCCAGGCCCTCAATTCCTATGGGGTAAACAAAAAAAAGAGAATGTTGGTGGGCCTTGTGGCTGGGTTTGAGACATTTGTGTGGAGTGAAATGACGTCCAATGTTAAAAAAAAAAGTCCAAAAATATTCTCATAATTACTATTTCTGGATTGGAAGGGCTTTTGTCCTAAATATAGTTTTTAGGAGCCTGAAGATAACTGATAAATGCTCAAGACATTTTGTTCTCATTTTGGGCACTGGAAGAGGGTGCTTAAGGAGGGGGTACTGTAATGCTGGTGGACAGTTCCCACTGCTGCCCTGCCTCTTACCTGCATCACATCATGGCCTGACCTCCGGCTGCCTAGCTAGTAACGCCGGCAGACTTCTTCTGCCAACATAGTGCACCTCCCAGAAAGTATCCCTGCCGTCTTACCCTTAGTGCTTACTCTCTGCTGCTTCATCTTTCCTTGGCCCCAGGTTTGCCCAAAGGGTGCTCAAAAATCCATCCCCGGCATGTCATCTTCCAGGATCGCTTCTTTAAGGATATCACTTCTTCCTTTTCCTTGTGATTGTGATTCTATAGTGTCCATAGTGAAGTTGTGCTGAACCTAATCCTTATATCCTTGTATGATCCCTGGCCCTCTTGCCGGTTTTTGACTCCAACTCTCTGTCTGACTCCACTCCACTGTATCGATTTTTCAGTGCTTGACCCAGAATACTGACTACACTGGTACAAGCTGGTCTGCTGAGCTTAATGCTACCCACACCAGGACCACACTAGGTAAGTGAGCTGGAATTGGAGAAATTACAAAAAAATCATAGTTGTTTTATGTGATATAAGCAGACAGGCTTTTAGGGATTTTATTGACTTTATGTCATTTTTGTTAAAGTAGCGCGGCACAGCTGATCTGTCTTATACACAGGAAGTTCCTCCTTATCTCTGTTTGCTCTAGATGTGGTTATGCAATGAGTTAAGCTATTATATATGGTCAGTCACCTTCTGCTGCTGGTAAGGGGCTCTGGCCTTTTGACTTAAGGATAGGAAAACACATACATAGAATACATGGTTCAATAAATATTCCAGTTCTAAAAGCTTATACTGTGGCTCTGTGTTTCAATAGTACATGGAATAAGTGACCACTAATGCCAGAATAGCCCCCCCCCTTTGCCAATAACAGAATCATTTTCAACTATTTTAAATGATTGGGACATCATCAGTGTGTTCTCATATATTGTTGTGATCTAAATAAAAATTCCAATAGAAATAATTTGATCATGGTAAAAAGTATAACTATAAATTCATCCTGCATTTATTTAAAAAAAAAAACTTCTCAAATGCGTTCCCCACTGGTACTGCATCAATAATATCATGTTTGCCTTTTACATCAGAGGTCCCCAACCCAGTCTCAAGGTCCACCAACAGTCCAGGATTTTCCCTGTCCTATTCCAATGGAGGAACTAAAAAAAAAAACTGTAATGTTGGTGGGCCTTGCGGACTGTGTTGAGGATCTCTGCTTTATATGATGCTGCAGCCAATCACTGGCCTTGGCAGTCACATGCTTTACATGCAGGCAGCGGGCGCTGAGGACAATGATTGGTTGCAGTGTCAAATTAAAATCCCATAGACTTTTATGGGATGCCACACTCCAATTCACACTTCAGAATTTCCGTTTTGAGGCGGAAATTCTGCCTTGTGAATAGACCCTTAGTCTCTGGATGTAAGCTTCCAGTCAATATCAAGCAATAGTTGCAATCAGGGGTAAGTTTGACAGATGTGCACAACATCGGCAACATGTCATAAAGCTTGATGTGTTGCCAGTTGGCCCATTGACCTAAATGAGAAGATTGTAGTTCTGTCCATTTCCTGGTCTCATACTGTGTTAGTGCTGGACTCAAAACCATGGTTGCCCAAACCTTTGAGTCCTGCACAAAAGAAGTATACGTTTCCGAAGAGGGACAAATTGTAGACCTTATTAGACTATGTTCTGCCCATTTGAGTCAATGGACTCATTTGCAACACAACTGGCTATGCATCGGCATTCCTGTTTGACAGGGTGCTGATGTACAGCCTGATGTGGAACAGAAGATGATATATGAACATAGCCTTACTTCTAAAAGTTACAGGTGACTTGCTACATTCTTGTGATTGTATTGTAATTCGTTCCTCCTTAGAGATAAATCAAGATCAATCAACTCTATGTCCTGCAACCAACGCACTACTAAAAGCTGCCATGAAGTTCTAACCTCATACAGCCTAACACTATTCACCTGTAACCAAGATGGCAGCAGTCTGTGTTTTGGCTATTGGTTCTTCTGGTTATCCAAACCACAACATTGTAGGCAAGCTTTAGCAGGGTATGATGGTTACATGACTAAACTGCAGATTTTCGAGCTGAATTCAGAGTCCCATTTACTTCAGTGGGGCTCTGAACAGAATTCTGCAAAATTTTATATTTCTTATTTACAGTCATGGCTGTAAATGTCTTAAATTTTCTCACAGAAAAGGATTGCAGTAACACATGTTTTGCTATACACATGTTTATTCCCTTTGTGTGTATTAGAACTAAACCAAAAAAGGGAGGAAAAAAAGCAAATTGGACATAATGTCACACCAAACTCCAAAAATGGGCTGAAAAAAATTATTTTAAAGGGGTACTCCGGTGCTTACACATCATATCCCCTATCCAAAGGATAAGGGAAAAGATGCCTGATCGCGGGAGTCCCGCAGCTGGGGACGCCCGTGATCATGCACGCGGCACCCTGTTTGTAATCAGTCCCCGGAGCGTGTTCGCTCCGGGTCTGATTACGGTCGGCCGCAGGGCCGGCGGCGTGTGACGTCATGCCCCCGCCCCCGTGTGACATCACGCTCCGCCCCTCAATGCAAGCCTACGGGAGATGGAGATGGACTTGTAACCTTGAGTCTCCGGAGATGGACTTGTAACCTTGAGATTGTTGATATTTTTCCACAATTTTGGTTCTCAAGTCCTCAGACAGTTCTCTTCTCTTTCTGTTGTCCATGCTTAGTGTGGCACACACAGACACACAATGCAAAGACTTAGTGAACTTCGCTCCTTTTTATCTGCTTTCAGGTGTGATTTTTATATTGCCCACACTTGTTACTTGCCCCAGGTGAGTTTAAAGGAGCATCACACGCTTGAAATTTTTTTATTTTTCCACAAATTTGAAAGGGTGCCAATAATTTTGTCCAGCCCATTTTTGGAGTTTGGTGACATTATGCCCAATTAGCTTTTTTTCCTCCCTTTTTTGGTTTAGTTCCAATACACACAAAGGGAATAAACATGTGTATAGCAAAACATGTGTTACTGAATTCCTTTTCTGTGAGAAATGCTTTATTTTCTTGAAAAATTTCAGGGGTGTCAACATTTATTGCCATGACTTTAATTATAATTATTTGTAATCCGGAATGCAAAATTTCCACAGTGGAATGGGACAGTGAAATCCCCATTGAAATCCCAATGGCCCTGATTTACTAAAAGTGTTGTGTAGTTTTTTTTTTTTTTGGTGGCTTTTTATCCCCTACAATTTATTTTCCACAGTTTTTGCTAATTTTAGGTTTTCCTACATTTTGCACTTTTTCCTACATATTGCTTTTTTTACACATGCTGTAGGGTTTTCCTCAGCTCAAATCCTCAAAATTTTCTGTGGAAACCTTAGTAAATATGTTGTGTTTTTGTGAAAATACCGGGCCACGCCCCTTTTCGGCAGCCACACCCACTCATCCTAGCAGACACACCCCTTTTTGGTTTTTTTTTTCATTAAAATTGAGAGCTTGTCAGTTTTTTCAAATCTGGCACACACTCTGGCGCACATTCTGGTGCAGTACGCCAGAATCTGGAACGCAACCCGACAAAACATGTTGGATTTACAATAGTAAATCAGGGCCAATGTGCACAAAAATATGCTGAATTTCCGAGCAAACATTTTTTGCCGAAATTTTGCCATGTGAACATAACTTTAAACTAAGACTTTGTGGGAGTTGTATCTTCACAACAGTTGTAGGCCCATAACATGGTGTAACACTGTTGTAGAGTATGAAATGGAATGTGATTCGAAGACATGATGGATTACACACAAGATACTGTATCTTAAGCAGCAAACCTATGAAAACAACTCAACCACATATTACAGTAACTCCCATTTTTTTCCTATACCGTGTTATTGTTTTTTCTCACACTCAAAAATTGCTTGTGAATTTTGTTTTTATTCCACTTGGTTTCATCTAAGGATTTCAAGGTAAAATTGTGCATCAAATGCTTATGGTGCAAAAATCTTGTAACACACAATACTAAACCATAGGGGGGAACCCGGCACTTATCTATGTCAAGTTTGGCTTCTGGTTTATGTTGGAATTGGGTGTGTGTTGAGAGTGGACCATATGTGGGAGGGAATAGATAAACCCAGCAGTATTTATAGGTTATACCATGTAATATAAGACGTGACTGCCGCTCTACAGCTAATGTGGGCTGACAGTCTTCCTATGCATCGTGGCTTCTTGTTCTGATAACATTCCATAGATCCTGTAAATCTTCTTGATTCCTATTCTGTGTGCAGAAGATATAAAGGTAGGGTGTGGCTCCGTGCAGAACGGATCATTTCAATAAGGGGCTAATTCAGGACAAGGAGATGAATTCATGTTGAAATAAACCATAAAAGTGAATCATTTATGTTACAGGTTTAGCAGCAATTCCATCCTGGACAAAAATGCTCAGTACTATGAGGTTGGAAGACACAGGTACACTTGGAGGCCAAGGTTGGATATGTCCCTTCCTCTCTCTGTAAATTCAAAGGGGTACTCCCCTGGAAAACACTTTTTTTATTTCATTTTTTATCAACTGGTGCCAGAAAGTTAAACAGATTTGTAAATTGTAAATTAAAAAATCTTAATCCTTCCAGTACTAATTAGCTGCTGAATACTAGAAAGGAAACTCTTTTCTTTTTGGAACACAGCGCTCTTTGCTGACATCATGACCACAGTGCTCTCTGCTGACATCTCTGTCCATTTTAGTAACTGTCCAGAGCAGCATATGTTTTCTCCTACTCTGGACAGTTCTTAAAATGGACAGAGGTGTCAGCAGAGAGCACTGTGGTCATGATGTCAGCAGAGAGCTCTGTGTTCCAAAAAGTAAAGAATTTATTCTGTAGTATTCAATAGCTAGTAAGTACTAGAAGGATTAAGATTTTTTAATAGAAGTCATTTACAAATCTGTTTAACTTTCTGGCACCAGTTGATAAAAAAAAAAAAAAAAAAGTTTTCCACCGGAGTACCCCTAGCCGATTGGGGACCGGACCGGGATGCCTGTTGAAATCATTCCCCATGTCGGTGATCGCAGAAAATCGCATGTCAAATCAGACATGCAATTTTCTGCTATTCCTGACTGATCGGGTCTCTGATGATCGGAGCTGCCAGTGACAGCCCTGATCATCCTGAGGGATAGGAGCGAGATTGCAGTGCTGCGATCTCCTCCTATCCCCTGCCATTAGTCAGAAATGAATTCTGACCAATGGCAGCGCACGACAGGGGGTTGCCATGGAAACCCCCACTCTGCCCACCCCTGGATGTCGGGCAGAACGGGGGGAGAAGATGGCAACGGGTACCTGATCAGAAGATGCCGTGGGGACCGCCGATCATCGCTGGAGACTGCGGAGATCAGCGGCGCAGGTAGGGAAGCGACGGTGGGAGGGGGGGGAGGAAGGGGGCAGTAAAGCAATATTTACTGCTGCCCTTCTAGTGGTTGCCCACTCCCAGCATGCCCAGACAGCCAAAAGCTGTCTGGGCATGCTGGGAGTTGTAGTTCTCAACATCTGGAGGGTCACAGTTTGGAGACCACTATTACAGTGGTGCCCAAACGGTGGCCCTCCAGATGTTGCCAAACTACAACTCTCAGCATGCTTAGACTGCCCAGGCATGCTGGCAGTTGTAGTTCTGCAACATCTGTCCCTTCAGATTTTGCAATTTTCATGAAAATTTAGAAAATTGCTGCTATACTTGAAGCCCTCTCATTTTTTCAAAAAGTAAAAAATGTCCATTTTATGATGCTAACATAAAGTAGACATATTGTATTTGTGAATCAATATAAAATGTATTTGTTATATCCATTTTCCTTATAAGCAGAGAGCTTCAAAGTTAGAAAAATGCTAAATTTTCAAAATTTTCATGAAATTTTTGGATTACACTAAAACAATGCATATTCATAACCAACACCTATGACTGCTCATCAGTCAATTAAGTATAACAAAACCCACAAGCTCAGTGAATAGTACCCAGGCTACTGGGAGACAGATTGTAGAACATGAAAAATTACAAAATGGTAAGGCTGGACATACACATTTACCGTATTTGATTTATTATGTTCAGCCAAAATATATCTCTCCTAACCTCCCTATACAGTGGGGCAAATAAGTATTTAGTCCGCCACCAATTGCGCAAGTTCTTCCACTTAAAAAGATGAGAGAGGCCTGTAATTTTCATCATAGGTATACCTCAAATATGAGAGACATAACGAGATATACATATCCGGGCTCGTATGAATTTTGCTAGAGAGCATTTGGATGATCCAGAAGAGGATTGGGAGGATGTCATATAGTCAGATGAAACCAAAGTAGAACTTTTTGGTAAAAACTCAACTCGTCGTCTTTGGAGTGGCATCCAAAGAACACTATGCCTACTGCGAAGCATGGGGGTGGACACATCATGCTTTGGGGCTGGTTTTCTGCAAAGAGACCAGGACAACTGATCCGTGTAAAGGAAAGAATGAATGGGCCATGTATCGTGAGATTTTGAGCGAAAACCTCCTTCCATCACCAAGGGCATTGAAGATGAAACCTGGCTGGGTCTTTCATTATGACAATGATCCCAAACACATCACCCGGGCAATGGAGTAGTGGCTTCGTAAGAAGCATTTCAAGGTCCTGGAGTGGCCTAGCTAGTCTTCAGATCTCAACCCCATAGAAAACCTTTGGAGGGAGTTGAAAGACTGTGCTGCCCAGCGACAGCCCCAAAACATCACTGCTCTAGAGGAGATCTGCATGGAGGAATGGGCCAAAATACCATCAACAGTGTGTGAAAATCTTGTGAAGACTTACAGAAAATGTTTGACCTCTGTCATTGCCAACAAAGGGTATATAACAAAGTATTGAGATAAACTTTTGTTATTGACCAAATACTTAATTTTCCCCATAATTTGCAAATACATTTTTTCTCATTATGTCTTTCATAGTTGCCCCTTCATGTGGAGCATACAACAGCTGAGTACAGGAAGGATTAAGATTTTTTTTAATAGAAGTAATTTCCAAATTTGTTTAACTTTCTGGCAACAGTTGATTTTAAAAAAATCCCCCTTTAAGTGGGAGAACTTGCACAGTTGGTGGCTGACTAAATACTTTTTTGCCCCACTGTACATATGCACACTTGGCCGAGCATGCATGTGGTCTCAATGAGGAGCCACAGGAGAAGGCCACTGCCAGACCCTTCTGGAGGTGGCTTATTTTTGTTTAGAACAAAATCCTTCTCTTCCCTAACATCTGCCTTTAGGGAAGAGTTTGGAAGTTCCTCATACAAAGACTGGTATCTTTTCCTTAGAATAGGCCATCAGTATGCACCCCTGTCCAACTCCCAGCACCCCTACTGGTGGACAAAAACATTTGGAGGTCAAAAAGATGTGTTTGCAAATCTTCAGTGAAACCTAACAAATAAATTAATTTATACTTAAATAAATAAATTAATACTTATTTGTGAGAGGCCCCCAAGCATCACTTATACATTAGGGCTGATTTACCATTGTATGACACTTTTAATGTATTTACCAACAAGGGGAAATGGGTTCGCGTAAAAGGGGCTTGAATTCAAATGCAACAATATGCACCACATTTCGTTAAATTTGGCTGCAAAAGAAAGCTGAGTCTTAAGTGGTGTTTAGAAGTGTCTAAAGATGCACTTTTTATCGAACATCTTGGGCCACTGTGATAATTCTACTTCATTTTTATTCTGTCTAGTGTGAAGGTCCCCTTACGATTCAGAGAAAAGTTGGGTGAACCTGACAACTGTCTATGGTGTATGGGATTCTGCAGACTTTCTCCCCACACTCTAGTTCTATTGTTCTTGTGGGTGGGAGGGGGGGGGGGGGCTAGACAGACAGCAGCTAACCCACACCCCTCATTTATAACATGTAAATAAATGCTCAGTTAAGCATTTACGTGTATGGAGGGATCAGTCAGGGATCAGTCGGATGTTCATGCCCATGCACGCATGACTTGCAACTCCCTCTGTGCCTGCTCGTAGCGGCAGATTGCTGCTGAGAGCACAACACACAGGCACAGCTGGAGGCACACTCTAGGGATGGGCAGTAGCATATCTGCAGCGTCAAATACGCTGCTGATGCGCTATATGAACCCTACCCCAACAGTGTATTTCTTATGAAAGCTAGTTATCTCCTTTTTGTCTCTGTAGTATACAGTATAGTATACAATGTGGGAATCATAGAGCTAGCTGTATTCTTGTTTTTGAAAGACTTTGCTTATGAACACATGTACCTACATAACAATACCTGTATTAAAGGGGTAGGATAAGGTTATGCCGCTGGGGACCCCCCGCAATCTTGGACGCAAAACCTCAGACATCCAGTGCACAGAGCGAACTTTAGACCATGCCGGATGACTGGCAATGCAGTCACGCCCCCTCCCATAGACTTGCATTGAGGGGGCGTGGCGGTGATGTCAAGAGCTGGGCGCGGTCGTGATGTCACGAGCCTCCGGCGCTGCACCCGATGCTCTAAATAAACACCGGGTGCAGCAGGGAGATCACGGGGTCCCCAGCAGAAAGATCAGAAATCTTATAATTTGGATAAGGGATAAGATGTCTAGGGGCGTAGTACCCCTTTAAAGACTATACCTTGTTCTTGGTTTTTCATAAGCTTTCAACAAACCAAGTTTAAAAAAAAAAGGAAAAGAACACTAAAGAAAGATGTCACGTATGTGCTGACTAACTTTGTTTTTTTGCACTCCCCGACCCTTCTTACCCTGCACGTAATAACACAGTGTACCAGTTTTGCCTGGAGTGTTCCTTTAATTAATATAATTTATTGAAAGTACTGTACATTGGCACGTGTCATGCAAGGTGTAGACGACTACTTTCTTGGTATTCAAAAGCTAACTCTCCAGTTGCTGTGAACTACTAGCCCTAGCATGCATTGACAGAAACTAGCAAAACATGCAGGGGCAGATGGGTAGAAAGCAGCTGGGATGCCAGGAATGCTATATTCAATTCCCATCACCAGGCTTTATCAGCTGATATAACACTTATCAGCACTTATAATTAATTTTAACTACATGACCCGACAAGACATGTGCGATGCATTTACATTATCCCAGTGGTGTGGTCTGATTTGCATGAAGTGTAATAAAATGGCTCATCGCAGAGCAAGAATCATCGGTATAGCGATGGGATAAAGTGAAAACTTGTGTGGTATTTTTAGTTAGTAAAACAATCATGATAACACATACAGTGGGGGTGCTCGGTAGCTGGTATTCTTCTCCATTAATCACATCGTACCACTGTATCCTAAAGCTATAGACGGGAATGTAAGTAACATGCTAAAACTCATTATTCTATAAAATATCTAAAATTAATAAATTAAATCCTGTAATCCAGTTATGGAATCAAAGGAAATATGCTGATATAACAGGGCGTTTTTCACTTGAATGATTCATTGCACTTTCACTTATACAATTATTTCTTACCATGCAGCAACACAAATATTTTTTCATCTTAAAAAACATTGTTTCTAATAATGATCTATATCAAGAAAATAATTTTTTTTTTAATAATATATAAATAATATATAAAAAAAGAAAATTAGAATCAGAATTCTAGTATAAAATGTTCTTAAAACTTACCGTATTTTTCGCCGTATAAGACGCACTTTTTCGTCCCCAAAACTGGGGGGGAAGAGTTGGTGCATCTTATACGGCAAATACACATGAAAACCTGTCCTATCGCTGCGGTCCCTGCGGCCATCAATGGCCGGGACCCGCGGCTAATAAAGCACATCACCGATCGCGGTGATGCCCTGTATTAACCATTCAGACACGGCGATCAAAGCTGACCGCCGCGTCTGAAACTAAAGTGACACTAACCCGGCTGCTCAGTCGGGCTGTTCGGGACCCAAACAGCTTACAGGACACCAAGAGGGACCTTACCTGCCTCCTTGGTGTCTGCTCCGTGCCGGGATCCCCTGCATGGCCGACACTCTCCTTTGTCATCATCACGTCGTCGCGCACACCGTCCCATCATCCAAAAGGAGCGGCATGCATAGCGACATGATGGCGGCGACGGAGAGCGAGGATACCGGGCAGCAGAGACATTCCGGAGCGACAGGGACACCCCCGGGACGCGGCGACAGCAATGGAGGGCGACATCCAGGGCAGTGTTGACGGGTCCAGAGCGGCGGGAACACGTGAGTATTACCTCCTCCAGTGGTCTTCAACCTGCGGACCTCAAGATGTTGCAAAACTACAACTCCCGGCATGCCCGGACAGCCAATGGCTGTCCGGGCTTGCTGGGAGTTGTAGTTTTGCAACATCTGGAGGTCCGCAGGTTGAAGGTTCAGAATCTTTTTTTTCTATATTTTCACCCTTTAAAATTGGGTGCGTCCTAAATGCCGGAGCGTCTTATATGGCAAAAAATACGGTACATAACTTGTATCCTATTTTTTATGTGGTGCCTTAGAGGTGGTGGTAAGTTGAGCAGGAAGGTCCTGCTAATTCAATGGACTCAACGAACAAGCAATGAACAGTGAAGGACTAGAAGGTGCTGAATCGATAGTGTTTATTCTGCGTCTCTCCCATAAGGATGCATAGAGGGGGTATGTCGGCCACCGTTTTGTGCAGGGGTCGAGATGAGGCGCCGAGCAGGAGATTGTAGGGGTCCCAGCTTTCTTTCCCACCACGATCTGACACCTAGCGGACAAGGGGATACATTTTTTTTAAACTAGATAATTCCTTAAACTACAACTTTCTGTTTTCTATCACTCAGCCACTGCCTAATCCAACAATATTAGAGTCCAAGCTGAAAGACTGCTAATTTTTGCAATTCACTTTACACAATTTTCTAAATATTAACTTTTGAACTAGTTCTGGACATAATGATTTATTCATGTTACAATTTTACAAAATGTCTACATGACATTTTATTTTTTGCTTTCTTCATGGCCAACTTTTTCATTTACAGTGGGGAGAACAAGTATTCGATACGCTGCTGATTTGGCAGGTTTTCAAACCTACATGTAGAGGTCTGTAATTTTTATCACTAGTTGTTCTCTTCAACTGTGAGAAACGGAATCTAAAACAAAAATCCAGAAAATCAAATTGTATGATTTTTAAAAAATGTATTTGCATTTTATTGCATGACATAAGTATTTGATCACCTACCAACCAGTAAGAATTCAGGCTCTCACAGAGCTGTTATTTTTTCTTTAAGAAAGCCTCCTGTTTTCCACTCATTACCTGTATTAACTGCACCTGCTTAAACTTGTTACCTGTATAAAAGACAACTGTCCACACACTCAATCAAACAGACTCCATCCAACCTCTCCACAATGGCCAAGACCAGAGATCTGTGTAAGGACATCAGGGATTAAATTGTAGATCTGCACAAGGCTGGGATGGCCTACAGGACAATAGACAAGCAGCTTGGTGAGAAGGCAACAACTGTTGGCGTAATTATTAGAAAATGGAAGAAGTTCAAGATGACGCTCAATCTCCCTCGGTCTGGGGTTTCATGCAAGATCAATGATCATAAGGAAGTTGAGGGATCAGCCCAAAACTACATGGCAGGACCTGGTCAATGAGCTGAAGAGAGCTGGGACCACAGTCTCCAAGAAAATTATTAGTAAAACACTATGCCGTCATGGATTAAAATCCTGCAGTGCACGCAAGCCAATGCATGTCCAGGCCCATCTGAAGTTTGCCAATGACCATCTGGATGATCCAGAGGAGGAATGGAAGATGGTCATGTGTTCTGATGAGACAAAAATATAGCTTTTTGGTCTAAACTCCACTCGCCGTGTTTGGAGGAAGAAGAAGTATAGAGTACAATCCCAATGGATGGGGCCATGTATCGCAAGATCTTTACCAACAACCTCCTTCCCTCAGTAAGAACATTGAAGATGGGTCATGGCTGGGTCTTCCAGCATGACAATGACTCAAAACACACAGCCAGAGCAACGAAGGAGTGGCTCCATAAGAACCATCTCAAGGTCTTGGAGTGGCCTAGCCAGTCTCCAGACCTGAACCCAATGAATATCTTTGGAGGGAGCTGAAAGTCCATGTTGCCCAGCGACAAACCCAAAACCTGAAGGCTATGGAGAAGGTCTGTATGGAGGAGTGGACCAAAATCCCTGCTGCAGTTTGTGCAAACCTGGTCAAGAACTACAGGAAATATTTGATCTCTGTAATTGCAAACAACGTTTTTTTTGTATCAAATATTAAGTTATGCTTTTCTGATGGATTAAATACGTATGTCATGCAATTAATGGAAATACATTTTTAAAAAGTCATACAATGTTATTTTTTGGGGATTTTTGCTTTAGATTCCGTCTCTCACAGTTGAAAAAAACTTTGATAAAAATTACAGACCTCTACATGCTAGGAAAACCTACAAAATTGGCAGTGTATCAAATACTTGTTCTCCCCACTGTAGGTGTGACTTAAAGAGGTTGTCCAGAATTATGATAAAGGATAAACAGTGCCACAGCTGTCCATAGGTTTTGCCTGTTATTGCAGCTCAATCCCATTGAAAGGTGAAGCTTTTAACTAATCCTGAACAATCCCTTTAGTTTGCTATCCCTTCTCTTTAAGACCATTCAACATTTTCTCAAGTCAACTTCAGCTCAGACTAGGTCACATTCTGTTGTTTTGTTAGTTTAGTTATTTTCATAGAAGATGAAATATCACATATTTGCCCCTGTTTTTTCCCCCAATGGTTTGATCACTCTGTGTTACTAACCACCTCAGCAGACACAATCTTCCCAGCTGACATCCTGGGCACTTATACTTTATGGATGGCTTTCTAGTGTTCCAGAATATAACAACGGAGAAGCATCTTCTATCAGTAATGTTCCATTTATTTCCACTTTACCTATCTCTTCACAGACGTCTGCTTCATTATAAATTAATTTTTGTTACCTTTGAATCCTTGTTCTCGATTTTTATCCTTTTATTCCTCAGCGTCTGGCTTTGTATGTGTTTAACAAGCTCTAAAGGCCCTACTTAATGCTGTCCCGCAGTGCAAAGCCCTATTGACAGCCGAAGAAGCGTATACTTATTCTCTGACTAATGCTTAATGTGAAATTTAAAGGGATATATTCCCATTTTCAAGATTTATGATTGGTGGTGGTCTGACCACTGGTAGGCCCTGCAACCCTCGATCCATAGAATGAATGGCCTTTCATATTTTCTATTGGATAGTGATGTTCTAGCCTTCCACCATGGATTGAACTGGTTATGGGCTGCCTGACCTCTTGGACCCTCCACAATCTCCAGGGACCCATTCTTTCCCTGTGCATGTAGTGGCATGTCAGCACAGGAGCAATGTACTTGTGTATCTCTGGTGCTCTCATACACAGCGTATGGAGTGCATGCCGCTCTATGCACAGAGAGACACAGGGCCACATTTTGGAAATCCAAACTCTGGGACCCCCCCCCGCGATCAGTGGGGTACCCCTTATGTCAATGGCTCCGTGTCGTACAGCAAATGAACGGGAGTAGCTTGCCCTTAATTGTGCACTGATTTTTTTTTCATTACATTTGAGTGGCATTCTGAAAGAACTTTACATGTCACAACTACTGCAGTTCATCATGAGTAACCAGGGCACCAGGTCCCAACATACCCAAGATACTCAGTCTTTCACCAGCAACTGAATGCTTTTCAAAGTATCACCTGGACATTGGGTATTTTGTTTTGCATTCATTTGTTATTTAGACAGGACCAAAAAAGAAAAAACATTTTTGTAAATGGTTACATTTTTGGTCAGAAACTTTCCTTAAGAGAGTCCTTAAAGGTGTACTTCACTGTGAACAATCCTTACTTGTTAGTCAAGTGCGGTAAAACGACAGGTACTTTAATGTAGGATCAGCGGATACAAGCTTGCATCAGGCAGGAGCCGACGAATTTCGGACCGTTACAGGTCCTTGACTAAGTCAAGTCATAACTAAGGACCTGTAACGGTCCGAAATGCATCGGCTCCTGCCTGATGCAAGTTTGTATCCGCTGATCCTACAATAAAGTACCTGTCGTTTTACCACACTTGGCGCTGGACATTCCTTTGTTATAACGTTGATACGGTAAAGAGATGCTGCCGGCTAGCCCATGCACTGGTGCTGGAAACACGAGGGAGAGAGCTGTCCACACACAGTGTTGCTTCTCAGTTTACTTGTTAAATGGGTCCAATGAAAATTAGCTGATCACAAAGTCACCCTCTTTCCGGGACTCACAGCTGTAATCCATAGGAAAAGCTATCTGGATGCGGCTTCTCTATTGAGAACACATGAACATTCAGCTGTGCTAAGTGTATAGGGAGACCAAGAGAGAAAGAGTAGCTGTCTACCGAATGAACATCCGACCAACAGGTATTGAAGGTGTATGGACAGCTTTAAGTGTTCAATCACCCTACTTAAAGGAGTACTTAACCCCTAGACATATTATCCCCTATCCAAAGGATAGGAGATACGATGTCTGATTGCAGGGGGTCCCCGCGATCTCCGGCCCGGCACCCCGGCAATCTGAACATGGGCAGCCATGGTTATGATGTCACGCCCCCTCCATTCATGTCTATGGGAAGGGATGTGACGTCACGTCCCATCCTATAGACATGAATGGATAGGGGATAAGATTTCTAGGGGCAGAGTATCCCTTTAAATTAATGTTTGGTCTGTGTAATTCAGGATATAACCAGTCCTCCAGAATGAGAGTTAGGTTAGGTTCATATTGCCGTTGTGCTCCATCCCTTTCTGTGTCAGTTTAGCTCTTTTTTGCACCAAACAACCACAAAAATGGTCTGGAGCACAACTGACTTTACCGGGTCACCATCTGGTCCCGACAGATTCCATTGACTTGTGCATGCACTATTTCTTTGCCTGACAGCAATGTGAACCTAACCCTTTTTCTTTTCTAACCTTCTCCACTTCGACCAAAAGACAAGGATCCTGATTAGAAGACATCACTCTACTTACTCAAAACTCCATAATAAGGTATAGAAATATGGATTTTTTTTAACTAGACAAGCCCTTTTAACATTCTTTTGGTCAACTAGCAACATGGCTAGTGAAAACACACATATTAGTACTGCATATAGTTCACCATTTGTTTTATGTTAGTGTTTTCTAATTGGATTTATCAGAACAGATATAATTTTGTGAAAAAAAGGAAACAATTCATTATAGTCAGGAAGTAATCAATTAGTTCAACTATCCTTACAATGCCTTAATGGCTTCCTAACAGTACCCACTAAACACAGGCCATTAGCTGCAATTTCTAATTAGGCGAGTGATTCCCATCACTGTGCAAAACGTGTCCTAAGTGGATGCCTAATACTTTAACTACAGGATAAGTACAGTTTTTTTGTGGTATATTTAAGTGAAAGCTGCTGTTGGAAAAACAAAAGGCCATAACTCAAGAAAAAAAATGTACACAATTGCCTTATATATATTTGCAGAAACACAATATAGCTATATGCATACACATGTCAAACAAAAATAAAGTTTTGACATTTTTGAGAGACTTATTTTTTTACTAAAAGAGTTTTTGTAATTTCAAAATTATTATTTTTTTATTTTTTTACGAACCAAGGTATCATAAAGCTAATGGTGATGTGAAGTAAAATGTCTGGTCTTAAGGCACAAAATTAGGGCATGTATCTACTTCTTAGGTCCAGGCTTCTTTGTGCAAATGGACATGTGATGAACTTGTGATCATGCGGACGCAGCCGGTATTGACAGATGTTATAAAGGTAGTGATGCATCTTAAGTTGTCTAAACACATTGGACTTTGAACGGCCACACATGGCCATTAAAAGGCCTATGGGATCGTTTGATCGATCGATCTAGTCAGCATCTTGCCAAACTATAGTGCCAGATTGCTGCGTTAAAAAAAAAGAACCTTTAATTAAAGAAAAAAAGGAGAAGGCCCAAGGAGGCGCCTAGTGCATTACCCTAGGAAGCAAATAGCTCCCCACTAGAAGTGGGGATAGGTGGGGGGTCTATTAGATGGACGCTCACCTGGAGGGTATATTAAAAACGCATGTAACCTCAATCTGAGGTACAGGAGGAGGATTCTGTGCAAGCCAGCAGGTCTCAGGATGGGTCCAGATGGAAGTCCTCTAGGTAAACTGGATAGCAAGGAAAAAATGACCTTCACACAGGCGCTCGGAAGTACAGAGAGATCTCACAGCCAAGTCATTGAAGTTCAAGCTTTATTGGTACAATAAGGCGTTTCGAGGTTTGCATACTCTTTTTTCAGATTGACAGATTTGTACAGTACAGTAAAACAAAGGGCTTTTTATAAAGACAGTGATTGGAAAACAAAATGGTGGCAGGGTCAAAGGTCAAAGTGGTAAACACATCAATAACAGTTTAGAATGCAGGAAATAAAAGTTGGTTTAAACCAACTTTTATTTTTTCCTGCCCCAGCAAGATATGAATGTTAGCAAAATTGTTTTGCAACTCACTTCTTATCTTCCACATTGACATGCAGTGTAGTCTTCATGCCCTCCACCCTATATCCTTCCCTTTTGTGGTAACCTACGTACTATTTCTTCTCCTTCTCGCTACATCATCACCACCACCAGTCTGATCTTTTTTAAGCACCAAAATACCTTTTGGGCAGTAAAATCTGTTGCTTTTGTATACATGAAAAATCTATGTAAAATATTATCATGACATCATTGAAAAAACTATCATGTTTCAGACAAAACAACAACCTTGCTGGCGCTTTGTTGAGGCATCAGATATCAGTTGTAACATCTCGGGAGACCCAATCGGGGAGCAGAGAAGCAATAGGCAGCATTGTGTTAGAAATGGTGGATAAGATCCTCTTGTTCTTCCTTTTCATGTTTTTCTATTTTGTTTTCACATTATAGCCGGGATTATATTGAAGGTTTGGAGGTGTTTTCAATTATTTCACTCCAATTCTCCAGACTAATTTCCTGCTTCAGATCCTTCTCCTACTGTGCCATGTAAATTCATTTCCCAGCCGTGGGTATTGGAATAACATCTTTACACAGTGATAAAATATGACGCCTTTATGACAAGATCTCTCTGAACAATGGCTTTTGCTTTTTCTACAGTGTGTTTACAGGGAATGAAATATAGAACAAATAGAGAACCCCAAGTGACCAATCCTTAGAAATGAATACAAAAATGGAATCTGTTAATTAAAGAATCAAAATGTTTAGTTGTTTTTTTACCTTCAAAATTTCAGGTCTGACTGCAGCTATTTTTAATACAGCATTATATTAGAGACAGGGACAGTTTTTGAACAGGTGTGGCCCTGGGCAATATATCAAGCAGGGCCCCAAATGGTCATATCATATCAGCAACATGGTCACATACTATATACTATAGTCACAGTCACTATACAACTATATTGCAACCTGCTAGGGCTGTAAAATAGCAAACTACCCCATACTCACTTTGTCTGACCCAGCACCATTCTGCCCCATGGTCAGTGTTTACCTCCCCTGATGATGCGTTATCCCAGCTCTGTTGATGACTTTGTTCATCCTTAGTGCTTGAGCCAGGACAGCGTCTCACCAGGGTAAGTAACCACAGGCCTTAGAGGAGAACAGATCAGTGGCGCAGGACTAGGCAAATTGAGTCTGCGGTAACTTGTTATTATGAAGCCCTAGAAGACTGCAGTAGGGTTTTTAAGTACATATCAGAATACCTATTTAAACCATGGCTTTGACTCTTATTCGCATATGTGTCATAGTTTCCACTGCCAAATCTGTCATACAACTCATGTAACTAGCACTTGGGGCAACTCCTCCTTCATACATAATACTATAATGGAGTCCATCCTGGTGTCTGCCATTTTGGTTGTAAAAATTGGTTTAGACGAATGAGTATATTTACTCTAGTTTTTACATAACTCGCTCTCAGTCATTGTATATAATATTCTGATTTAAAAAAAAATCCATTTGACATTCTCAAATCCATAACAGAAGAAAATTTCAAAACAGGATGTTATGCAATGAACATCTGAAAAGTTTTGATAGCGCTTGTATTGGTAACAGATATGTTATGAGTACCCTGGTATCAGATAAGACTCCTCTCTGGAAAGGGTTAGTCCTGTATTTCCAGTAAACTTAGACCAAAGAGGCGAGAAATTTTGTGGAAAGACAAACATGAAATCTAAATGAAAACATGTCATTACACAGAGTATACACGGGACAGGCCATGTGTCCTTACATGGATATCTTGCTCCTCAGAACCTAGGTCTCCGTTGACTCTTGGGGCTCTTGTTATTTTGTCAAACAGTCATGATACGATGTTCTTACAACAGGTTTTGTTCAGGTTAAATGATTCTTAACAGAATGTGTCCTAGTAAAGCAACATATTGTGTCATCCCAACATATGGGGGGAGAAGCTGACATATTTGAGTAATGGGCACAGAAACAATTCCAAAAATCAATGCGGGTAGTAGGAGAAACAGTGAAATGCCTTCTTAAACCAACAGCGACGTAAAAGGGTAACATAAGCATTGAGTAAGGTAGCTTTCAGGGTCAATGAAGATCTAGATTCACTCCATCTTTCCTGAAGAACATATGATCAAAGGTAAAGATTATTTTTTTTAAGTTGACATGAAGGAAATTTCTGCTTTTTTTACCGCCAACTACAATGTGCCTTAAAAATTTTAAACTTAAACTAGACATACACATTAGATTAAAGTTAGCTGAACACACCGATTTTGTCAGTTTCAGTTAACTATCCAAGGTGTAATGTATTTTGTAATCCAGCTGGAATCAAGATTTATCCTGTTTAGCAATGAGTCTCACTTTTGTCTTAGATGCAATGATAGCTAGACATTTGGTCTGGAGACTACATGAGGAGGCCTTCACAAAGGGAAAACCATGCCATCCCTACTCCTCCTGGGATTAAGGAGTGCGGTGGTATGTAGAGAACCCACACCCCTCTAGTTCTTATTCCAGGTACAGCAATATCTCACCATTACATAGATTTGGTTGTGGAGCCAGTGTTATAGCCATTTGACTGAAGTGTCCCAGAAGCTGTTCTTTAACACAACTCTAGGCCGCATTTTGCTTGCGCTACTGTGAGCAGCCTGTGTAGCCTAAATCTGCTACCATGGCCCAGAGCATCTCCAGACTTTACTCCCATTGAGCACATCTGAGACATCATTGGTCGGCAATTGAAATGGGAGCTATCAGGAGGCAATCTTGATCATTTGTGTTCTCTAGTGCATTCATCATGGCACAACATTCCTCAAATAACCATTAATAACATGATAGCATGCCTAGGTGTGTAAGTGCATGTATATCATAATTTGCATATCGTTAACATGTCTATCAATCCTATAATTTTCATTATTCCATGACTTTTTCTTCTTGGCGTTGCAATTTCAATGTTGAGATGTGTAGTATTCAAAAGCTCCTCTTAAAATCCCTTTATGCAAAAACTTGAAACCTTCATTAGCTGTTGGCTAAACGTTAGTTTATTCTATCCTTCTATCCCAATCTCCCCATACACATGTGTTTTCGATAGAGAGAGGAGTTGTAAGCTGCCAGACAGCTTTATCAGTGGCTTATCCCCAGAAGACAAAAGGATCGAGCCGTTACAGTCCAACACACTCAACCCTTCTTTTCCCCAATATCACGTGTTGGGGAAAAGTTAAAAAGCCTCCATATCTTTTAGATAGCTGTCTGATCCCACTGTAGCCGGCAGGTTTGGGCAACTTTTGACTAAAGTGTATGGGGATCTTTGTGTATAGAACTGAGAAGAGAATTGGCATTGAATGCAGTGTTAAGTCTTTTTAATGGGGTGAAGGATTATATAACCATATGAAGTGTTCTCATACACTGCAAACAAATAGATGATCATGGTAAAGGACAAAATTCAAAGTATAACAGAAGTTGTACCACTTTGCATCGATACAATGATTAAGCCTTATTTACATAAAACTGTACGAAATCATTCAAGGCTATACAAGTGATCTGAAGACAGAGAATGATTAGAACATATCCTCTCTATAAACCTGGAATTTAAACTATTTTGTCCTATTCTCTGTTGAACAATATAACACACGTATAATCTGATGTAAATATCAAGAGGCTTTTGCTGTGCATTACTCTGGTGCTTCTCCAGGATTTGTAAGTGGTCTTTCAAGGCATTTGTATCTCCGCCACCACACTCAAGTACTGCTGTCCAGATAAGAACACTTCTCATGTCGGAAATCTGAGACATTTTTGTGTAACTACATTAGGAGTTGTCAGTAGTGAGAAATATGTTTATTTCAGTATGTAAGTACCAAGATGTCAGAGGTGTCAGAAGAGCGTCTGATATTGTCAAAGGGCTAACAAGAAGTGCCATGCATACCTTTGTGTAGAAACCTTTAGAAATGTGAATTTAATCAGTTTTCTTTATTTTTTTTATAGTTATGTTCTTGTTGGATGTATTGAGGCTAAATAAGGGCGATGGAATATGATTCAAAGCGGCATAATATTTTACATTATACACCTACAGAGCTGGGTTCTATTTCTTGTAAAATGTTTATATTTTTTGTAAAATCTCAGACCCTAAGAGATTGCCTCAGGGACCTCCATCATCCATAGACTTGCTTTACAGATCTGTCGGCAGATACAACTGTAAAGTAAATCATCAACTTTTAACACAAATTTTATTCTAATTTATGTATTGATGTATTTGATATCTAAACCCTCTATGCCAGTGTACCTTAACCTGTAGCTCTCCTGCTATGTCAAAGGTACAACTTCTAATAGATCCTGACACCCAAAGATTAAAACTTTAGATTATTCAGATTTAAAAACAGCAGGGTAGACATTCCCTTTAAGGGTCTATTCACAAGTATCCTGCACAGATTTCATGTGCAGAATTTGATGTGCAGGATTTTATGCATATTTCAATATAAACTAAATGACTGAATATAACTTTAAATCCTGTGCATCAAATCCTTTGCATCAAATCCTGTGCATAAAATCTGTGCAGGATTCTGTACGCTGTACGTGTGAATAGACCCTAAAGAAGAGTTCTCGTAATCAAAAGTTAACCCCTAGCCACAGGATAGGGAATAACTATCAAATTGGTGGTGGTCTGAATGCTGGAACCCCAGACGTTCCCTAGTATGGAGGACAAATGTACTCCAAAAGAATGAAGTGGCCACACACATGTAAAGCCAGCACTCCATTTATTCTCTGTGGGGCTTCACAACATTCCTGAGAACAGATGTGGTGCTGTTTTTTGATGTTTCAAAAGCCATAAAAAGAATGAACTGTACACTTCCTGCAAATGCACACTGCAGTCCAAATATCAGACCCCCACAGATCTGTTAGTAAATTTCGATTAGGAGATTACCGCTTAAAGGGGAAGTTAAGAAAAATAAAAATGCCCCAAAGCCACCACAATACCTGTTCTGTGTCCCCTGTAATTATCAATGAGATTTTGGCAGCTCCTGTGACCCCTGTTGTCTCCTAAATATTCTTTTTCCTTGCCCACAGCCCAGACTACAACTCTCAGCAGTCAGTGCGGCTTTGTGTAATGGCTGCCAGCCAATTGCTTTTACTATCTGTGTGCATGCTGTTTTGTTGTAAACACGCTGTACATGTCTTTTTATCTTTTTCAAATTATCCTTCCCCCCAGCAATAAATCATGCTATTGAATGGCAACAGTTAGTGATTAGATCTACTGCAGGAAAAGTGCAGCGTTATGTGCTGAGGAGACTTCTTTGCCTGCAAGATCCTCACACAGGGAGGGGAGAGGGAGGGGAAGTGTGGCTGTGAAGCCAGAAATCACGTGGTGTTTGTCTTCCAGGAGGGTGGGGGCTAGTTTCATTGAGGGGTTTGCAAAGGGACAAGTAGGATCAGATTATGATGTCTTTCTCTCACTCCCTGCATGTAAGTGACAGCTGAAAGAGGGAAACTGCTCTATATAGCTAATGAATGATATTTAGACAAATAAATTGGTTGGTGAGAGGGAAAGGATGGGCTATGGGTTTAGTTCCCTGTTGTACCACAATGTTTGAAAATAGGACAAGTTTCTGTTCGCAGGGAGTTTCAATCTTTGGTAACCCCCGTGATCTTCAGTATGGGGCCCCAAATCTCATGCATCTCTGGCGCTCCCATAGAGAATGCATGAAGCGCATGCTGACCCTGCACTCCATGCATTGGAGCGCTTCATGGCCTCATTCTGGAGATTTAGACTATTATCCCATATTCTGTGGATATTGGATATGTTTTTAAATGCTGGAGAACCTCTTTAAAATGAACCTGTCATCACTTTCATGCTGTCTGAACCATAAGTCATTGGGAAATTTCGTATTGACTTTTTCCCACCCCAGTATTTCACTGTTTGGCTTATAGAGCCTAGTAAAGTAGTTGATGTGTAGAGAGGGTGATTGACAGCCAGCATATGTACACAAAGAGAGATCAAAATTAGAGAACAATTTGTGAACACTTGATTTTTTTCAGAAATAATGTAATCTACATTGATCATCATTTGAAGGATTTTTTGTAAGGGGTAAACCATGCCTTTAGAACACTGTTTTACAAAATTACCAAAGTATATCAACATAAAACCTTTATTTTTCAAAAAAAGGGATGATCATGATTAGAGAACAGCAATGACTGTAGCAGAGAAAGATTCTAAGTAAATTTTCTGAAGGTTACAATAGTCACCAATTGTAATGGTCTTACCATGACGGCAGAGAAGTGGATCTGCTGTCCTGTGTGGACAATGACTGAATCGTACCAGGGTGCAGAGTGTAAGATGGCGCTGGTTTTCACCAGAGCCCGCCACTAAGCAGGATGGACTTGCTGCGGCAGGTGGCACCCAGGTCACTACCCCTGGCACGATCCGTCAACACAGGTTGCCCAGATGGAACTTGGCACAGATGGTAGCGTAGTCAGGATGAAGCACAGGTCACAAGGCAGGCAGCAAAGAAGCGTAGTCGGATCACAGGCACAAGGTTAGGAGGCAGGCGGCTAAGGAGCAAGGTCAGGTCACAGGCACTAGGTCAGGAGGCATGTGGAAAAGGAGCAAGGTCAGGTCACCGGCTGGACGTCAGGAACATATATATGGCCCACAAAATGTAATGCTTTCTCAAAGGCACAAAGATCCGGCACCATGATGGGGAGGTGCCGGACATAAAAAGAGTACACCCAGCAGGCAACCAATTAAGGGCATTCTGGCCCTTAAAATCTTGCAGCAACGGCGCGCACACGCCCTAAGGAAAGGGGACGCATGCGCCGGCGAAGCACTGAAGCTGGAGGACCAAGGACAGAAGAAGGTTAGTAGATGTCCAGGGTTCGCATGCGGGAATGACCTGCATAGCGAGTCCCGGAGCCACGCAACTAGCAGGAAGGGCGTGCTCGCTGCCGGACAGGGGGTATCCGGAAGACCAGCAGGCTTCAACCGGAAAGTCTTGTCACAAGCACAGGTGGTACAAGAACTGAAGAAGTCTGTGACATCCTGTTTGAGATGCGGCCACCAATAGTGTCGAGAAATTAACTGAAAAGACTTCTTGATCCCAGAGTGACCAGTCAACAGCGAGGAGTGTCCCCAACAGAGGACACGACGTTTGAGACAAGGAGGAACATACGTCTTCCCAGGTGGGACAGAAAAGAGGAAAGCTGGAGCCACAGGAATAAGGCACTCAGGAGGAATGATATGTCGAGGAGTGACATCCAGACCGACAACATCTGAGGACCGGGAAAGAGCATCAGCTCCAACATTCTTCTCTGCAGGACGAAAATTAATGATGAAGTTGAGAGAAGAAGAGCGACCATCTAGCTTGACGGGGATTCAGGCATTGGGCAGATTGTAGATAACAAAGGTTTTTGTGATCAGTAAAAATGCTCACTGGAATTGTAGAGCCCTCTTAAAGATGGCGCCATTCTTCTAAGGCAAGTTTAATGGCGAGGAGTTCCCCATCACAAATAGAAAAGTTTCTTTCCACAGGAGAAAAGGTCTTAGAGAAAAACCCACAAATAATGTTTTTGCCTCTTGAGGACCTCTGGAACGCCTCTCCTATGTGCCCTAGGTGCGAGCATTTCCCGGACGCTGAGGACGAAGAGTACACTCTTTAAGGAAGTGTTCTGGTCTGGCACAGTAAAGGCATAATTTCACATTAAGTCATCGGGTTGTTTCTTGTGAATAAAGTCTAATGCGGTCCACCTGCATGGGCACTTCTGCTGGTGGAGTAGGAGAGAGTTGTAGAGTACGCTGAAAGATGGGAGCCAAACGGGGGAAACGCCATGACCGGAGTGGATTTCTCTCACGACATAGCTCCTCTTGTCTCTCTGAGAACGGTACGTCAATCTGAGTGGCAAGATTAATGAGATCGGTCAGGGAGAATGGAAGATCTCCAGCCACCAGAGCGTCCTCGATTCTGCTTGGGAGACCCTTCTTAAAAGTAGCGCACAGAGCCTCATTGTTCTAGGCCAGTTCGAAAGCCAAGATGCGGAATTGTACTGCGTATTCTCCCTCCAGAGAATTTCCGTGAGAGAGATTTAGTAAGGCAGTCTCCGCAGAAGATGCCCGGGCCGGTTCTTCAAATACATTACGGAATTCGGCAAGGAATGTCCGGTGATTAGAGAACAACGGGTCATTGTGGTCCCACAGCGGGGTAGCCCAGGCCAAGGCTTTTCCAGAAAGAAAGCTGATGACAAATGTCACTTTGGCACGCTCAGTAGGAAACTGGTCTGCTTGGAGTTCTAGGTGCATGGAACACTGCCCCTGCAATTCGGTTCACCATCATACTTAGTAGGCAGAGACAGGCGAATTTTGGAGCCAACGGAAGCAACAGAAGCAGGAGAAGCAGAGGGTCCCATCGGCGATGGTTGAGGCTGTTGTGAAGCTAGAAGTTGCTGCCTCAGTGCAGAAAGTTGAGACATCTGCTGTGCTTGCTGTTCTATATGTGCACACTGTCGAGCAACAATTGCAGAGAGATCGGCAACACTTGGCAGAGGAACCGTGGCTGGATCCATGGCCGGATCTTACTGTAACGGTCTCACTGTGACGGCAGAGAAGTGGATACGCTGTCCTGTGTGTACAATGACTGAACCGCACCAGGGAGCAGAGTCTAAGGTGCCGCTGGTTTTCACCAGAGCTCTTCGCAAAGCGAGATGGACTTGCAGCGGCAGGTGGCACCCAGGTCGCTACCCCTGGCACGATCTGTCCACACAGGTTGCCCAAATGGACTTTGCACAGATGGTAGCATAGTCAGGATAAAGCACAGGTCAGAAGGCAGGCAGCAAAGGAGCGTAGTCGGGTCACAGGCACAAGGTCATGAGGCAGGCAACTAATGAGCAAAGTCAGGTCACAGGCTGGAGGTCAGGAACACAGATATGGCACACAAAACGTAACGCTTTCTCAAAGGCACAAGGCACAAAGATCCGGCACCATAATGGGGAGGTGCCGAACTGAAAAGAGTATTCCCAGCAGGAGATCAATTAAGGGTGTACTGGCCCTTGAAATCTAGCAGCGCTGGCCCGTGCCCCCTGTGGAAAGGAGACACGCACTCCAGCAAAGTGCAGAAACAGGAGTGGGGACAGAAAAAGGTGAAAGAATGCCCGGGGCTCACATGCGGGCGCGTCCTGCATAGCGAGTCCCGAAACCACCGCAACTAGCAGGAACTGCTTTACCCGTTTTGCTCTGTGACAGGGGACATTGTCCTGCAAGAAATTTGCTGATGATTGAGTGATGAATGCAAGGAGGGAACCATGGGTTGTTGGAGAAGGTTCTGATACAAATTGCATTCACTCTGCCATGTACCTGTATGAGAGGTCCAACTCCTGCTGCAATAAACATTCCCCAAACCATGACCCTTCTCCTCCACCTTTCACTGACTTCTTTACACACTTTGGGTTCAGTCTTTCCCCAGTTTGTCGATGAACATAATGTTTCCCATCAGATCCAAATAAATTAAACTTGCTTTCATCACTAAAATGGACCACTTCTTCTCTGTCCACACAACATGCTCCTCATCAAAGGCAAATCTAGTCTTTTGATTCTTTCTGCTAATGAGAGGTTTGGTCATTGCAGAGTGGGCTTACAGTCCAAATGCTCTTAACTCAGGTTTTTTCCGTTTTTGCACTTTCGTTTTTCATCCTCACCTTTTAAAAATCATAACCGTTTCAATTTTGCACCTACAGATCCATATGAGGGCTTTTTTTTTTTTTTTGCGCCACCAATTCTACTTTGTAATGACATCAGTCATTTCACCCAAAGATCTACGGCGAAACCCAAAAAAATCATTGTTCGACTAAATTTTTTTTTTTAACCCCTTAAGGACCGGGGGTTTTTCCGTCTTTGCATTTTCATTTTTTCTCCTTGCCTTTAAAAAATCATAACTCTTTCAATTTTGCACCTAAAAATCCATATGATGGCTTATTTTTTGCGCCACCAATTCTACTTTGTAATGACAACAGTCATTTTGCCCAAAAATCTACGGTGAAACGGAAAAAAAAATCATTGTGCGACAAAATTGAAAAAAGAAACGCCGTTTTGTAACTTTTGGGGGCTTCCGTTTCTACGTAGTACATTTTTCGGTAAAAATGACACCTTATCTTTATTCTGTAGGTCCATACGATTAAAATGATACCCTACTTATATAGGTTTGATTTTGTCGGACTTCTGGAAAAAATCATAACTACATGCAGGAAAATTAATACGTTTAAAATTGTCATCTTCTGACCCCTATAACTTTTTTATTTTTCCGTGTATGGGGCGGTATGAGGGCTCATTTTTTGCGCCGTGATCTGAAGTTTTTAACTGTACCATTTTTGCATTGATAGGACTTATTGATCGCTTTTTATTCATTTTTAAATGATATAAAAAGTGACCAAAAATGCACTATTTTGGATTTTGGAATTTTTTTGCGTGCACGCCATTGACCGAGCGGTTTAATTAATGATATATTTTTATAAATCGGACATTTCCGCACGCGGTGATACCATATATGTTTATTTTTATTTACACTGTGTTTTTTTTTTATTGGAAAAGGGGGGTGATTCAAACTTTTAATAGGGGAGGAGTTAAATGATCTTTATTCACTTTTTTTTTCAGTGTTATAGCTCCCATAGGGACCTATAACACTGCACACACTGATCTCTTATACTGATCATTGTTATCCCATAGGGACCTATAACACTGTACACACTGATCTTCATCATTGATCACTGGTTTCTCATAGGAAACCAGTGATCGACGATTCTGCCGCATGACTGCTCATGCCTGGATCTCAGGCACTGAGCAGTCATTCGGCGATCGGACAGCGAGGAGGCAGGTAGGGGCCCTCCCGCTGTCCTGTCAGCTGTTCGGGATGCCGGGATTAGTCGCGGCTATCCTGAACAGCCCGACTGAGCTAGCCGGCAACTTTCACTTTCACTTTTAGCCGCGCGGCTCAGCTCTGAGCGCGCGACTAAAGGGTTAATAGCACGTGGCGCCGCGATCGGCGCTGCACGCTATTAGAGGCGGGTCCCAGCTTCACTATGACGCCGGGCCCGACGTGATATGACGCGGGGTTACTGTGTAACCCCGCGTTATATCAGGAGAGCAGGACCAAGGACGTACCGGTACGTCCTTGGTCCTTAAGGGGTTAAATCGCCATTTTGTAACTTTTGGGGGCTTCAATTTCTATGCAGTGCATTTCTCGGTAGTTTTTCTGCATACAGGGATGTATGAGGGCTCATTTATTTTGTGCTGTTATCTGAAGTTTTTAGCGGTACCATTTTTGTTTTGATCAGACTTTTGATCGCTTTTTATTCATTTTTTATGGTATAGAAGTTAAAAAAATACGCTATTTTGGACTTTGGAATTTTTTTGTGCGTACGCCATTGACCGTGTGGTTTAATTAATGATATATATTTTTTATAGTTCGGACATTTACGCACGTGGCAATACCACATATATTTATATTTATTTTTATTTACATAGTTTGTTTTTTTTAAATGGGAAAAGGGGGTGATTCAAACTTTTATTAAGGAAGGGGTTAAATCAGATTTATTAACTTTTTTTTTACACTTTTTTTTTTGCAATGTTATAGCCCCCATAGGGGACTATAACATGCATTACACCGATTCAATACACTGTTCAATGCTAGGCCATAGCATTACGCTGATCAGTGTTTCGGCGGTTGATTGATGAAGCCTGGATCTCAGGCTTGGTGCAATAAATCACCAATCAGAACTGCAGGAGGCAGGTAAGTGACCCTCCTGGTGTGTCCTAGCTGATCGGGATACCTCTGTTTCACCAGGGTGGTCCTGATCAACCCGACTGAGCTTCCGCTAATGCTTTTTTTTACATTTTAGATGTGGCGATCAACTTTGATTGCCGAATCTAAACAGCTAATACTGGACATCACCATGATCGGTGATGTCTGGTATTAGCCCCGGCTACTGTTAGTCACTGGGACCGACCCAATATGACTCGGGGTCACCACGTGACCCCACGTTATATCGCGGGAGCAGGGCATACAGGTACACCCTGTGTGCTTACATGGTTAAACATCGAGACTGTATAATGAGACAGATCTTTCTCTGTTCAGTACTGAGCTGGCGAGCAATTGCAGCTGCAGTGTTGAAACGATTACCCACGGAAATTCTCCGCATTATCCTCTCCTCTCTTGCATTTGTCTTTGGAGGGCGACCAGCCTTCCTGGGGAACTTGAATGAGTTTGTGATGTTGTAAAGATGCAATATTCTAGAAATCACAGACTTGGAACAACCAACTTCCCTTGCTATGGCTGATAGGGTCACCCCTTTTGGACTTCACCTGGATAACTTGCTGCCGAAGGGTTTCAGTCACTTTGGAATGGCACACCATTTTGGCAAAGTCAGTGAAAACTGGAAAGCTAGGCTGCCATTTCAATAGGGTTTGTCAGATCATTAAGGAAATTAGCACCAGTTGCCAGATTAGCACCAATAACTTGCAGGTATCTGAAAGTGTTCTCTAAATTTGATCAGTGTTCTTTTTCAATCATCTCATTTACATTTTTATTCTTTGCTTTATAATAAATACAATTTATTAACTGAGCTTAAATGCTGCTATTTTAATCATATTAGTATATATCCACATAGGACTGATAGGGTTGATGTCCAGTATATGTACAGATACACACGAGACCCAATCTCTTTTTACACTGGGTTCACAAACTACCATTTCAAGTTGGATAATCGCTGTATGTTATTGATCTATGGTGATCATTTCAGTCTTCAAACTGAGCATGTTTCTGCAAACAATGATGAGACAGATCATTCGCTTCATACTAAAAAAAAATTACCCTTAAATTGGTTCTTCTCCAAATCAGGACATCCAGGTCTAATACTGAGCAATGGATTCCCCACAACCACCCACCATGAAAGAGTCATTCATGTCGGCACACATGGTATATTGTACCTTGCTCGGATACAGTGTACCAGGCATGGAGCTATCTTACATTTACAACACAATTCGGAACATATTTATGTTGTCACTTCCCATTACTGCTAAGTGATGTCTTCAGTTCCCCCGCTAGATACAATCAAGTCGATCTCATTACAGAATTACTACAGGGAAGGTAAACACCATGGCTGCGCCTCACCGGCAGGAGAAGTCTTCTGAACAAGGAAATCATCAATCTTGTTTTTTTAATCTCTATAAAATAAATATGCTCTCAACACTTGAAAACATCTCAAGTCAACAGCCCTGAAACATTTATCTCAAGGTGGCGAGGCTGTACAGAAGAGGAGACATTCCGTACAGTACAGGAGGACGCAGCCAGTATCTTATCACTGGCTTATAAATATACTGTAATACAGAGTCAGCGGGGACCCACCAGTGGCCGCAATATCTGGGTTTATTGGAAACGATTGTGTTTACATGGAGGAAATTTTCAATAGGAGGCTAATGATTTGTAGCATTGATCACAGTGTGACATAGGAAGGTCGTTCTAGTCAGCTAGATTCACTCAATGTATTTTCAGGTGTAAAAATGGCAGAAATACGTGCCCCCCCCCCCCCCCCCTCCAAAAAAAAAAACACTTTGTGACCAAAGCCTTATACTATATGCACAATACTTTTTTGGTCCATATTTTCAACCTAAAAAAGTTTTTCTGTCATTTGTTCTGTTTTAAAGCCTTTTGTTTGTATTTTTTTTTTATGGGTGAACAATTGCCCCAAAAATATTAAATATAAAAATACATAAATATATAAAAATACATAATAAAAAAAATAAAAAAGGAGCTTTGATTTTATATATAGTTGAAAAATTCCTTAACAATTTTCTTTACTATGGCCCATATTAAAGGGGTACTCCGGTGCTTACACATCTTATCCCCTATCCAAAGGATAGGGGATAAGATGCCTGATCGCGGGAGTCCCACAGATGGGGACGCCCGTGAGCATGCACGCGGCACCCCGTTTGTAATCAGTCCCCGGATGTCACGCCTCCGCCCCCATGTAACGTCACGCTCCTCCCCTCAATGTAAGCCTACGGGAGGGGGTGGAATAGCTATCACGCCCCCTCCCCTAGGCTTGCATTGAGGGGCAGAGCGTGACGTCACACGGGGGCGGAGGCGTGACGTCACACGCCGCCGGCCCTGTGGTCGACCATAATCAGACCCGGAGCGTGCACGTTCCGGGGACTGATTACAAACGGGGTGCCTTCAGTGGTCTTCAACCTGCGGACCTCCAGATGTTGCAAAACTACAACTCCCAAAATTCCTTTGGATAGGGGATAAGATGTGTAAGCACCGGAGAACCCCTTTAAGGCTAGGTTCATACAGCAGAATTTCCGTCCCGGATTCTACATTGGAATGCAGTACGGAGAGTCCTGTTGAATTCAAAGGTATACTGCTGCTATGGGCACATGTGAAATATCCTAGACCAGTGATCTTCAACCTGTGGGCCTCCAGATGTTGCAAAACTACAACTCCCAGCATGCCCGGACAGCCGTTGGCTGTCCCGGCATGCTGGGAGTTGTAGTTTTGCAACATCTGGAGGTCCGCAGGTTGAAGACCACTGTCCTAGACAGATGTTGCTGGGACGGAAATTCAATTTTCCGTGTCCTCACAAAGAATGAACACGTTCATTCTTTGTGTGGAGACTGCACGGAATGCATAGCCGTCCAGAATGTCCGCTCGGAGATTCTCCGTGCGGACATTCCGACTTGTGAACATAGCCTTACTATTGCAAATGAGCCAGAATTTTAGCACAATTTGCACCAATAACTGGAGGACATCTCTTTGCACCACAATTATAATGAGTTTTACACCATTTTTTGACACTTTTTTTTTACCTGGTCCTACAAATGGGATGTGACCTCAGTAAAAGGGGCACATGATTCTGGTTTAAAGTACGCCAAATAAAAGTTAACCAGATTTATCAACCAGCCTGAGACACTTTGATAAATCTGGCACATTTGAGAACTGTCTAAGTTTGCACTGTGAAAAGAATGAGACCGTCAGGCTGGGTTTACACTATGGTAGATCTGCCTGGAGAAAGTCTGGGCAGACATTTTGTGCATAGCAGGCTCTGACTGAAACATCTCCATAGACGGCAATGCATTTCCAAATGGATCCCGTCCAAAGAATGAACATGATCAGTGTTTCAGCGGAGCCCAGAATTTAAATTTACGCCGCGGTGTGCATGATGCAGTAGAATCCAATTGAAGACAACGGAAGCGATTTCTGAAAACCAGTGCAGAGGAAGTTGACCAGTTGCCCCCCAGCAACCAATCAGATTGCCTCTTTTGTTTTTCAGAGATCTGATTGGCTGCTATGGGCAACTGATTGGCTGCTATGGGCAACTGGTCAACTTTTCCTCTGCACTTATTTTGATAAATCTCCCCCAATGAGAGGCTGCTGCACTGGAATTTCCAAGAAGGATTTTGGCAAATTTGTAGTGTGAATGTAGCCTTATAGTAAATCTAGTGGGGGCAAAAAGACAACCAGGCAATGATGACGATAGAATATATTTCCCATCCTTGCCCCCATCCCCTTGTAGACACCAGCACTGCCCAGCAGCCTATTAGACAAGAAACAAAAAAAAAATGGACCCTATGCAGGCGCTGCTCACTACCAAAGTATAAAGCACAAGGTGTAGAAGAAAAAGTGCCAAGGCACTATACTTATTTGCTTCCAATAACGCGTTTCAGAGAGTCTCTCCTCCTTCATCAAGTTGCCAATCTGATGAAGGAGGAGAGACCCTCCGAAACGCGTTATTGGAAGCAAATAAATATAGTGCCTTGGCACTTTTTCTTCTACACCTTGTGCTTTATACTTTGGTTGTGAGCAGCGCCTGCATAGGGTCCATTTTTTCTTTGGTTCCTTGTCTACATGTGCATGGGAGAAGACCTCATCCTCTCCCATCTGGACCTCGGGCTTGCAGCTTGCCACCCCTACCTACTCCGGCTGGAGTAACCTCAAGCGGTCGATATGCCTGTTTTCTTCGCTATCTGGTGAGCGACCACTTTATAGAGTCCACGTCACCACTGTCCCGTCCTGGTTGTTTGGTGTTAAGGGTAATACACGAGGCGCTGTCCTCTGTCTCCCTGTTTTTTTCTCCCTCTGCATATCCGCAGACCTATTAACTTTGAATGGAGGTCGATCATTTTGATGGGAAAAATAGCAAATACTCTAGTGTAGATGTAAACAAGGTCTGTGGGTCCCTTCTAAAGTTCTTCAAGTAGGAAGACATTTATTCCATTTTTATTTTTATTTTTTCAGCAAGACCATATTGTCTCAAACACAGCCTAGTATTTCATGGTGATATAAAGCATTGAGCTATTTAATGCTTTTTAACACTGGATCACATTCCTCTTTATATAGTTTAGGCATTACAAAATCTGCTGTCACTTGTGTTTAATGTTCTTCCGTGCCCGGAAGGGTTTATAAAAGCTGTTTTCTGCATTCTGTGTGTTTACTTTTTCCAATAACATTTCAAGTGCATTTCCACTATATGTTTGCTCCCGACACATACAGTATTGTGAGGGTTTGAATGCACTTGATTTTTCAAAGGCCGAAAAGCTAAATATTATGTATTCACATATGACGGAAACAAAAACTATTGTCTTTGACTTCTTTCAGCACCCGGTGTACGTTTGTCATGTTTCATACTCCTTGCATGTGTACAATTACCACCATTATTATGACCTCTGTCACTTCAGACCTTCAGAGGAACAGAACAGCAAACAGCTGGCTGCCAGATAAGAAAAGAACAT
The DNA here is from genome assembly GCF_029499605.1 of Hyla sarda. NCBI lineage: Eukaryota > Metazoa > Chordata > Amphibia > Anura > Hylidae > Hyla > Hyla sarda. Next base: position 55,998,656 of record NC_079191.1, on the reverse strand, counting down.
TGACTCTGCACCTCCTACACAGCGGTTAGAGAGGTTTTCTTCACGCAATTTCGGGATTTAATTAAATGATGTTCATATAAGATGACAAAAATATAAGAATTTTTTTAAACATATTTAACTATGTCTAACAACATTTGCACTATTTATTGTATTACTAGACATAAAAAGGGGTAACGTTTTTCCTTTCATGCGAACCTGTCACCATGAAAATGTTGTTCAAGCTACAGGCGTTACCTTATACTACAGGGAGAGCTGAGCAGATGGATATATACCGTATTTTTCGCCCTATAGGACGCACCGGCATATAAGACGCACCCAATTTTAAAGGTGCAAAATCTAGAGAAAAAAAAAGATTCTGCACCCAACAGTGATCTTCAACCTGCGGACCTCCAGATGTTGCAAAACTACAACTCCCAGCATGCCCGGACAGCCGTTGGCTGTCCGGGCATGCTGGGAGTTGTAGTTTTGCAACATCTGGAGGTCCACAGGTTGAAGACCAGTGGTGTAGGAGGTAATACTCACGTGTCCCCGCCGCTCCGGACCAGTCACCGCTCGTCACCGCTGCCCTGGATGTCGCTTCATCGCTGTCGCCGCGTCCCCGGGGTGTACCCGACGCTCTGGACGTCTTCTTCCCTGGGATCCACGCTCTCCGTCGCCATCATCACGTCGCCGTCATCACGTCGCTACGCACGCCGCTCCTATTGGATGACGGGACGGCGTGCGCAACGACGTGATGACGTCAAAGGAGAGCGCCGGCCATGCAGGGGATCCCAGCACAGAGCAGACACCGAGGAGGCACGTAAGGTCCCTCCCGGTGTCCTGTAAGCTGTTCGGGATGCCGCGATTTCACCGCGGCGGTCCCGAACAGCCCGACTGAGCAGCCGGGATAGTGTCACTTTCGCTTCAGACGCGGCGGTCAGCTTTGATCGCCGCATCTGAAGGGTTAATACAGGGCATCACCGTGATCGGTGATGTCCTGTATTAGCCGCGGGTCCCGGCCGTTGATGGCCGCAGGGACCGACCCGATAGGTGTGTATTCGCCGTATAACACGCACCAACTTTCCCCCCCTCCAGTTTTGGGGAAGAAAAGTGCGTCTTATACGGCGAAAAATATGGTAGTAAATCCAGTATAAGGCTATGTCCGAAATTCTGCAGAAATTCAGTTCAGAAAAGCTGGCTAAACAGAATTGCGGAATTCCACCAGAATTCCGCTTTAATTGCAGTAGAATTGCAGCGGAATTTTGTCAGAATTCAGTGTTATCCCATTCAATGGGATTCCGCCATGGAATTTCGCAAAATATAAGACAAGTCTTATAAGACGAAATGCGTAAAGCAGAATTTCCGCTGCGGAATGCCCACCGTGGAATTTCTGCCGTCTAAATGGGACCGTGAAATCCAATTGAAATCAATTTGTAGTAAATTACAGCAAAATTTTTGTTAGAATTTTTTTTTTGCGGAATTCCACAAGGAAATTCTGCCATGTGAACATACCGTAACTTGTATTTTCTTCATGTAAAACTCTGTTATACTGAGTTTAGGAGTCCAGTGGGTGGTCCAACTGAACTCACAGAAATAGCTGCTAATCAGCACCGCCCACTGGACTCCCAAAAAGATTAAAAAATTATAAATTATTCAGAATCTTTCTTTCTTTCTTTCTTAGCTTCCTATTTTCCTATTTTAGATGGCTTTACCATCACCAGATTGATGTTGATCATTGACATTTACTGTAACACATATTGCTAAAATCACATTATTGGTAACTGGTCTTTTGGGTTTTTGTGGATAAGATTATTTTATTAGAATATATACCTGCCATTCCTATATTCAAAGCCTATCATATGGATCATATGGAGAGTAATAACTTTATAAGAACACAGTGAGCTATATATATGCAGGCATTTATCAGATCAGAAGATATTTAGGTGGCCTTGACCCAGGCGCTCAGTCACAAAGAGGCAGAAATGTGTGAGAGACATACCAGCTGACATGGTGAGACATTCCCAGGGAAACAAATGGTCCATATCTGATTTTTGTTTCATCTTATCACGACCTGTCAAGACCTTATCAAGACCTGTCAGAATGACCTTCCTCCAATTAGATACTAAGGTGGTCCTCCACAAAGTGAGATGTTATCCTTTGGGAGGAGGAAATGGTGAGTGATCAAGATTTTATTCTAGAAAGGTAAGGTCGATCTAAAAGAGACTAGAATCCGACTGATAGCCTTGGTGGGCCACCAAGAATGGAAAACCAGAACCTCATATGAATAACCTGAGTATCTTTAGAGGGGTTTTCAAATTTTAATAATTTTTTAAACATCATTCAGACCCTTGCCCTGTAGTAGTGCATCCTGGGACATAGTAAACTTATCGAATCTCTTTATCATACTTTATCAGATTTGACTCAAAGAATTCAACAGAAAATCAACCCATAGATGTGATGACCCAGAATGCCTGGTCCTACAAGACATAGGACATTTCAAAACCCCCCACTGACCTGACCTGCATGTTATTCTTAGGCAGCAGCTAAAGAAGCAATTCCTATATTAAGATTTTATGAGGCAAATGGAATTTAAACTATGTTTTATTGTGGCGTTGTTTACTTTTAAGACTTATAAGTCAGACAAATTGTAATAGCAAGTTAAAGGGGTACGCCGCCGGAAAACATCTTATCCCCTGACATCTCCAAAGGATAGGGGATAATATGTCTGATCACGGGGGTCCTGCCACCGGGGACCCCCGTGATCTCTGGGACATGGTAGTTTGGAGCTTCTGTGTTCGTGACGTCACGCTACGCCCCCTCCATTCATGTCTATGGGAGGGATGTGACGGCTAGTATGACGTCACGAACACAGAAGCTCCAAACTACCATGTCCCGGAGATCGCGGGAGTCCCCAGCGGCAGGACCCCCCCATGATCAGACATCTTATCCCCTATCCTTTGGATAGGAGATAAGATGTTTTCCGGTGGCATACCCCTTTAACTTGCTATTATGATTTGTCTGACTTACGATTTGTCTGACTTATAGGATTTGTCTGATGGAGTTCGCTCCGTGCACCAGATGACTGGGGTGCCGCAGCGGAGATTGCGGGGGTCCCCCGCGGTGGACCCCCGCGATTAAGCATCTCATACAAAGCATAGGGGATAAGATGTTTTCCAGCGGAGTACCCCTTTATGATCCATTTAGATGGGGCAATTATTGTATAAGTGAACATTTATTCTTGATTATTGCCCAGTGTAAAAGATACTGAAGGGAGCAGACAAGTAAACACTCATTTGCATCAAGGGTGCAGGCCAAATATTTGTTTGCTAGGGCCCATTCACACTATGGAATATCCACTTGCAGCAGACTCCCATTGATTTCATTGATAATTTACTGTTCAGTTCCCACTAAGATGTGGAATTGGAATCCACCAAATAAGTCTCAGCACAGTGCTGTAGTAAATGGGATGGCGCTTACTGTGCATAGCAGATTGACGCAGACATTAAAGGGGTACTCTTCCCCTAGACATCTTATCCCGTATCCAAAGGATAGGGGATAAGATGTCTGATTGCGGGGGGTCTTAACCCCCCCCCCACCCCTGAGATCTTCAGGCCGTCACCCCTGGCTTTGGGCTGCCATGGTCGTGACATCATGCCACGCCTCCTTCATTTATGTCTATGGGAGGGGGCATGAGAGCCGTCACACCCCCTCCCATAGACATGATTGGAGGGGTCGTGGTGTGACATGTGCTGCAGACAATCATGGGATGGATGTGCTGCAGACAATAATGGATGTGAACAGCCACACAAATTATTAGTGCAGCCGTCTACTCACTCAGCAATTGACTTATATATTTTGTCTATAGTCGATCAGTGCTTGTATTGACCAATAGTATTAGTTAAATTAGTAATACTAAAAGAACCCAGAGGTGTGTAAACCCCAGCATTGCAGATAGCAAGAGCCCCTGAAATACTTTCAGCTTTACTAATATGCTCTATAAAGATGGCAGTAACCGAGGATAGCCCTGTGGCTATTACTCTTAGACGGGTGGGCTCCATAGACTTCATATAGAATCTGTCTCATTCAGTGAGGGGAGAGAAATAGGGAGAGAAGCCATCATCTGAGTGCTTCTCCCCGCCCGCTGTAGTGATCAGTGAGGGTCTCAAAGGCTTTTTTAATGTCAGTAACACCTCCATATCATGTGTGTTGATGATCTTCTGTATGAATCACAGAGATTTCTCTACGACACAGAGATAGAATAACACTTGTAAAGATTCCTCGAGATGTCTAATTAAATAAATGTTCTGATTCCATAGATGATAATTTGTAATTATAAACCCAGCGGAAGAAACATTCTCAGTGAACTCCGGATGTGTAAAAATCAATGGTCTATTCAGTGTTTATTAAAGGATGTGTAATCCAATCAATTATTACTAATCACATGGTGTGTACACAGACCCAAACACACAGCCATTGAAAACAACATAAACTGCTGGGAATGTATCATGTGATAGACAAGTGAGAAAAGTTCGGGAACCTCTTTGATCGTACATACAATGTAAGAGAATATGTCAACTTTCCTTGTATTCTTGTCTTAGAACTTGTCTTGGTTACCCTGTTGGTCTCTTTCACACTACCAACCATCGGGGTCGCCGGGGAGAATAGCGGGAGAAAAAATACTTCTTGTGCCGTCTTTTACTCCCGCTGAAAAACAGCGGCACCCGATGGACCCCATTAATTATAATGCGTCCCATCAGGACCCACTGTTGCTCATTGCGCCCCATCAAAATTACGGCCGTCAAACTAAAAAAAAAAAAAAAAGAGAGAGAGAGAGAGTTTGATGGCAGTTTGAAAGAGGCCCAAAAAATTGACAAGTAGGTGTTATTGGTTGGGGGCGTGTCTCTACATACTCCAACTCTGTCCAATCAAACTGTACAGGTAGACACCCCTTAGACACATAAGAAATAACAGAGGGACGACACCGTTCTACAAAAAGATCTGGATAGTTGACTGATCCTCTGTAAAAGGGCTGTCTCGTGTAGATGACTCCTGTCCATATGCCCTTCTAGGCCATTTGGACATCAAAGAGGTGAAATTCCCCTGCCTGGGACCACCTTCTTGAAGCCAAAATAAGAATCCACTCTGTTCTGATTTGAGTTGCCATTTTATTATGAGGATGTGTGCATGTAGAAATACCGGCTCATCCGCAAATGCCACGTTTCCAGCAAGCATGGGTCAAGCCCAGGCCAGCAGGCCAAAGGACATCCAAGAACAAAGAAAGAAGATCCAGCTTCCATGGAACAACTAGTGGTTTCAATTATCTCAACATGTTCCCAGCATGGATCCCGCTCCTAGGGTAACGACACATGTGCCATATTTTTCTGCGTATTTGCTGCTGCGTTTATTTCTACCCATTGAAGTCAAAGGGTAGCAAAATTAACTGCAGAAAATATGCAGCAAAATATGGCACTTGTGACTACCCTTAAACGGGTACACCATTGGAAAACTTTTTTTTTATTAAATCAACTGGTGCCAGAAAGTTAAACAGATGTGTAAATTACTTCTATAAAAAAAATCTGAATCCTTCCAGTACTTATTAGCTGCTGTATGCTCCACAGGAAGTTATTTTCTTTTTTAATTTCCTTTCTCTCTGACCACAGTGATCTCTGCTGACACCTCTGTCCATTTTAGGAACTGTCCAGAGTAGGATAGGCTTGCTAAGGGGATTTTCTCCGACAGAGAGAACTGTGGTCAGAGAGAAAGGAAATTCAAAAATAAAAGAATTTCCTCTGTAGAGCAAATAGCAGCTGATAAGTACTGGAAGGTTTAAGATTTTTTAATAGAAGTAATTTATAATATGTTTAACTTTCTGGCACCAGTTGATTTAAAAAAAAAAATGTTTTCCAGTGGAGTACCCCTTTAAGCTGGATCTTCTTTCCTTGATTCTTGGATAATGCAAGGATGCAAATTCATGTGAATGGCTGCCATGTAATACCACATTTACCCTACAACAATCATTGACTAAAGTGTATGGTGGACTTTCCTTGACACATGATATCGGAGAAAGAAGGATCACCCTGTTGGATTTTCAACTTCCCCAACCCTTTTGTTCTTAGAGAGATAAGCTGAGGCCAGAGCTGCCTGGCAGCGGCTTACCCTTTCTCTCTCCATTGAGAAAACATGAACATTTGGCTCTGCCCAGTGCCCAGTGGTCAAGTCCTTAAAGTGTGGGAACTCCACTCCAGGGCTGGTCCTGCAGGACTCCTGCAAATGGGAACAGTGTTCCTTCTGTGAAAAAAGTGCAGGAACTCCATTCCCATGTGTTCCTACAGGACTTGAGCCTTGGCTGTGCCAAACAATCATCTGTATGGTTACAGAAGAGATAGCTGCCAATCAAACGAATGAACGTTCAGCCGACAGCTAGTGAATGTGTATGGCCGCCTTTACTTTCAGTGGATGGCGCTTTCTCCTTGTCATGTGGTGATGACCACACAGAGGCACAATTTGTTGCCAGAGCCCTGTTAAGTTTCCTGTAACAACCATGGCAATGAGTGAGCTTTATTTATAGAAGCAATGATACCCCTTTAAGATCTGTGTGATCACGACAATATGGTTACACTTGAATACAAGTCAGTCCTAAACCTAAACACTAAACTTTATTTACACAACAGAGGACGACGATCTGATTTAGCTCAATTATACTCTAGATTATTGTTGTCGTACAGTAAAGAAATGCCAAACTGGAACAAAACTTTCGTTAAACTATTCCAAACATATTATGGGTAAAACACTGCACTGTTGTGTATACACCATTGACCTGTAGATCATTTTGAGTTGTTGACCATAATACTAAATGTTTCGTTTTTCTTACCATGTTAAACCTGTCTTTCCCCACGTAACACAAAAATTCCCAAGGAGAAATATAACATAAAACAGAACATATACACCCCACTCCGCCCCACGTTTGTTGCACCATGTAAACAGGAAGATACAGATCGAAGTGACAAAAGATTGCCAAAACAAATGAAGTTTTGGGTTGTAATTGCCGGCAGCTCGTTCACCTCCTTTAGGTGTGGAATGTCAGCCATAGGGAGAAGCATTCAGTATACAGACATTCCTCTCCTTTTCATGTTCCTTTTGCAAGGCTACACTTGAGAGTCACTTAAGATGTTTTCCTGATTTTATCTTACAAGTGACTGTCCGAATACAAGTCTTCATGTCAACAACATGCGCGGTGTTCTCTCCTTTCTCCCGGCAGACCTGTGTTGTCAGGTTTAACCGGTTTCCAATATCTGTGTTTAGTATAAACAGGAAGGACGCTCTGCTGTAGTAGCTCTTGTTTCCATAAAAACAGACATCTTGCTTTAAAGCATATATTAAGCTCTTCAGTATTAAGTAACATGGTGATTATAGTGCACAAAATTTAATATGGGCAAGGTCTTTTAAGGACATGGAAAATGGGGGGGGGGGAAAGTCCTGCTTTATGGTGGTTCTTATATACATTAAAGGGGGACCCCCGCGCTCTCGGCTGTGGCACCCCAGACATCCGGTGCAAGGAGCAAACTTCGCTCCGTGCCGGATGACTGGCTATGCAGGGGGGAGGCTTGTGATGTCACGGTCACGCCCTGCTCGTGATGTCATGGCCACGCCCCCTCAATAAAAGACTTGCATTGAGGGGGCGTGGTCATGACATTACGAGCGGGGCGTGACCGTGACATTATGAGCCTCCGGCGCTGCAACCGACGCTCTAAACGAACGCCGGGTGCAGCAGGGAGATTGTGGGGGTCCCCAGCAGCGGGATCCCAGTGATCAGACATCTTATACCCTATCCTTTGGATAGGGGATAAGATGTCTAGGGGCAGAGTACCCCTTTAAGGCTAACATATGACCTCTCATGGTCCATGCTTGTTTGCGGAATTGTATATGATACCATTTTGTGTTAATGGAGACATAACTAGAAGGTTTGTATGCAGGGAATTGAAACACATCCTAAGCCTTGGTAGACCCCAACCCCGGTAATTTGTGGACAACTGCAGAGACACATCCTATCCAGTTCTACACAAGTGCTCTGCAGACCATGTGAGGGATCACAGTACAGTTACATTCAATGACTACAGGTGATATCTTCACTGATTGAAGTCATTCACTCTTCCTTTTATTCTCTATCCTACCCACGCCAACTTATTCCAGCCATGACTTGTGTCTGTAGACTTTGCAGTCCTGACATCTTTGGCTCCTCTCTTTTTTTGAACCTCCCTACCCATTCCCCACCCTCTACATGATCATCCCATCCTGCTGCCCCTTTTAAAGTACCATCCTGCTGCCAGTACACTGCCTGAAGTTGCCCCTTAACTGTAGTTGTCCCAAACTGACAATAATAGGGCCCAACACCATAATAGTGTCCATTCTATGCTTCCCCCCAGTAACTCCTTTTGTGTTTGCAAACAGTAATAGTGCCCCCTTACTACCCCTACACAATAAATGTAGTCCTAGTCCTTAGTGTTCTCCTTAACCCCTTAATGACCCATTTTCACCTTAAGGACCAGGCCAATTTTATTTTTGCGTTTTCATTTTTTCCTCCTCACCTTCTAAAATCCATAACTCCTTTATATTTCCATCTACAGACCCATATAAGGGCTTGTTTTTTGCGTGACCAAATGTACTTTGTAATGAAACATCTCATTTTACCATAAAATGTACAGCGAACCCCCCCCAAAAAATTTTTAGGTAGGAAATTTGAATGAAAACCAAAATTTTGCACATTTTTGGAGGGGTTTGTTTTCACACTGTACAATTTATGGTAAAAATGACATGTTTTCCTTATTCTGTGGGTCAATATGATTAAAATGATACCCATAGCTAGATACTTTTATATTTTTGTACCGCTTAAAAAAAATCTAAAACTTTTTGTACAAAATCAGTAATCTAAAATCGCCCACCTATAATTTTGACCACCTATAATTTTTTAATTTTTCCTAATATAGGGCGGTATGAGGGCTCATTTTTTGCGCCGTCATCTTTACTTTTTTTAGTTACCACATTTGCATATATAAATCTTTTAGATAATTTTTTATTATTTTTTTTTTTATAAAATGTGACAAAAAAGCTGCATTTTTGGACTTTTTTTTATTTTTTACCTTTACGCCATTCACCGTAAGGGATTATTAACATTATAGTTTGATATTTTGGACATTTACACACGCGGCGATACCAAATATGTTTATTAAAAAAAGTTTACGCTTTTTGGGGGTAAAATGGGAAAAGGGAAAAATGGCCAATTTTCATTTTTATTGGGGGAGGGGGTTTTTCACTTTTTTTTTTACTTTTTATTTTGAAATTTTTCAACTTTTATTTTACACTTTTTATGTCCCCTTATGGGACTATCTATAGCAATCCTTTGATTGCTAATACTGTGCAGTGCTGTACATAGGACACAGCACTGATCAGTATTATCGGTGATCTTCTGCTCTGGTCTGCTCGATCGCAGACCAGAGCAGAAGACCCCGGGAGACAGCCGGAGCTAGGTAAGGGGACCTCCGGCCGCCATGCTGGATGATCGGATCGCCGCGGCAGCGCTGCGGCCGATCCGATCATCCAATCAAAGTACCGCAATGCCGCAGATGCCGTGATCTGTGTTGATCACGGCATCTAAGGGGTTAATGGCGGATATCCGCGCGATCGCGGATGTCGGCCATTACGGGCGGGTCCCCGGCCTCCAGCCGGAACCTGCCGTGTATGACACCAGCACCCTTCCGATGCTCGCAGTCATACACATGACGTAAATGTACGTCCTGGTGCGGGAAGTCCCGTCGTTAAGGGGTTAAGTACAAAGCGTTCTTCTGTTTTGGCACTTTCGTTTTTTCCTCCCTACATTTTAAAAATCATAACCCTTTAAATTTTTCACCTAAAAATCCATATGATGATTTAATTTTTGCAACACCAATTCTACTCTGTAATGACGTCAGTCATTTTACCCAAAAATCTACGGCAAAACCGGGAAAAAAATAATTGTGCGACAAAATTGAAGAAAAAACACAATTTTGTAACTTTTGGGGGCTTCCGTTTCTACGCAGTACCTTTTTCGGTAAAAATGACACCCTTATCTTTATTCTGTAGATCCATACGATTAAAATGATACCCTACTTATATAGGTTTGATTTTGTCGTAAAAATCATAACTACATGCAAGAAAACTAATAAATTTAAAATTTTCCTCTTCTGACCCCTATAACTTTTTTATTTTTCTGTGTACGGGGCTATATGAGGGCTCAAATTTTGCGCAGTGATCTGAATTTTTAATCTGTACCATTTTTGTTTTGATCAGACTTTTTGATCGCTTTTTATTCATTTTTTATGATATAAAAAGTGACCAAAAATACCCTATTTTGGACTTTTGAATTTTTTTGCGCGTACGCCATTGACCATGCGGTTTAATTAATTATATATTTTTATAGTTCGGACATTTATGCACGCAGGGATACCAATATATTTATTTTTATTATGTTTTTATATTTTTTATATGGAATTTTAGAAAAAGGGGGGGGGTTTAAAGGGGTTCTGGTGGGAAACTTTTTATTTTATTTTTTTTTTTAATCAACTGGTGGCAGAAATTTTAACAGATTTGTAAATTACTTCTTTTAAAAAATCTTAATCCTTCCAGTACTTATTAGCTGCTGAATACTACAGAGGAAATTCTTTTCTTTTTGAAACACAGAGCTCTCTGCTGACATCACAAGCACAGTGCTCTCTGCTGACATCTCTGTCCATTTTAAGAACTGTCTAGAGTAGAAGAAAAACCCCATAGCACCGATGGGTGAATAAAGACAACCATGTTTGCATATTTTTGGAGTGCCGCTGTTCCTCTTTTTTGCATCTAACCCATAGCAAACATATGCTTCTCTGAACAGTTCCTAAAATGGACAGAGATGTCAGCAGAGAGCACTGTGCTGGTGATTCAGCAGAGAGCACTGTATTCCAAAAAGAAAATAATTTCCTCTGTAGTATTCAGCAGCCAATAGGTACTGGAACGATTAAGATTTTTTAATAGAAGTAATTTACAAATCTGTTTAACTTTCTGGCACCAGTTGATTTAAAAAAAAAAAATAATTTCCACCAGAGTACCCCTTTAAACTATTAATAAGAAAGGGGCTAATGTATTTTGTTTTTTTTAATCTTATAAAACCTTTTTTTTTACGCTTTATTAGATTCCTCATACAGATCAATGTGGTTCCATAGAACCACATTGATCTGTGTCATCTGCACTCGATCCTGCCAAGCTTTATCAATGCAAGAGTCAGGATCTGCATAGAAGGAGAAGTAAGCTCCCCGGCTACCTCCACAGTGGTTCGCGATCGCACGATCGCAGGGGGGGGGGGGTGGCGATCCACCCCACTGGACCACCAGGGAGCGTTTACAGGGTTCTTTTGATGCCCCTGTCGACTTTGACAGCGGCGATCTAAAAGGTTAATAGCCATCCGCAGCTTTCGCCGCATGTTGGCTATTAATGCTGGCCCTCAGCTACAAGAATCAGCTGAGGACCGGCCGGTATGAAACGGGCTCAAGTTGGGAGCCCACATCATACCCGGTTAACGACACATGGACAAGTATGCACATCCATGGTCATTAACCAGTTAAAGTAATAGCACCAATTTTTGTGCCCCCCACAGAAAAAGTGCCCTTTTCATAGTAATAGTGTCACCATACCACCCTCCACACAGTACTAGTGCTCCCTTACTGCCCCTGCACAATAATACTGTCTACTTAGTAGTCTACCCGCTTTAAATAGTGCCTCCTTATACTGCCACTAGAATGTGATAGTGCTCTCTCTGTGCCCCTACGGTGTAAAAGTGGCTCTAGTGATCCATACAATTTAATTGCCCTGCTAGTGCCTCAAACACATTTTAAGTGCCCTGTTAGTGTCTCCATACATTAAAGGATCCCCTGGAAAGAAAATACTTTCCTAACCCAGCTCCCACAATGAGTGGAGTACGGAATGGGCAGGCTCGATGACCTGACTGCATTGCGGAGACCTGCATTAAGTCTTGTAAGCAGCAGTCCTGTAGTGCCTATGGAATACAAGAGAGGTTTGGTTTGGAAGTAATCTGGTTGCCTCCTGCTCTGTACTAATGTTGATCTATATCCATGCCATGAGGACAAGAATATAATTAAAAGGGGTGTTAAGGCTCAGTTTTAACCATGTAATCTCCTTTAGTACTCCCCAGAACATAACACAATGGGTATGCCTCAACATGTAAAGGGCATGGGACCATCACTACTCTTCAGAATATGTAGTCACATGGATAACTTCTGAAAGAGGGCCCACCACCTACACTGTACCCTTTACAATACCAGACACATAAATTGATAAGCCTGTCTGTGTACATTGGCTTGCCATTTTGACTGTTTGTCAACATACTCGTGCCATGAATGGATCAATCCTCATGTGAGCAAAGCCCTACGGCAAACGGTAAAATGATAAATACAATCACAATAATCTGCACAATCCCTCAAGCTTCCAATAATAATAATAGTTATATCTTTGATTACAAAGTCCGATCTTTGGTTCCTTTTTACTGCCTGTGAACAGATGGTGGACAACCTTGTCTCCCCATGAGGTAGCTATTTCCAAACCTATGTCCATTCCCACAAACACAAGATGCATTCACACACAAAAGCCATACAATGTCAAAAGATCACATTTAGACTTTTGCACTCTGGTAAATGAAGCTTACAATGTCTTGAGAATGACACAGCCTCAAACAAATATCCCCGATACAATATTTCCGTCTGTGGTCCTTCAGAACAAATGATGATAAATTGGTTTAATTGTTAGTCCGCCTGCATTCCTCTCTTCCCTTCTGTTTATTTGTCATTTGTGGCCCTTCTCCATTTTCCATCAGAGGACACTTCAGACTGTTTGTTTTAGGAAGAATTGTACATTTTAAACCAGTTTAGTAATTCCTGATACTCCTACGACCTGCTCTTTTTTATTATTCTTTATCCAGTAATGATTATGAAGCAACTATAAGGAACACCAAATCAAATAGAATAGAAATATAATGCTGCATAAAGTGCCATCAGGAACCGGTGTCCTGTTAATCACTATGGGTTTGGTTGCTAAAAGCCCCAGTGATCAGATAAAGTTGACTGTAGGTGGGCACATGGTACCCACTACAGGGGTTATTTCACAATCCAAAGTTATTCCCTATCCACAGGATGATCTGTCAGGGTCTGACAGCTGGGACCTTCACCAATCCGAAGAACAAAGGATCATTTTTTAACCTCAATGGATGGAGCAGTCAGACCCCTTCTCTGAATACTTTGGATCCTAGGATAACCCCTTTAAAATCAAGGGATGACCATGTAATACATGGATGCATTGAGTCCACCAGACACGTGTGTTTAGACTAGGCAGGTCAGAGGCCATGCTCTGGTAAATCCCAAAAGTGGGACCTGCAGCCATCAAAAAATGATATCATACAGTATGTTGTAGAATTCTCCTTTGATGACCATTAATAATGTCTAATAGGTTATTTTTGTATGTTCCCACAAAATAAACCCTAGTGTTAAATGATTGGTTCAAAAGTCAGCCCCAAAGAAGGGTATCTTATGCTGGACAATTTGGGCCTATTACAGAAGAGGTCCCCAACCCAATCCACAACGCCTACCAACAGTTCAGGATTTGAAATGTTCCCTGTTCTATTCCAATGGAGTAAGTGAAAGAACCTGGAATTATGCTGGGCCTTGAGGACTGGGTTGTGCTTGTCTTATTCTAATATCGGGAAACTCCATTACACTTTAGAGGCTGAGTTTTTAAAAGGAAAATGTGAAGTATCTCTTTAGAAGACAGTTTAGCACACTTTTATCATCCATTAAAGGGGTACTAACGTGGAAAACTTTTTTTTAAATCAATTGGTGCCGGAAAGTTAAACAGATTTGTAAATTACTTCTATTAAAAAATCTTAACCCTTCCAGTACTTTTTAGGGGCTGTATACTACAGAAGAAATGCTTTTCTTTTTGGATTTCCCTGATGTCATGACCACAGTGCTCTCTGCTGACATCTGCTTTCCATTTTTGGAACTGTCCAGAGCAGGAGAAAATCCCCATAGCAAACATATACAGTTCCTAAAATGGACAGCAGATGTCAGCAGAGAGCACTGTGGTCATGACATCAGAGAAATCCAAAAAGAAAAGCATTTCCTCTGTAGTATACAGCCCATAAAATGTATTGGAAGGATTAAGATTTTTTAATAGAAGTAGTTTACAAATCTGTTTAACTCTCTGGCACCCGTTGATCTAAAAAAAAAATTTTTTTCCATGGGAGTGCCCCTTTAATGCAGATCCAGCAATGTAAATAATGGTGGGAAAAAACTTAGAACAGCGTCAATACGTCCCTGGTATGCAACAAATACCATCAAAAAAGGAATGCTAACATATATTACAGCATACATGCATCAGGCCACTGAGTGTAATGGACCGAATATAGTCTCCTAATGACTACTCTCCATTTCCAGGGAATCCAGAGCCTTTACTAGTCTATGCAATACATCAAGATTCTTTGTAATCCAGATGGTTCATGGCAGATATGGCTCTGTTAATAATGGAAGCCAATGGAAGTGAAGAGAGTCTATTATTTACCTCTGTCACTTTTTTTTTTTTTAAGACAAAAGCTTTTAAATTTATGGGCACCTTTGAAAATATTTTTTTCATTTATGTGCATAAATTTATATACATAAATTATATATATAAATTTAGCTTACTTTTTGTCTTTTACATCCTCTATAGTTTGCTAGGCTTGCTCTGCTGTCTTTTGTACACAGCCAATGAAAACATTAAACTGCCTTTTGTATGCAATCCTCTCTTTCTACAGCCTGCTTAATGTTTCTCCCCCCCTTGTCCACTCTCTAAGTTGGCATGTAACTCACTCTCCCCAGAGGGGACACAGGCCTAGTCTGGGCTAAATATATTTGACTGATTGAACTTCTCCAGGCGCCTATGAAGTATCCTTTTGTATCCTTGAGAAGTCTGTGCCCTAGTCCCACCCGAAGATAATTTCTATAGGTAGAGAAAAACTAATTTTCAACAGTCTGGAGAGGAGTGTACATATGCCTCATAACTTTAGCCTAGAAACTTCTCGGGACTTCGGGCCAGGCATAGGATAGCATAAGTTCCAAGCTGTGATTCTTCAGTTCACTGGGCGCTAACCCTCTCAGAGAAGAAGAATTTTAAACTCCATGGGTTTTCCCTTAGCCATCTACGTTTATTGTATTGCATCTCTATGGGAGCACCAGAGATACACGAGTACAGCACTTTTACACCATTGAAATGTA
This sequence comes from Hyla sarda, assembly GCF_029499605.1. Classification (NCBI taxonomy): domain Eukaryota; kingdom Metazoa; phylum Chordata; class Amphibia; order Anura; family Hylidae; genus Hyla; species Hyla sarda. Next base: position 55,983,348 of record NC_079191.1, on the reverse strand, counting down.
TAGAGGGAGCGTGTCAATGCTGTGCTTCATACACAGGGACAGTGGAGTGCCATTCTGGAGTTTCTAGTGGTCGTACCCCCCATGATCAGGCACTTATCCCCTATCCTGTGAAAAGGGGATACGTTGTCAAGCACTGGAGTACGCCTTTAACCCCTTAAGGACCCTTGACGTACGCGTACGTCATGACAACCTGGTACTTAAGGACCCATGACGTACGCGTACGTCATGGACAATGCCGGCTCCTGCCGCGCGCCGGGCGGGGATTGGAAGCGGATGCCTGCTGAAATGCTTCAGCAGGCATCCAGGGCAAACACCGACGGGGGCCATGTAGGCCCCCCATGTCGGCGATCGCCGCAAATCGCAAGGGAAACCACCCCAGCGATCTGCGGCGATACCGAGCTAATCGGGTCTCTGGGACCCGACTGCCCGGTAATTTTGCATGATTCCGTTTGTCACAGACAGCCAGGACCATGCTGAAGGCTAGGAGCGAGGTGGCAAGCCTGCCACCTCCTCCTATCCCCTGCGATCCGTCGGATTGGCTAACCGACCAATCACAGGGGGGGGGGGGGGGCGGTTACTTCCTCCAGCCCTGCCCGGCCCCTGGAAGTTAGGAGAGGACGGGAGGAAGACCGGAGGACGCGGCGGGGGATGGGGGAGTGCAGGGGCCCGGCCCCGGTACTTACCTCGTCCCTGAAGACCCGGATGCCGGCGATGAAGACAGCGGCGGCGGCGTCAGGTGAGTTCCTCTTCAGCCGCGGTCGGGCCCTTTACAGCAATGCACGTCGCCGTAAAGCGACATGCATTGCTTTAATGGGACCCTGTATACTACAACTCCCAGCATGCCCAGACAGCCCTTGGCATCCGGGCATGCTGGGAGTTGCAGTTTGGAGGTCAACATCTGGAGGTCCACAGTTTGGAGACCACTGTGCCGTTCCAGATGTTGCAAAACTACACATCCTCAGCATGCCCTTACTGTAACATCTGGCCCTTCAGAACTACAACTCCCAGCATGCCTGGACAGTTTTGGCATACTGGGAGTTGTAGTTTTGCAACATCTGGAAGGGCGCAGATTGGGAACCACTGTATTAGTGGTCTGCAAACTGTAGTCCTCCAGATGTTGCAAAACTACAACTCCAAGCATGCTGGGAGTTGTAGTTCGGCAACATCTGGCTCTAAAGATGTTGCCGAACTACTACTTCCAGCATGCCTGAGAATGTTTGGGAGTAGTGGTTTTGCAACAACTGGAGGCACACTGGTTGGGAAACATTGTCTGTTTCCTAACTCAGTGTTTCCCAACCCGTGTGCCTCCAGCTGTTGCAAAACTATAACTACCAGCATGCACTGATAGACTGTGCATGCTGGGAGTTGTAGTTTTGCAACAGCTGGAGGTCCCCCCCTGTGAATGTACAGGGTACATTCACATGGGCAGGGGGCTTACAGTGAGTATCAGGCTGCAAGTTTGTGATGCAGCAAATTTTGCGCGGCAGCTCAAACTCGCAGCGGGAAAATCGCTGTAACCCCCCGCCCGTGTGACTGAACCGTAAAAACACTACACTAACACAAAATAAAATTAAAAGTAAAAAACACTACATATACACATACCCCTACACAGCCCCCCTCCCCAATAAAAATGTAAAACGTCTGGTACGCCACTGTTTCCAAAATGGAGCCTCCAGCTGTTGCAAAACAACAACTCCCAGTATTGCCGGACAACCGTTGACTGTCCAAACATGCTGGGAGTTTTGCAACAGCTGGAGGCACCCTGTTTGGGAATCACTGGCATAGAATACCCCTATGACCACCCCTATGCAAATCCCTAATTCAGGCCTCAAATGCGCATGGCGCTTTCACTTTGGAGCCCTGTCATATTTCAAGGCAACAGTTTAGGGTCACATATGGGGTATCGCCGTACTCGGGAGAAATTGCCTAACAAATGTTGGGGGGCTTTTTCTCCTTTAACCCCTTATGAAAAGGTGAAGTTGGGGTCTACACCAGCATATTAGTGTAAAAAAATATTTTTTTTACACTAACATGCTGGTGTTGCCCTATACTTTTCATTTTGACAAGAGGTAAAAGGGAAAAAAGCCCCCCAAAATTTGTAATGCAATTTCTCCCGACTACGGAGATACCCCATATGTGGGCGCAAAGTGCTCTTGGGGCGCACAACAAGGCCCAGAAGGGAGAGTGCACCATGTACATTTGAGGTGATTTGCACAGGGGTGGCTGATTGTTACAGCGGTTTTGACAAACGCAAAAAAAACAAAACCCCACATGTGACGCCATTTCGGAAACTACACCCCTCACGGAATGTAATGAGGGTTACAGTAAGAATTTGCCCCCCACTGGTGTCTGACAGATCTTTGGAACAGTGGGCTGTGCAAATTAAAAATTTTGTATAGCCCACTGTTCCAAAGATCTGACAGACACCAGTTGGGGGTAAATGCTCACTGTACCCCTTGTTACGTTCCTAAAGGAGTCTAGTTTCAAAAATGGTATGCCATATTGGGGTTATTTTGCTGTCCTGGCACCATAGGGGCTTCCTAAATGCGACATGCCCCCCAAGCAAAATTTGCTCTCAAAAAGCCAAATATGACTCCTTCTTTTCTGAGCATTGTAATTTGCCCGTAGTGCACTTCAGGTCAACTTATGGGGTACCTCCATACTCAGAAGAGATGGGGTTACAAATTTTGGGGGGTATTTTCTGCTATTAACCCTTGCAAAAATGTGAAATTTGGGGGGAAAACACACATTTTAGAGAATTTTTTTTTTTTTTACGTATGCAAAAGTCGTGAAACCCCTGTGGGGTATTAAGGCTCACTTTATTCCTTGTTACGTTCCTCAAGGGGTATAGTTTCCAAAATGGTATGCCATGTGGGTATTTTTTGCTGTCCTGGCACCATAGGGTCTTCCTAAATGCGACATGCCCCCGAACAAAATTTGCTCTCAAAAAGCCAAATATGACTCCTTCTCTTCTGAGCATTGTAGTTCGCCCGTAGTGCTCTTCAGGTCAACTTATGGGGTACCTCCATACTCAGAAGAGATGGGGTTGCAAATTTTTTGGGGGTATTTTCTGCTATTAACCCTTGCAAAAATGTGAAATTTGGGGGGAAACACACATTTTAGTGACATTTTATTTTTTATTTTTTTACATATGCAAAAGTCGTGAAACACCTGTGGGGTATTAAGGCTCACTTTATTCCTTGTTACGTTCCTCAAGGGGTCTAGTTTCCAAAATGGTATGTCATGTGTTTTTTTTTTGCTGTTCTGGCACCATAGGGGCTTCTTAAATGCAACATGCCCCCCAAAAACCATTTCAGAAAAACGTACTCTCCAAAATCCCCTTGTCGAACCTTCGCTTCTGAGCCCTCTACTGCGCCCGCCGAACCCTTTACATAGACATATGAGGTATGTGCTTACTCGAGAGAAATTGGGCTACAAATATAAGTACAAATTTTCTCCTTTTACCACTTGTAAAAATTCAAAAATTGGGTCTACAAGAACATGCGAGTGTAAAAAATGAAGATTGTGAATTTTCTCCTTCACTTTACTGCTATTCCTGTGAAACACCTAAAGGGTTAAAACACTTTCTGAATGTCATTTTGAATACATTGGGGGGTGCAGTTTTTATAATGGGGTCATTTGTGGGGTATTTCTAAGATGAAGACCCTTCAAATCCACTTCAAACCTGAACTGATCCCTGAAAATTGTGAGTTTGGAAATTTTGTGAAAAATTGGAAAATTGCTGCTGAACTTTGAAGCCCTCTGGTGTCTTCCAAAAGTAAAAACACGTAAATTTTATGATGCAAACATAAAGTGGACATATTGTATATGTGAATAAAAAAGAAAATTATTTGCAATATCCATTTTCCTTACAAGCAGAGAGCTTCAAAGTTAGAAAAATGCAAAATTTTCAAATTTTTCATCAAATTTGGGGATTTTTCACCAAGAAAGGATGTAAGTATCGACAAAATTTTACCACTATGTTAAAGTAGAATATGTCACGAAAAAACTTTCTCGGAATCAGAATGATAAGTTAAAGCATTCCAGAGTTATTAATGTTTAAAGTGACAGTGATCAGATGTGCAAAAAATGGCCGTGTCCTAAGGTGTAAAATGGCTGGGTCCTTAAGGGGTTAAATATATTGATTTGAGATGCGGAAATGTCAAAAAATGTCAGAATTTATTTTAATTTGCTTTTTCATTTTTTGTTTAAAGTCACTAATACATAGTTCTTCATTTAATTTCCCAGACTGCTTTAATCCGTAAGGGAAAAAAATAGAATAAAATATAGTAAAAGACCATTTCATAAAAAAACTAAAAAAAATCTCTCATTTACAAATGCAACAAAAAAAAAATCATACTGTGCCATTTAGGGTAACCGAATGTAACTATTCTAATTGCCGGAATTCATTTTGCATAAACACTGTAATTGCCCTGGAAAATTGCATTTAATTTTAAATCAATTTCTCATCCGAATATGTGATCGCTGAGAGGTCCGTGTTCACAATATAATAAGCCAGAAATATGTAATTATCTTGTGAAACAGGTGCGATTAGCACCACAAACCAAGTCTAAATGGACCGAAAAAATGAAACGCGACTCAAAGGAGTTTTTTTTTCGCAGTTGTTTCCTGCTTCATCCTTATATACTATAAAATAATTTTGAAAAAAATAGGCATTTATAATTCAGTTCATATTACCCAGAATCCACAGAGAGCAAAACATCATCCTGAAATAAATCCTTTTTGGAATGTAAGAGTTAAACTGGGTACACACATTATTCTAATACAGATGTATTTTTACGCTCTGATGACCTAAACCAGTGTTTCCCAACCAGGGTGCCTCCAGCTGTTGCAAAACTACAACCCGCAGCATGCCCGTACATTCTGGGAGTTGTAGTTTGTCAACAGCTGTAGGCACCTTGGTTGGAAAACACTGACCTAAACTAACAGCTATTAGACATGTTGGGACTTAAAGTCATAATAAAGATATAATACTATGTCAACAATATACAGTATACTAAAATATTGCCTTATCATATGGTTCTTAAAAAATCTCTTAGCCATTAAAGTGGCCCATAAATTCTGTAGTTCTAATAGGGATATTAGGGTTTCACCAAATAGCTGACATCCCTTCTATAATAAGTTATACAACTTTCGTACATGACTTCTGTATCAATTCTTTGCAGTTTTAAATCTTAGATACCAGTGGATAAACATCTGTCCTGGTGAAGTGATGGGTACATTGTTGCCCGGTTTGTTTCAGAACACTATTATTGTCTCATTAAAATTATATTTTTCTAGACATACAGGCATGAGAACCACCTTCATAGAAATTGAGGTCTAAAGAGAATTTCCAGTATCTAAATGAAACTGACACAAAGAGAAAACTTGCAAATCCATGTGATGTTTAGGCTGGTCATATAAAAACCACCACTAGGGGCCCCCATACCATCCAGAACCTAATCCTGTCCGGCTGCAGGACCATCTATATCCAAGCTGTAGCACAGGCAGGGACAAAGTCCAGTAAGTGAGGGTAGGAATAGCACTCCTCTGTGCTCACTCCTGTCCTATCAGACTGCAGCATGAAAACAGAGAGGAGGGTGTTACAGTTGCTGCAGTGATTGGATGAAGAGACCCAGCACAGTAGACTTAGGGAGTAAGATGAGTCATGTAGAATGACGACACCCCCCCTCCAGAGCACAGAATGACAAACCAAGTGAGCAACAGAAAGAAGGTATTTGTGAGAGAAATATAGGCGCTAAACACATAAATATTATATCTACATGATCAGGACTTGGCTATTTAAATCAGTATAAGCATAGATTTACATGAATAAATGATAGGTTATTATGGAGCTTTTTCCCCAAAACTATATATTAATCTGCTCTGCTCCTCCTGCTCTATAACATGATGCCCCCAAATTGGATTGCATCTTTAATTTTACAGGTTCCCTTTAAGGCTGCGTTCACATCACGTTTTGAGACATACGGGACCGCATACGGCTGGGGGGAGCTAAAACTGGGTGCTCCCGTATCCCTGCCGTATGCTGCCCGTATGTAATTCATTTCAATGAGCCGGCCGGAGTGAAACGCCGACTCTGGTCTGCTCATTTTTGCCCCGTGTGCGGTTTCATATGTCTGAAAACGTGATGTGAACCCAGCCTTAGAGGGAATATCTGTTAATATTGTGGTAATTTGTTATATTTTAGAGATCTATTGTTATATTTCTTTTTCTGGTGCTTTACATGCAGCAAATTCTTGGACTAAGTAAACTTATATAGCTATTAAAGCCATCATGATCAGAGGTCACAAATACTGTATATTTACAGTATATGTGTTTGAGTGAGTCCTGTCCTCAACAAGCTTTATTTATACAATAATGACATACAAACATCCTGATGGGCAAAAAGACCAGACATGGGTCCTATATAAAGCATATGTTTTTGAACACTGGGGGGGCTACTGCCAACTTAGTAGTCTTGGTGTGTAAATGTATTTTCATAGGTAATAGACTTCCAAGTGATTTAAACCATATATCCTTCCAAGAGAATTCTTGAGAGATATTTACTGTGTGGGGCACTGGTGTACCTCGGAGGTTAAATGGGACCGCACACCTAGCTACATGCCTACAGTAACCTCAGTGGATATAATCAGGGAGATCTTTACTTTAAGAGCACATAGGGAGGCACAATGATTGACCCTGACCTGCTACTTCTGAGGGCCTTGTTAGTGAAAAATAAACTGGAATTACAAAAGACACGCGGTGAGGAATGACTTCCTGTTCGGAAGGTTGACTCTAACGCTGGCTGTCAAACACTTATGCCAAGTGGTAATAAATTAGATCAATTTATTTCACTGACTTTACTACTATTTCTTCGTCTGCCTTAAAGCAAAAAGCAGCACAGGCCTCTGATTTAATGACAGCAAACTTCCAGTTTTATAAAACTTCAAAGCATAGTTTACAAGGGGGAAAAAAGTATAACCTTGGTTTGGTCCATCTCTACTCACAGGCTTCCTCTTCTCACATAAATTTCAAATTAATACATAGTTTGGAGACTTTGATGGATTTATTGAAAGAAAAAAAGGTTTTTGCTGGTAGCGTGGAGCTCTAACAGCCCTTTTAGACATTCTTTGCAGGGATATGTACAATGTTATAGGGGCAGGTTAAGGTTAATGTCAAAGCCACAATTATAACGTGCAGCTTAATGGCTTATAGACTGCCACGAGGGATGAACAAGATGTCAGGTCCGGAATTTTCAGAGCAAACAACTTGTTAGATGTGAAAACTTCTATGGATAGATTTAAAGGGGTACTCTGCCCCGAGACATCTTATCCCCTATCCAAAGGATAGGGGACAAGATGTCTGATCGCGAGTATCCTGCCGCTGTGGACCCCAGTGATCTCCCTGCTCGTGACATCTCGGCTGCACCTCACTCGTGAAGTCATGGCCATGCCCCCTCAATGCAAGTCTATGGGAGGACAGTCACGCCCCCTCCCATAGATTTGCATTGAGGGGGCACAGCTATGACGTTAAAAGCGGGGCGTGACCGTGACTTCCGCCCCGCATTGCCAGTCATCCGGCACGGAAGGAAGTTCGCTCCGTGCACCACATGTCTGGGGTGCCACAGCTGAGATCACGGGGGTCCCCAGAGGCGGGACCCCCGCGATCAGACATCTTATCCCCTATCCTTTATGGGCTTTTTAGCAAAAAATGTCACATTACCCACCTATTTTTTTGGTTGTTTTGGTTTTAGTATCACTATAACATCTTCCTGAAAAATTTCATACATGTATGCCACAAGAAGTGACACCCTCTGAGGTCAGCTTGCTTGCAGGTTGGCCAGCTAATGTTATTTACTTTAATGCAACCCCAATATTACCTACAACCAGGTGTCAAGTCCTTGGGAAACGTATTTCCACTAAAAGGCTGGTCTTGCAGGACTCCTGCTAATGAGAACGGTGTTCCTGCTGTGGAAAAAGTGCAGGAATTCCATTCCTCTGCAGGACTTGAGCCCTGGCCACAGCCAATGGATAGGTGTGGCACTGTATCTGGAAAAAACGCAGCCATTAGTTTTTTTAATTGTGTACAGCTCCCTCCATTGACACCCGCAAAATCTCCAGCAAAGCAAATAATGGGGATAATGGTTTTATAGACTGTGACCTAAAAAAATCTTCCAGCACTGTCCTGTTATAATGTAATGTGTCATGCTGGTAGTTCACTCCTGCCAAAATGCTGTGCTTCCCGACAGGCAGAGCCAATGCCTGTTCCTGGCTATGCCACTGCCAGCTCAAGAACTTGGCATGTACCCAGACTTGCTCCTGCTCAGTGGCTCACATCGATATATCTTGGTCTTCTGGGCCAGCTTCCATCAACACCAGGTACACTCAGAGGTAGCAACCTGCTACTCCCTAGTAGTGAAGACCAGATTCTCAACGATGGTTAAAATTGGTTGGGTGACACAATCGTTGAGAGGCACTGCCCTTGTCCTGTTGGCTTGCCCCACACACAGCTCCACTTGTTAATTCATATTGAGGTTTCCTTGTGTGAAGTGTGTCTTGGCACCTGGGTTCAGCAATGCCAGCACTTAGTTAGCACAGATGTCCTCTTGAGAAACAGTTGGCTTGCCAAGTGCAAAGATGGGTGACATGTATTTGGATATCAGTTCAGTTTTGGGTCAGTCACTGAGGATGGCTGGGACTATTTCCTGGACTCCTAAGTCTGGGGATATAATGGTAAGGACTTCTATGTGCTTCAGCACACAGACCAATCATAGGGTTACGGTGGGGCATTGAGAGTGAGTAGCCAAGAGAAGAATACAGTTCGAAGGTGCGATAAAAGGAAACTTATTGTTTCATCGAAGAAGCAACATACGAAACAGAACCACAAACACAGACGCGTTTTAGGTCACTGGGACCCTGGACTTATTCCAAATCAGTTTGCTTTCATCAATACAGTAGTTATTTATTTATTTATTAGGGATTGTAAAACTTACTCAGAAATTCTCTTTAAATATTTAATACTATCTTTTATGAAGCCTATAAGATATTTACGCCTAAAAATCCACAAATTTGCCCTACAAGAAAGACCTTAAAGGGGTATTCCAGGAAAAAAACTTTTATATATATATATATATATATATATATATATATATATATATATATCAACTGGCTCCAGAAAGTTAAACAGATTTGTAAATTACTCCTATTAAAAAATCTTAATCCTTTCAGTACTTATGAGCTTCTGAAGTTAAGGTTGTTCTTTTCTGTCTAAAGCCTCTTTGATGACACCTGTCTCAGATAACGCCCAGTTTAGAAGAGGTTTGCTATGGGGATTTGCTTCTAAACTGGGCGTTTCCCGAGACAGGTGTCATCAGAGAGGATTTAGACAGAAAAGAACAACCTTAACTTCAGAAGCTCATAAGTACTGAAAGGATTAAGATTTTTTAATAGAAGTAATTGAAAATCTGTTTAACTTTCTGGAGCCAGTTGATATATATAAAAACATTTTTTCCTGGAATACCCCTTTAAGAATGCTGCATAGATGCAAAAAAAGAAATAAAAAAAATTATGGTTGATGGAATACAAGGAGAGAAAAAATATATGCATATATATTCTTAGAGTCCTCTCAGGGGTTTTTGATGATTTTACATTGATGGCCTACCTGTAGGACAAGCCATCGATGAGTGATTCGTAGGAGCCCCATAAATCATCAGTACCTGAAACAAGGTCATTCAGACGTGTAGTACTGCAGCCTATTCAAGTGAAGTGAGCAGGTTAAAGTTGACACAAAAGATGACTTTGAAGTCTTCTAGTTTGGAAACAAATGTACACTCCTCAACACTAAATTTGTAACACTAAGAAGGGAAAGTCATGGAATTATGGAAATCACAGGATCGATAGACTTGTTCATAATATTCAAATGATGGAAAAATGAAAACAAATATTCAAAACATCCTGATTTATCTAGTATCGAGTACCAAACGCAGACATATACACACTTGCACTTGCCATGGTATCAACGAGGTTATTGATGGTTGTCACAAGTCATCAAGATCCAATGCTGCTACCTCCCTCTGCAATTGCCGACCGATGACGTCTCAGATGTAGTCCATGGGAGACAAGTCCGGAGATGCTGAAGGCCATGGTAGAAAATGTAGGCCACACATACTGCTCACAATAGCATAAGCAACATGCAGCATGGCATTGTCATGTTGATAAATGGCTCCCTGGACATTTCAGAGAAATAGCCACCACTGGTTCCACAACCAACCAAACCAATGTAATGCTGAGCTATTAGTTGTCCCGGAAATGAAGAAAGGTCTGGTTACTGTACATTATGCCACACTACACTATAATGTAGAACCCTCCCATAGACTTGCATTGAGGGGGCGTTATGTGACATCATGAGGGGCGTGGTCATGATGAAATGACCCCTGCAGCCTGCACCTAGCGTTTGGAACAAAATGTTCCGAACACTAGGGCAGTGGAGTACCCCTTTAAATATGCTATCATGACCTGTAGTATCTCTGGACTTGTCTTCCATTGTCTCCCATCTGTGGCCTCATTGGTCAGCAATTGCCAAGAGAGCTACCAGGAGCGGATATTGATAATTTGTGTGCCCAAGTGCATTAATCACCTACGTGTATATTTCTGTACATGGTGCTCATACTCATTACTGAATAAATCTAGATCTTCTAAATGTTTAGTTTAAACGTTTTTTACAATTTGCATATCATTTATATATGATTTGCCAAAAAGATGAACAGATTTGTAAATACTTCTATTTAAAAATCTAAATCCTTCCAGTACTTATCAGCTGCTGTATACTACAGAGGAAGTTCTTTTCTTTTTGAATTTTTTTTCCAATCTGACCACAGTGCTCTCTGCTGACACTGCTGTCCATGTCAGGAACTTTCAGAGTAGGAGCAAATCCCCATAGCAAACCTCTCCTGCTCTGGACAGTTCCTGACATGGACAGAGGTATCAGCAGAGAGCACTGTGGTCAGACAGAAAATAACTATTCAAACTCTGTAGTATAGAGCATCTGATTAATACTGGAAAGATTAAGATTTTTTAATAGAAGTAATTTACAAATCTGTTTAACTTTCTGGCACCAGTTGATTTAAAAAAAAAATAATGTTTTCCGAAGTACTCCTTTAAACTCCTTCACTGTATTTGCAGATACCACTTCTGCAGGAAGGTTATTCCATGCATCCACTACTCTCTCAGTAAAGTAATACTTCCTGATATTACTGCAGAAACCTTTGTCCTCTAATATTAAACTATGTCCTCTTGTGGTAGTTTCTGCTTTTTTTAATTTCCTCTCCTCCTTTACCGTGTTGATTCCCTTTATGTATATAAAAGTCTCTATCATATCCCCTCTGTCTCTTCTTTCTTCTATACATGTTAAGGTCCTTTAACCTTTCCTGGTAAGTTTTATCCTGCAATCCATGTACTAGTTTAGTATCTTCTCTGAACTCTCTCTAGAGTATCTATATCATTCTGGAGATACGGCCTCCAGTACTGCGCACAATACTCCAAGTTAGGTCTCACCAGTGCTCTGTACAGCGGCATGAGCACTTCTCTCTTTCTGCTGCTTATACCTCTCCCTATACCTCCAAGCATTCTGCTAGGGTTTCCTGCTGCTCTATTACATTGTCTTCCTACCTTTAAGTCTTATGAAATAATGACCCCTAAATCTCTTTCCTCATATACTGATGTTAGGAATGTGTCACATAATCTATACTCTGCCCGAGGGTTTTTACGCCCAATGTGCATTACCCTACATTTATTCACATTAAAGGAGAACTCCGGAATATAAAAATCGTCGCCCATACTGCCGGCAGTAAAAAAAATAAAGTTGTACTTACCTCCCGCTCCCCCGGGGCCTCCGGTAAACGGCTCTGGTCTCCGCCGCGATCCACTTCCTGGTTGCCGGTGGTCGGATGAATCATACTGCGCTCAGCCAATCACCAGCCACAGCCAAGTCCGACTCGGGCGTTGATAGGCTGAGCGGCAGTGTGAAAACGCTTCAGGACACAAAATTCTTCACTTTACCGGTATCTGTGGCCGGAGCCGAAAAAGTCACACTGGAGCTCAGCCTATCACCGGCCGAGTCGGACTTGGCTGTGGCTGGTGATTGGCTGAGCGCAGTATGATTCATCCGACCACCGGCAACCAGGAAGTGGATCGCAGTGGAAACCGGAGCCGGTTATCGGAGGCCACGGGGAAGCGGAGGAAGGTATGTACATCTTTATTTTTTTACTGCCGGCACTATGGGGGACAATTTTTATGTTCTGGAGTTCTCCTTTAAATATAAGTGTCCAGAGTTCTGACCATTTTTCTAGTTTACCTAAATCCTTTTCTATTTGGCGTATCCCTCCAGGAACATCAATACTGTTAAAAATCTTTGTGTATTGATAAGTCTTCTATGTGGGACAGTGTCAGAAGCCTTACTAACATCTAGATAAGCGATGTCTACTGCCCCTCCCAACAGCATGAAACTGCTTTAACTTTCCAGGTTACATATTGGGCCTCATTTACTAAGCTGAAACCGACCAGTTTTTGTCTGGTTATTTTGGCGCAGAGTGTCTGAGACATGTCTGCGCCAGTCTGCGACAGTGTGCGCCTGAAAAATCCGACAAACCCGACATTGCACTGTGAAAAGCCGAAAAGAGTGCGTGGTCTGTCGCAAAGGGGGCATGGCTGGCCCGAAAAAGGGGCGTGGTTTCACAACCCGCCTGATTTACTATTCGATTCACAGAAAATCCTGTAGATAAATGGCTGGAAAAATCCACCTAGAAAAAGCTGGTCAGAAAATGTTCCAGACTTTTCCCAATATTAAATAGAAACAACTTTTCCCACTAGTAAAAACCCGACACTCTTAGTAAGGCTAAGTTTCCACTTGTTTTTTTTCTGGCAGTTTTTGAAAAACTGTCACCGCAGTGTTTGAGCCAAAGCCAGAAGTGTATTCAAAAGGAATAGGACATTTAAAAGAAGGACTTATACTTCTCCTCCCTTATGGATCCACTTCTGACTTTGGCTCAAAAACTTCAGTGGCAGTTTTCCAAAAACTGCCAGAAAATAAACCAAGTGGAAACGTAGCCTAAATGAGGCCCATTTACTAAGGTTTCCACATAAAATGTGGTGGATTTCAGCTGAGGAAAACCAGACAGATCAGAACATGTGTAAAAAAAAGCAAAATGTAGGGAAACCTTAGTAAATACCGTGGAAAAAAAATTGTAGGGAATTAAAATCCACAAAGAAACCTACACAGCACTCTTAATAAATCAGGGCCATTATCTCTCGTTGTGTATATTATACAGCATCAGAACGTTGGGTGACTGCTGATATGATATGTAAACTGTTCTATCTGGTTACTGAACGTGCTCAGAATTGAATACATAACATTACACTGAGGCTCCGGCTAAGACTAGTTAAAGCCGTTCTGTGTCACAGATCAATAAGCCCTTATCTGTCAACCCTACCATTATTATTAGTGGTAAGAAAACTCTACACCTGAGGTGTACCTAATGAGATTACCATCTAACCAGCCCTCAAAAATCAAACAACACCCTGTGTGACACGCCAATTATCCGCTTGTTACGCTGAGTCCATCTTCCGGCTAAAAATAAGCTTATAGCCCGGGGCAGCAGGAAAACAATAAACTCACACAACTAGATACTTTCTATGTGAGTAAAGCCAGGTGAAGGCCCTAATACTCCAAAGAACAGAAGAATTAGAGAAAAGCACTACATGTCAAAAATGTATGACGCTTCAGAAGAGCTGGCAGAGGTTTTTTTAATTATTATTATTACTATTGTTTTTTTTGGGTTAAAGTAAAAAAGAAATGTTATTTTCATCAGTTTCAGCCCTGCAAACTCCAGCAGCCTCAATGTACTACATGTCAATGATGGGGCCAATCAAGGGCATGGACAACCCATCACACCCTGTAATGGAACAACAGTAGTGAAGTCCTGTATAACAAATAAGGATTCTCAGCATCCATTCCCATATATACAGGGGCACAGCTACAGGAGGTGCAGAGGTAGCTGTCGCATTGGGGCCCTGGTTCCTAAGTGGGCCCCACAGCACATCTACCCCATATGAAACCAGTAGTATAAATAACATGGGTCCCGGTTGCAGATTTTGCATTGGGGCCCATAAGCTACAAGTTAAAACTCTGCAGATAGACAGATAGATATGAGATGATAGATAGATAGATAGATAGATAGATATGTCCAGAAAGAAACAGTGGCACTCCCGTTGATTTAGTGCAAAGTGATGTCTTTTATTTCACTCCACCGTGTGCACACGGTGGAGTGAAATAAAAGACATCACTTTGCACTAAATCAACGGGAGTGCCACTGTTTCTTTCTGGACATATACTTCACTGGACCTCTTACCAAGGTTTACAGCAGGAGGCACCCATACATCCCAATACCTGGAGTGCTGCTTTTTTCCTTTCTCTACAACTAGATAGATAGATAGATAGATAGATAGATAGATAGATATGAGATGATAGATAGATTTGAAATAAATACATAGATAGATATGAGATAAATACGGTAAATAGATAGATAGATAGATGATAGATATTAGATAGATAAATATGAGATAAATAGTTACATAGATATGAGATAGATATATAGATATAAGACAGACAGATAGATATGAGATAGATAGATATGAGATAGATAGATAGATATGACTTGAGGTAAAAAACAAAACAAAAACAAACATATTACTGGGTATCCACAATCATAAAATGTTACTTGGAATAAATGTGTAAATAAATAAAAAGAACCCAATACATAATAAAGTGATTTTTAAAAACACAGCCGGATTAGTTTGTATTTATTATGATACATACAAACTGATCTGTCCGTGTTTTTAGAAATCACTTTATTATGTATTGGGTTCCTTTTATTTATTTAGTTAGTTATTTACACATTTATTGCAAGTTATGTTTTTGATTGCTGGCACACGGGTTGTTTTTGTCTTCTTTGCCTCAGGTCATATGTTGGTTGTAGAATTATAACTTACTGTGTTCTCTTGGGCACCTTTGCTTGTTGGAGTCCTATATATGGGACACATGAATTGTCCACAGAACAGGGTGGTACCAATAGATGGTACAAATAGAGGGTACAAACAATCTAAAGGTGCCCTATATTTTAAAACAGCCTAAGGCATTGTTAAAGATCAGACACATTCTTAGACTGTCTAGTTTAAGTTTGCACTGTGTGACAATTTTTGATGATCTCCTCCACTGTCTCCAGGCCAATGTGGTCAAGAATGGCCTTATTGTGAAAAGGATATATCTATACAACATATTTCGGTCCAGGCATGAGGGGTTCATGCCCTGAGTCTTTTTCTCCAGAGTGTGACAGAAATTGCTACTATAGTTAGTATCCACTTTATTACACGTTAAAGCCTTACTATCATTTTACAAATCTTTTCACATTTCGCAGGCGTATGTCAAACTTTTTGATATGTTGGGGCCTCAATGCTGTGACCTCCACTGACCTCTAGATATAGCTAGGCGAAGAGCGCATCAGCAGAGCACTTCACCCCCCAACTCAGGACACAATCTGTCTGATTGGTTGTCTGCTGCAATGAGTGCCAAGCCGGGGAGTGATGCGTGCTGCTGTGCTCTTCTGTCCCTGCAACATGTCAAATGTTCTGTATGATAGTAACAGGCAATTTTTACCAAAATGGTCATTCATCAGGTGAAATATAAACAACAGATTTAAATGGGTATTCCCGGCAAACAAATTTTTTTATATATCAACTGGCTCCGGAAAGTCAAACAGATTTGTAAATTACTTCTATTTAAAAATCTTAATCCTTCCAATAGTTATTAGCTTCTGAAGTTGAGTTGCTGTTTTCTGTCTAACTGCTCTCTGATGACTCGCGTCCCGGGAGCTGTGCAGCTCCTATGGGGACATTCTCCCATCATGCACAGCTCCCGGGACGTGACATCATCATTGAGCAGTTAGACAGAAAACTTCTGGAATACCCCTTTAATCTCTTGAAAAGAATAAAGCTGTGTTTGAAATTTGCATCCAATAGTTTATACCTATTTTTTGTTCGGGCAAATATTTTGGGATTGGAACTAAAAATGGTTAAACAAAGGCATCCCCCTATGAGACCAATCTAGGATGTCCTATTCCCTATCTATGAACAACGCAAACATGTATGCTATACAAACAAGACCTGGATAAAAAAACAAACAACAACACCTAACTAATACATATCAACAGTTTACAATAAGGAAATAAGGATTGCATTTTAGATTTTTTGTTTATTGAAGCCACGTCATGCTTTTCTTTCGAATGAAGAATGCTTTGATATTCTTAAAGAAAGAATCCTCCTTATTTTACCTTTATCTCATATAATCCATGACATAAAACCCTGTTCGGCTCTACAGCTGACCTCATACATAATGTTACGATTTCCCATCTGAACCACCCATTTGAAGTTCTTCAAAGCTTCATCCAGACTATATAAATGTATATGGTTTATTTTATGAACCTCCAGTAGACCACACACTGCCGATGAGTCCTGGAAATAAACCTTCTTTTATGATCAGATTATCCAAGGACTCTTCTCCTTGCTTCAACCTGTAAGGACCCAAGGAAAGAATTTCCATTAATCATTCGGAAAACCGTAAAAATTACACTTAATGATGTGCTCCAAGGTCTAGTACTGTTACCCTGCCCCGAAAGCCTTGATAGAAAGAAGACAACTGTTTGCATTATCCACACCAGTCGCCTTGATTCTCCAAGCCAAAGCCATAAATCACACCTTATACATTGAGCACTCCCTGTATTTTTTTAGGATTTTGCAGCCCTGTAAGAATTCCGGCTCCAGGGGGAATGTGTTGAGTTCTACACAATCCCAAATTTTACAAATACACCCGGTAACAAATATAAACAAGGACATGCTCATAATGAGACTGAAGAAGACTGTCCTTGCCCATGATAACAGATGGTAGACAAGTATATAGCGAGTTTGCCTTTGTGTCATAGCTTTATTTTATTTCAGGTACTTAGGCCACTATTAATTGCAGAGAGAAGTCCCGGCAGGTCTATTATTTAATTGCACAAAAGGCGCTGCAGCCGCACAATCCTTTTCTCTCCTATTTAATGGTTTTTACATCCTTTCTGTAAAGAAAATTAAATTGTGAGCTGAGGTGAGATGGTGATGGCTGCAATGGCCTCTGAGCAATAATTAGACTTCCCCGAGACTTTTGTGTAGTTGCCATTGCACATTATTTCTTTTTAAAACGCTAATATTTTCCCAGGGCCGGTCCAACAGAATATAGAGAGCATGGTTTTGTATGACATGCTTTTTAATATTTGAGCATTCACAGGTTCTTCTGCTTTTGTAATTAGGGTTTGTTTAGTTCATGTACTTTTAAAGCTTATCTGTCATATCCCCCCCCCCCAATGCTTCTATATGTTACTCACTAGGTCATACAGATGCTTTACATGTCTTTTTTATGTGTCTAGCTTCTGTATTTGGCTCAAAAATCACTCTGTTCTGCTTCTCACTTATTCTTTCATCCACTGTTCAGGAAGGGGTGTGTCTGAGGCAAGCACTGAGCCCACCCTCACCATTTATTCACTTCCTCCCTGAGTCTGCTGTGCTGCATCTCTTCATCCAATCACTGCAGGCTGCTCTATAACCCAAAACCAAAACTCTCTGTTTTCATGCTGCAGTCTGATAGGACAGGAGTGAGCACAGAGGAGTGCTAGTCCTGCCCTCGCTTGCTGGACTTTGTCCCAGCCATTGCTTCCACCAAGACAAAGATGATACTGCAGCCGTACAGGATTATGTTCTGGATGGTATGGGGATCCCTAGTGGTCTTTTCATAAGCCATGATTTCTATAAAAAGGAAGTATATTAGAAAGGTTAATGTTTTTCCAAGATGTAGAACATACAAAACGTTTTCAATTCTGACAGTGCCCATTTAACCTTATATTTATTGACTAAAAGTTTATTTTATTCCTGTGTGTTTCACTTAATGTTTATGCTATAATACAGCACAGGCTTATTTTATTTGCTTGGAAAGATTATAAATGAAAACTTGAAAACACGTAGGAGTAGGAAGTTCAAAGCATGAATCTAGTTGGAGCTCTTATCTAGACCAAGTTCATACCCTGATACCCTCCACCCCAGGACCAAAAGACCTGCCACTTCCTCTGTAGGTGTCTTTTTTTTTACTGTGTCTGTGAAGAAGAGTATTGCAAAACTGTAGATTATTATTAGTATTATTATAGTATTATGACACCATTAGTTTTGCTCGCGAATATTCGCAATGCAAATTTTATTCACGAATATCGCATATTCGCGAATATAGCACTATATATTCGCAATTACGAATATTCGTTTTTTTTATTTTCTTTTTTATTATTTTAATTTTTTTTTCACAGTACACATCACAGTGATCATCCCTCTCTGCTTCCAGTTTGTGTGGTGTAATGAAGGCTTTAATTCTACTGTGTGAGTCTGGCGTACGAATTTTCGCATATGTGAAAATTTGCATATGCTAATTTTTGTAAATGCGAATTTTCTTTATGGTTATTTTTGCACATACAAATTTTCGTATATGCGAATTTTCGCATATGCGACAATATAACGCGAATATTACGAATATGCGAATTTAGCAAATATATGACGAATATTCGTCCATATATTCGTGAAATATCGCGAATTCGAATATGGCCTATGCCGCTCAACTCTAGACACCATACCTTCATATCAGGACACAGCATCATGCCACTGTCTGACACTACTCCTAGTAATAGTGGAGTTAGTGGTTAGTAGATACTTTCCAGCAGCAGCTACTAGTAGTTACAATAGCCTGGTTAATTACAGGCAGCTCAGGCTAGGGCGTAGAGTTCAAGCACCTACAGCTTCTGAGCTTGTGGATTTATTTACCTTACCAAGATGAGTTCTGCATGGTTCAGGATGTCTAGGAAGAGGAGGACGTACAGCGTCTTTCTATAGCCTTTCTTTCATTACATAAAAAAATTACTGGCAGAAGCACAACGGGTGAGTCAGTTGAGTACTTTCTCGGCAGAAGGACCAGTTGACATTGACTGCCTACTTTTTCTATATCACCATACCCCCCCACCCCCGCAATATCTATTTAAGACCACAGCCTCAGCCCATTTAGCTGCATAGATTTGGTCTCTTATGTAACCCCTCTATTAGGGCTGGGCGGTATACGGGTTCATACCGAATACCAAAATTCTTGTGCTGCTCGATATGAATTTTATCCCATACCGCAATACCGGTTTGGCTCCTCCCCCTTGGGAATGAATGAATTGTCAGCCGCAGCGCGCTGTCCCCACATCGGGGAAGTAATCATATGTGACCTGAGAGTGCTGTTCTGCCCCCCCAATTAATTATTAGCCCAGTGCTGCACTGTTCTCCTCGGGGTACTACTCACATATGTCACCCGCAAGTGCTGCCCTCCTCGTCCTCCTGCATGTTGCGGCCGCCGGCGCTGACACTCTATACCAGTGGTCTTCAACCTCCAGATGTTGCAAAACTACAATTCCCAGCATGCCCGGACAGCCATTGGCTGTTCGTGCATGCTGGGAGTTGTAGTTTTGCAACATCTGAAGGTCCGCAGGTTGAAGACCACTGCTCTATACTGTATCCTTATGCCCGGGCTGCAAAAGGTAAACAAACTAAACTTTAACTCACCTTCCACATCGGTCCGGACCAGCTTCCTAGGGAATGGAACGTCAGACAGCCGTCAGCCTATCTACGGCCGCAGCGATGTTCCGCCTCGGCCGATGATAGGTTGAGCCCACTGTCATGTAAGAAGCCGGCTTTTTACATGACAGTGGGCTCAGCCTATCACCGGCCGAGGCAGAACATCGGTGCGGCCGGTGATAGGCTGATGGCTGTCTGACGTTCCCGTCCCCAGGAAGAGCGTAAGGCCGACTTAGGAACATGCGTTAAAGTTTATTTTTGTTTACCTTTTGCAGCCCAGACATAGGGATACAGCTATAGAGTGTCAGCGCCGGCAGCCTCAACAAACAGGAGGGCGAGGAGAGCAGCACTTGCGGATGACGTGAGTAGTACCCTGATGGGACAGCGCAGCGCTGGGCTAATAATTTAATATTTTTTTTTGGGGGGGGGGGGGGGTGGATAATACCGTTATAGACCGTGGAACCGCCGTAAGTTACAAAAATACCGCGATACACATATTGGGCCATACCGCCCAGCCCTACCCTCAATGCAGCACTTGCAGTTCAGTCAGTTTAAGTGCGTTGAAGGAGTCTTGTGGAACCATTTGCAACTGTAATGGCTGCATCCTCTACAGCTACACCATTGTTTCTCCCAGATATCCAGAGTGTGCCAAACAGACAGCTGCTGCATACAGTGGCTTTCCAGTCTGAGTATTAAAAGGGGCCTCCCTCTATGATGTCCATATACCCTAAAAAGGCATATGAAAAAGGGTTTCTTAATGACTCTTTTGTGACCATTAAATGGACCACCAAGGACCAAAAACGAGAATTTATAGCATTTTTGTGGTGTGGCTTAGACTTTGCCCACTCTCTGGATTGAAACTAAAACAGAAAAATTAAAAATAAACAGAAAAGAGGTGTGCAATTCGTGAGGATGTGAAGATGCTAGGTTTATGAAAGAAAAAAATAAATAAATAAGATGTCCTCTTACTAGACCATGTTATGCCAAGAGCACAGCACCTCGTAACACTTGTTAGAACAGGATATGGTCAGCAGCCTGGGATCCCCTCCGGTATCGCAGGAACTCCACTGGTATAAGACTGGACAAAATAGGCACGATGTTCATGCATGGAAATACAGAATACTGCTCCGGCGCTTCTCCATATGAAAGAACAGTGGAAAATCCAAGATGTATCATAGGGTTTGTATTGAAGATAAAAATCTTCAATAAAAATAATTTAGGTTTTTCCACTGTTCTTTCATATAGAGAAGCGCCGGAGCAGAAGTCTGTATTTCCATGCATGAACATCGTGCCTATTTTGTCTACTTTCTGGATTGGGCTCTGTATATGGAGCAATATGAGGGCACCTCTGTCTAGGGCATTGTTTATACCCTGACAGCCACTGTGTATAAAGACGAATGCAATGGGGAGTGCACTATAGAAAGTTGGTCTGGAAGAAACATGGGAGGGAATTTAAACTCAACAGGTAAGGCTGGGTTCACACTGTGGAATTTCTGGGCAGAATTTCTGCCAGAGATCAAGCCGGCGGCACTAGGACCGCGTGGACTGCATTGCCGTCCCCATAGATGGCAATGCATTTCTGGGTGGATCTATGGGGACGGCAAAGTAGTCCGCGCGGTCCTATTGCCGCCGGCTCGATCTCCGGCAGAAATTCGGCCCAGAAATTCCACAGTGGGAACCTAGCCTAACACAAGGTAGCTAGGCGTACAGACAGACAGGGCAGGGGCATTGTAAGGCAACAGCCGATTCATGCTGAACAGGCAAGAAGCAGCTGTTGCCTTACGATGCCACTGCCTTGTCTGTCCGTACCTCCAACTACCTCGTGTTACGTGTGTGAGGAAGGGAATTTTGCATATGCATTTTCCATGTTTGCCAGAAAACTGACATACATGGTTCACTAAATTCCCAGAAACTTGAGGTAGCACCAAGATAAAACATAATGCAACTTTATTGTCTTGTAACAGTATATAAACAGATCACCTTCAAGCATAAACAATCCTAAATTATTTAGTACTTCCAGAAGAGAAAAGAAATAATGAAGACGTCAAAACCACCTTAGTACTACACTATATTCCACATTTACATGTCATGCTTGAGGATGCTAAACTGGAGTGAAAATTGTGTTGCTAGGTTGTATCTCTCACAAGGTTTAGGTAGGGTTGTAAATTAAGGGTGTAGCTCTAGTTACACTCCAGTTTAGCATCCTCAAGCATGACATGTAAATGTGGACTATAGTGTAGTACTAAGGTGGTTTTGGCGTCTTCAATTATGGTGTTCAGTTTTCCGCTGTGGCAGGTTATTTTACACCCCCTTTTCTTGCATTAGGAGGAACCCAGGGCCAACCGCACCAGCACTAGGGGTATGAGGATCTCATCTTGGTACCTAATGGCAGTCAGGCTACCTCTGGCAAGCAGATGAAGGTCTGTGCGGCCCCCCAAAGAAATGCCACCCCACACCAATACTGACCCACCGCCAAACCGGTCATGCTGGAGGATGTTGCAGGCAGAAGAACATTCTCCATGGCGTCTCCAGACTCTGTCACGTCTGTCTCATGTGCTCAGTGTGAACCTGCTTTCATCTGTGAAGAGCACAGGGCACCAGTGGTGAATTTTCCAGTCTTGGTGTTCTCTGGCAAATGGCAAACGTCCTGCATGGTGTTGGGCTGTAAGCACAACCCCCCACCTGTTGATGTCGGGCCCTCATACCACCCTCATGGAGTCTGTTGCTGACTGTTTTAGTGGACACATGCACATGTGGTAGCCTGGGGGATGTAGGGTATGGGGAGTGTAGCTGTGCGGGTATTAAAGGGTGCTTGTTAACCCTTGCTCTTCGTGATGCCAGGGTGAGGGCTCCTCAATAAAGCTTTTCCTACCACCGTCCTTCCCAGGAATGATAGGAAGGTAGATAATAATAATAGGTTTGAGGTAGTGAGTAATAATGGATTGTCCACAACCGGAAAGCTTCTGTAAACAGCGTTAACTTTACTGAAGATTTTCTGTACACTTCATTAACATAACAGTCTCTGATATATACAACAGCTTCCTTTTAGAGATTGACAATAGTTGGGACTTTAGTTTTAACAGTCTTTAGTCTATTACGCTGTTCCACTGGATTTAGGGGAATTAGTTGCGGCCCAGTAGTCACGCTAGCATTAGCAGGATTTAGAGGTTTTGAGGCCTAGCTTGTGTTTGAAAGTTGTGTAGCACACCGTCCTGTTAGTCCGGCATCCATGAGAGCAGCAACCCAAGAGAGCGATAATTGGACACAGCTCCTTTATATGGGCAGGGGCTGGACTAGTGCTAATTAGTCAAAACAGATGTCAATCACCTTTACAGAGATTTGTGGGCAACACGTGACCCAGGGACCTCCTAAGGTCCTGCAACATACCATAGAGGTTACTAGCATGGTCACATGACCGAAGGTCCTGCGACGCCGAACAAGGTAAGTACTATACATTTCTACACAATATAGCTATAATTATTAATATATGCATTTATTAACATTAAAGTTAGACTTAAGGACAGGTGACTAGGGGCTGTCCGACCTGAGGAACCCTACCTGAACGTAGTTACTCTGACTTTGGGGACCTCTACACTAGGTACTGGATGCAATACGGTACCGGGACACCACACACATATGTGGCCTGCTGGAGGTAATTTTTCAGGGCTCTGGCAGTGTTCCTCCAGCTCCTACTTGCACAAAGGTGGAGGTAGCGGTCCTGCTGCTGGGTTGTTGCCCTCCTACGGCCTCCTCCATGTCTCCTGATGTACTGGCCTATCTCCTGGTAGTACCTCCATGCTCTGGACACTACGCTGACAGACATAGCAAACCTTCTTTCCACAGCTCGCATTGATGTGCCATTCTGGATGAGCTGTACTACCTGAGCCACTTGTGTGGGTTGTAGACTCCATCTCATGCTACCACTAGAGTGAAAGCACTGCCAGCATTCAAAAGTGACCAAAACATCAGCTAGGAAGCATAGGAACTGAGAAGTGGTTTGTGGTCACACCTACAGAACCACTCCTTTATTGGGGGTGTATTGCTAATTGCCTATAATTTCCACCTGTTGTCTGTTCCATTTGCTCAACAGCATGTGAAATTGATTGTCAATCAGTGTTGCTTCCTGAGTGGACAGTGTGATTTCACAGAAGTGTCAGTGACTTGGAGTTATATTGTGTTGTTTAAGTGTTCCCTTTATTTTTTTGAGCAGTGTCTCTGTATGTGTATATATATATATATATATATATATATATATATATATATATATATATATATATATATATTGTGGTAAAGTGTAAAGGAAAGTGGTGGATGGGGGGTATATTCTGCCTGGTTTCCTCAGCCAGGCACGATAAAGAACATCCAGAAGGATATGCTGCTTTAGCAGAGCTCTTTTGTTTAAACTTCATGGGCTGGATTTCCTGGACTGGAGGACAGGTTGGATGTGGGAGTGCTCCAGTCCACACCTCTGGTCCACTACGGGTTTCCCTATTTCTAGGTGTCCTCAGGTGGGGTTGGGTGCCTACTGATTGCTGGAGAGACAGAGGAGAAACAAACAAAGCAGAGCTGCAGCTGAAATCTACCAGGTCTGAACCTTCCTCTGTGGACATTTGTGTGAGTTTGCTTGGGGGCAGACATTAGGCCCACAGTATGATAGTGAGGTATCCTGCTGTTTAGTTAGAGCCGGACAGGCTTACGTTTTTTGTTGTTTTGTTTGCACTGTGCTTTGTGCCTAAAATTCATTAAAATAAACATCCTCTTGGACGTTTGAAACCTGCTGCTTGTGTGAATACTGTCATTGCCAACCCCACCGTGTGAGCTGTTCCCTACAATATATATATACATATATATATATATATATATATATATATATATATATATATATATATATATATATATATATACTGTAATATAAGAAATGCATCAGACAGGAGATTAGTGTATTGTCCTGTACCTGGTACAATGAATCTTTTTCTTATTTAATGCTACTGTACCGGAGACCTAGGGACCTAGAGTGCCTTATTACTGTCTCTGATACAATGACTCCTTTATTATGCTACCTACAGGAAAGCCCTTGCTTTATAATGTACCACAGCAATTTGTCTCAAACAACAAATCTGCTTTTTGTATAAGCATATATGAATACACATTATACATTCATTTTCCTGGACCATGACATAAAACATCTAACTGCATTAGGAATGAATGGTGTTGGCTGCTATGTAACTTCTCAGGGCATTTAGCATTTGCATTGCTTGTTCAGGTTTAGGCCGTAGTCTGGCTGACCTTGACAATGATGATGGAATGATCAGCCATGTATGAGAAGTGTATCAATGCGATGTGATGGCCTCCTTTCTTCATACAACTCTTGTCTGCTTCAATTCCTTTCTTACAGGTGACATTAAAGGACATCTGTACTGCATGAATTTTACATATTCCTGTGCCCGGGCTGCAAAAATAAACAAAATAAACTTCAAATCACCTTCCTACGTTCCCCCGTTGCTCCAGTACCGGCTTCATGGTCCTCTGCTGCGATCCTCTTGCTGCTTCCTGGGGATGGTAACATCACAGAGCCATCAGCGTATCACAGGCCGCAGCGATGTCCCGCCTCACTGTCACTGTCATGTAGGGAGCTCTGGCCGGCTCCTTACAAGACAGTGCGCTCAGTCTATCACCGGCCAAGGCAGGACATCGCTGCGGCCGGTGATACCCTGATGGCTCTGTGACGTTACCGACCCAAGGAAGCGGTATTCCGTACTGGTTCACCACAGAAGGATCCGCTCTCCCTGCATTACATTATATAGATGTCTTTAAGAACACTTATACAATAGAATAGCTGAGCACTGGCCTGAGCGAGGGAACACTTTTCTACCTGCCCAGCACTTCCCCTATGAAGCTGCCAATCAATTAAAGCCGTCTGCATCACTGTGTGCTGGCCAGGCCTGACTAGATGAGGCAAGAGCGGCGGAACAGAACGGGACCTGGGGCAGGTGATAATTCTCAGGGGCACATGTTCTACAACCTGTGATTCTCCAGTTGTTGCAAAACTACCACTCCCATCATGGCCTTTTGTCAGTATAGTTTGCAAGGGCACGGTGGCACAGTTTAGTGGGGGACAGGGAATCAGATCATTATGGGGACAGAGACACAGATCATTATGGAGACAATGGCATAGTTCATTAGAGTTAAATGGCACACTTCATTAGTGTTAATGACATGCAGCTTAATAGTAAAAAAAAAAAAGTGGCTCAGTTCTTTATGGCCACAGAGACAAAGATTATAGGGACAGAGGCATTGGGGGAGATTTGTCAAAACCTGTCCGGAGGAAAATTTGCCTAGTTGCCCATAGCAACCAATCAGCTTGCTTCTTTCATTTTTAAGAGGGCCTCTGCAAAATGAAAGAAGCGATCTGATTGGTTGCTATGGGCAACATTTTCTTTGCGCATGTTTTGATTAATCTCCCCCATAGATCATGAATAGACATGAAGGTAGGGCGTGTAACAGCTGTGCTCCGAATGACTGGGGTGCCATGCCGGAGATCACAGAGGGCCGCCTTTGGATAGGGGATAAGATGTTTAGGGGCAGAGTACCCCTTTAACATTGTTCCGGTCTCACTGAGAGCTGTAGATTTACATCCTTCATACAGTCCTTCAGTAATATGTTTTAACCTGTGACTTATTTTTAGGGTAATAATTACAGTGGGGATCAAAATTTTGGGCACCCCAGGTAAAAATTTGTATTAATGTGCATAAAGAAGCCAAGGAAAGATGGAAAAATCTCCATAAGGCATCAAATTACAGGTTAGACATTCTTATAATTTGTCAACAAAAGTTAGATTTTATTTCCATCATTTACACTTTCAAAATAACAGAAAACAAAAAAATGGCGTCTGCAAAAGTTTGGGCACCCTGCAGTATTTATAGGATGCACTGCCCCCTTTGCAAAGTTGAGACCTGCCAGTGTCATGGATTGTTCTCAATCATCATCTGGGAAGACCAGGTGATGTCAATCTCAAAGGTTTTAAATGCCCAGACTCATCTGACCTTGCCCCAACAATCAGCACCATGGGTTCTTCTAAGCAGTTGTCTAGAAATCTGAAACTGAAAATAGTTAACCCTCACAAAGCTGGAGAAGGCTATAAGAAGATAGCAAAACATTTTCAGATGTCAATATCCTCTGTTCGGAATGTAATTAAGAAATGGCAGTCATCAGGAACAGTGGAAGTTAAAGCAAGATCTGGAAGACCAAGAAAAATATCAGACAGAACAGCTTGCAGGATTGTGAGAAAAACAATCCAAAGCCCACGTTTGACTTCACAATCCCTCCAGAAAGATCTGGCAGACACTGGAGTTGTGGTACACTAGATACTTGTATAAATATGGTCTTCATGGAAGAGTCATCAGAAGAAAACCTCTTCTACGTCCTCACCACAAAAATCAGCATTTGAACTTTGTAAATGAACACATAGACAAGCCTGATGCATTTTGGAAACAAGTTCTGTGGACCGATGAGGTTAAAATTGAACTTTTTGGCTGGAATGAGCAAAGGTACGTTTGGAGAAGAAGGGGAACAGAATTTAATGAAAAGAACCTCTGTCCAACTGTTAAGCATTGGGAGTGGATCAATCATGCTTTGGAGTTGTATTGCAGCCAGAGGCACAGGGAACATCTCACGAGTAGAAGGGAAAATGGATTAAATAAAATGTCAGCAAACTTTGGATGCTAACTTGATGCCATCTGTGAAAAAGCTGAAGTTAAAGAGAGGATGGCTTCTACAAATGGATAATGATCCTAAAAACACCTCAAAATCCATGGGGGATTACATCAAGAGGCGTAAACTGATGGTTTTGCCATGGCCTTCACAATCTCCTGACCTCAACATAATTGAAAATCTATGGATAGACCTTAAAAGAGCAGTGCGTGACAGACAGCCCAGAAATCTCAACGAACTGGAAGACTTTTGTAAGGAAGAATGGGCAAAGATACCTCAAACAAGAATTGAAAGACTCTTGGCTGGCTACAAAAAGCGTTTACAAACTGTGATACTTGCCAAAGGGGGCAGTACAAGATATTAACTCTGCAGGGTGCCCAAACTTTTGCAGACGCCATTTTTTTGTTTTCTGTTATTTTGAAAGTGTAAATGATGGAAAGAAAATCTAACTTTTGTTGACATATTATAAGAATGTCTAATCTGTAATTTGATGCCTTTTGGAGATTTTCCATCTTTCCTTGGCTTCTTTATGCACATTAATACAAATTTTTACCTGGGGTGCCCAAACTTTTGATCCCCACTGTATGTTCTGCAACAAGCAGCACCTCTTTCTTGCATAACAGTGCAGCTGCTTGGTGTGAACTGGGCCTAAGTGTTCGGCTCGGACTTTCACCAGATGGCAGATCGGATTTACCAGACCTGTCTAATAGGAAAAGTCAGGAGATTCATTTTATTTCTTAGTCTTATAGGTAAGTGCCATTTAGCAATGTTTTGTGTAGAATCTGAAAAACATGAGGCTGACACAGGTCACGGCAACATTTATTGTCAATGGGCTTTTCTCTGAATTAAAGGCAACATCCCGTAAAAGACTTTAGTGTACCTTTGATACTGTTGCTTTCTTCTGACATGTCCTAATTTAGTAAATAGTGTTTCCTGTTCCATGCCGGCCACTTATGTTGGGTCATGTGTTCTGCTTTGATGCCCTTTGAACAGTGACTGTGTTTTCTGTCATGGTGACAATCACTGATTGAAATTTGTATTTTTTTTCAATTTTTTTTAATCTTTTTAACAGTAGTTTTCACCGAACCTTTTAGAACAATCAGAAACAAGAGGAAATCCCAGCACCACGATTATGGAATAAGAACGCTGCTTTATTATTTCATCGACAGGAACACAGAACACAGCATGCACAATGAGTGACGCGTTTCGGTGGGCGTAGCTGCCATGGAGTACGACTAAGGCAGCTACGTTCATGTTGCAAAACTTCAACTCCCAGCATGCCCAGACAGCCAACGGCTGTCAGGGCATGCTGGGAGTTGAAGTTTTGCAACATCTAGAGGGCCACAGTTTGAGACCACTATTTTAGAACCTCTTTGAGATGACCACTCACAACAAATAGTACAAGATAGGTCACGCCGAATGGTAAAACGCCCGAAAATATTTATCTCGATGATACCGTTTTATGACACTTTCCATCAATTCTCTGCATCTAGAGTGTATTATACCTTAATTGTACCGCATTGTGTTATAATATGTAAATAATATCTAAATATTCATGTAACGCGCAAATTGCATATCCAAACCAATTGCTGCAGTTAATAAGGAACAGGGAATACAGTGCATAGGAATGCTCAGCATTTCTTTATTTATTACAGACGCATTAAAACAATCTATCTTGAGGTATGGAAACAAAGATAGATTTAATGCGCTAATACCATAGATGATTAAGGCATTATAGCCGAAATGCGTTAGTTTTATCCTTGTTCCCATACCTCAAGATGGATGTCATGTTTATACATCTATAATAATAAAAGAGCAAACAATGCTTTGTGCTGGATTTCCTATTCTTTATTGTTTTTGCTTCAGTTGCAACGCTTCAGCCATCCACAGGGATACTAAGGGAAGATGAGCTGACTTACTTAACAGATTTATTGGCATATACTGCACTTTCCCAGTTTAATTGACCAGTGACTTGTAGTACATGACGGGTGTGATAGTTTCTGGAGAGCCTCAGATTTATGAATGTTGCAGTACAACATAAAGCACTGTACACACTGGAAGGCTTGTGTACAGGGCTCAAGTCCTGCAGGAACTCATGGGAACGGAGTTCCTGCACTTTTTTCCAGAGCAGGAACGCAGTTCCCATTAGCAGGAGTCCTGCCCTTAAAGGGGTACTCTACCCTTAGACATCTTATCCCCTATCCAAAGTATAGGAGATAAGATGTCAGATCATGGGGGTCCCACTGCTGGGGACCCCCGCAATCTCAACTGTGGCACCCCAGATATCCGGTGCACGGATTCGCTCCGTGCCGGATGACTGGTGATGCGGGGCGGAGGCTTGTGACGTCACAGTAATGCCCCCTCAATGCAAGTCTATGGGAGGGGGCGTGACGGCCATCACGCCCCCGCCCATAGACTTTCATTGAGGGGCCATGACTGTGACATCTTGAGCCTCCGGCGCTGCACCCAATGCTCTAAACGAATGCCGGGAGAACATTGGGGTCCCCAGCGTCAGGACCCCCGGGATCAGACATCTTATCCCCCTATCCTTTGAATAGGGTATAAGAGGTCTAGTACCCCTTTAAGTGGAAATTTTGGGTGAGTTCCCACACTTTTTTCCCCAGGACTTGACCCCTGCTTGTGTAACAGGGTTTAGGGGTTGTCCACCTATATCCCTGTGGTCCTTTATCCTAGTTGCCTCTTTGCGCTCTTCAGGCCAACCTGAGCCTCTGCCACCTGGGAGTTGGGGTACATAATTGCGGAAGTGCCTCTACCCAATGAAACATCCGGAGTATTGATGTGGGGTCCCGTTGGAAACATCTAACTTGGAACTAACTTTGTATTGCATAGAGAAACAACCATCCATAACATAACAGTAAATGCAGTGTGTATAACACCTGCGGCCCACCCTAATCTTCACCCTAGTGGCCATTGGGTACCTTCAGTTGGTGTAGATGAAATCGATGGGGCCCATAACAAAGTCCAGCTCCACAGTATTACCTGTAGTTAGAATGGAAACTCTTAACATACAGTCACTGGAAATCAAGTTTTTTTTTATTGTATGTAAGTTCAGGATGCCTTGTTGTTGAACAGGGAGAAAAGGAGTTTATGCTTACACTCCACAAAATAAAAACAGGTAAGTCCAGCTTTAAAGGGGTATACCAGTAATTTTTTTTTTTTATTTGACTATGCTACAGGGGCTGTAAAGTAAGTGTAGTTCATAATATAGTGTCTTTACCTGTGTGTAATTGTTTTCTCACAATTCTTCTGTGATTTTCACTCCAATATTTTTTTTTACCAGCATACAAAATGACTGTTGTCTCAGATTTTTCCCAGCTTGCAATGCGGCCGAGACCTGACTCACTAGTCAGCCGATGACAGGGAGCCTGTCTGCTTCAATGGGTGGAGGGATCGCTTGGTGGGAGAGAGAACAATCTGCAACAGCTGTAGGCCACAGGTCTTTTGAATGGATGCAGCTCATTTATGTTTCAATGGGTGGGGGGGCTGATGTGTCGGAGGGAGGAAGATAGAATTGTGGGATTTGTAGTCAAAAAAAGAAAAGTCAAATAGGAAATACCAGTTCACAAAAAGCTAGCCACAGTGTTATGGTAATCTCACAACATAGCCATTTAGCCCCAAGACAAGCGCAGATCCTTCCTAAGCATGTTCATTTCTGTCTGCCAGGTACGTACTAAAATCATCTTATGGTGGATAACCCCTTTAAGCTTCCTCGTCACTTTTTATAGAGTCTTAGTGTGAACATCTCAGTTTCTGGTACAAATGGCTAGTAGATTCCTCTCTGCTGCAGCACTTCTTGATGACTAGATATGGAACAGGCTGTTTCCACTGTGTTTGCTCTGCTCACCTCAATAGCTCCTTCCTCTGAACTAAACTAACTGAAAAAGATGGCCACCAGCCCATCTGCAGACTGACCCTCCCCCAGCAAAGGTCACTGCTTATTTATGTTGAATGTATTAATTATTTATTTATATAGTAAATTACATATTTATATAGTAATTTACAAATCTGTATAATTTTCTAGCACCAGTTTGCGAATAGTTGTTTTTTCCTTCCAGAGTATCCCTTTTCAAAAGTTTATTCAGAACGATGGTTGATTGGTCAGCACTGGGTCTCCAAGTGCTAAACTAACATCTACAAGGAGTTTGTATGTTCTTCTTGTCTTTGTGTGTGTGTTTATGATTACTGGATTTTTCCGCTACCCTCCAGAAAAAACTGTATATACTCGAGTATAAGCCGAGTTTTTCAGCACGATTTTTCGTGTTGAAAATGCTCCCCTCGGCTTATACTCGAGTGAACTCTCCGCCTGTCAATCCCTTCTCAGTGGTATTCAACCTGCGGACCTCCAGATGTTGCAAAACTTCAACTCTGTCCAGGCATGCTGGGAGTTGTAGTTTTTGAGGTCCGCAGGTTGAAGAACACTGTGGACTTCGTCATCATCCAGACCCCCCTTTAGTTTTCTACTGCCCTCCCCTCGGTGGGAAGGAAGGGTGAGCTGGTCCGGGCCATCTATGCTGCAGGGACCGTCCGGTGGGGAGGGTTAGTCGTTCCGGGCTGTCCATTTTCACCGGGGGGGGGGGGGGGGGGGCCTCTTCTACGCACTACGGGCCTGCCCCAGACTAGTGACATTGCCTTGACGACGATGCACAGGGACGCACATGAACGTCCCTGTGCGTCGTCGTCAAGGCAACGTCACTAGTCCGGGGCAAGCGCAGAGAAGAGGAACCACCCGGTGAAAATGGACAGCCCGGAACGACTAACCCTCCCCACCGGACGGTCCTTGCAGCATAGATGGCCCGGACCAGCTCACCCTTCCTTCCCACCGAGGGGAAGTGAGTAGAAAACAAAAGGGGGGGGGGGGTTTGGATGATGACGAAGGCCGCAGTGGTCTTCAACCTGCGGACCTCCAGATGTTTCAAAACTACAACTCCCAGCATGCCTGGACAGCTGATGGTGGGAGTTGTAGTTTTGCAACATCTGGAGGTCCGCAGGTTGAAGACCACTGATGAAGGGAGGGGGGGATAATGACGGGGGTCTGGATGATGAAATGGGGGGATGATGTATTTCCCATCCTAGGCTTATAGTCGAGACAATAACTTTTCCTGGGTTTTTGGGATGAAATTAGGGGCCTCTGCTTATATTCGGGGCGGCTTATACTTAAGTATATACGGTAAGCCTTCTATGAAATTGTATTTTAAATAAAATAATGTAATAAAAAATTAACATAATCATATGTGGTATCGCCACGTGCATTAATGTCCGAACTATTAAAATATAATGTTAGTTAAACCTAATGGTTGATGGTGTACACGAGAAAAAATACCAAAGTCCAAAATTGTGCATTTTTGATCACTTTATATACCACAAAAACTAATAACTAATAAAAAAAAAAAAAAAAAATCAAAGAGTCCCATAAAAAAAATAAAATAAAAAAAATAAAATAAAGGTATCGATAAAAACTACAGATCATGGCGCAAAAAATTAGCCCCATATAGCCCGGTATGCAGAAAAATAAAAAAGTTATGGGGGTCAGAAAATAACAATGTTAAACATACTAATTTTGGTGCATGTAGTTGTAATTTTTTAAAGTAGTAAAATAAAATAAATCCTACATAAATTGGGTATCCTTGTAACCGTATGGAGATACAGAATAAATATAAGGTGTTAATTTTACTGAAAAATGCACTGCATAGAATCAGAAGCCCCCAAAAGATACAAAATGGCCTTTTATTTTTTACAAAATCACCCCAAAAATATATATATATTTTGTTTTTTCCATAGATTTTGTTATGAAATGATTGATGTCATTATAAGGTACAATTGGTGATGCAAAAATAAATCCCTTATATGGGTCTGTAGGTGCAAAATTTAAAGTATTCAGATTTTTAGAAGGGGAGGAGGAAAGAATGAAAAATGAAAACTGGCCTGGTCCTGAAGGGGTTAAAGACCTTTAGTAACATGGTTGTTTAAAATCCCACCACTAGGGGCCCCCATACCTACTGGGACACTAACCGGTCCTGTAGAAATATCAGGCTTGTCCATGAACAAGTCTGCTTGAGCAGACAACCAATCACCTCTCACCACCCCAAGGGAGGGACACGCCCCCTTCTCCTGAGAGGATTTCTAACAATGTGGGCTAGTAAAAAGAGGGATTATTATAATAAATATAAGTGATGGAGGCATAAAAAAATTGCATGGCATGTACATGGTCAGAATTAGGTACTGAGCAACATGTGTGTGTGAGTATATATATATATATATATATATATATATATATATAATATATATATTATTAATTTTTTCTGACTATTTAAGCCTGAATATTCTAAAAGTACATGCATGGGAGTTAGATATGCCCCTTTCTGGTTTAATTGACATCAGTGAAATGCTGGAATGCAATGATAACTGCAATATGTGCGGGTCTGGGTAATTGCTGTCCCATAGAACTTGCTATTTATATGTTCCCCTAGTAATAAGATTGATTAACATAATTGGTTTAATGAGGGTTGAACCATTTTGGGAAAAGGTTATGACCGCAGTTAGCGGGGACATTGACAGTCCTGACCTTTGGAGACCAGCAGTGAATATACACGTTGAGCATGATTTACTTTTCCAGGCTATTTTATCAGGTGATCCCATAGCAAGAACTGAAGACTGTGAGACGATTCCGATCATGACAGATCCTTGATAAATAAGTGAGATATATGTTAAGAATAGTAGGGGGGAGGGGGGGCAACAGAGACTGTAGAGAAGCCCTGTATGAAACCACTCTAAGGTCCAGGTCACACTCGCAGTTGTTGAGTTGTTGAGCTATCCACTTGAAGGAGGAAGATAAAGCTGAGATAAAACTGCAAGATGAGATTGTAACAAAACTGCAGTGTGGGAACTATCCCTCAGTGGAATGAAATGGCTGTCGATCAAATGAGCGTTCAGCCAGGAACAATTAAAGATACAGTATATGGGCACCTCAGGGGCTAACTCTTAAATAAGGTTATGCCAAAATTACAACCTATCGCCTATAAATACATAGCTAATTGGCAGGGGTCCAAACACTGGATAGCCTAGTACAATGTTCTACTTTCTACAGCAACCCCATAGAATTTGATTGTCCATACTGGACCGCCGCTCCACTTAAAAAGGGGCACCCGTGATTCCCCTCTACCATTCATGTCATTGTCAGCAGTCGGACCCCCACCGGTCAGTCACTTATCATCTATCCTGTAATATTAGGATAACCTCATTAAAGGGGTATTCCAGGCAAAAACTTTTTTTTACATATCAACTAGCTCCGGTAAGTTAAACAGATTTATAAATTACTTCTATTAAAAAATCTTAATCCTTCCAATAGTTCTTAGCTTCTGAAGTTGAGTTGCTGTTTTCTGTCTAACTGCTTTCTGATGACTCACGTCCCGGGAGCTGTCCAGCTCCTATGGGGATATTCTCCCATCATGCAAGGGATATTCTCCCATCATGCACAGCTCCCGTGACGTGACATCATCATTGAGCAGTTAGACAGAAAACTTCAGTAGCTAATAACTATTGGAAGGATTAAGATTTTTTAATAGAAGTAATTTACAAATCTGTTTAACTTTCCGGAGCCAGTTGATATATAAAAAAAAGTTTTTGCCTGGAATACCCCTTTAAGCACTCTAAAAGAGTTAAAGGGGTTATCTGGTGTATAAAACGTATCCCCTATCCACAGGATAGGAGAGAAGTGTCCAACCACTAGACCCCTAGCAATCTCCAGAAAGAGGCCAGTTTCTTACCTTGGAGCGTACCGGCCCTTGACTTGATAGACAAACTGTTCTCAGTAGTGATGGCCGCCATGATGTCCTTCCTCAGCTGGTGATTGACAGAGTGGGAAGTCACTCCCGAGACCAATTCGTCTTGGAAGGTGGGGGGCCGGAGCGCTCTGAGACAAGAGACAGGTTAAGTTCTGGAGATCACAGGGGATCCCAATTGTCAATCCCCACGCAATCAGACTCTTATCCCCTATCCTGAGAATATTTGTTGGATAACCCCTTTAATACTGATAACAGAGTGCCTAACTCATATTAGAAATAGCAAGTATCAAGAATCAACCATTAATGATCAACCATTCGGGTAACTATACTGTGAGCATGCTCAGTACAAACTGCTTCTTGTTATGGCGCAGCCACCCTTCCATGGATATTGATGTTTAAAAATGTCCCTTCTGAAAGCTCTTTGTACTTCCAATTCTCATCAATACCCAGTGTTTCTTTACCTTTCAGTATTTTTCTCATTACAGTGGTCCCTCAACATACGATGGTAATCCGTTCCAAATGGACCATCGTTTGTTGAAACCATCGTATGTTGAGGGATCCGTGCAATGTAAAGAATAGGACAGTGGTCTACAACCTGCGGACCTCCAGATGTTGCAAAACTACAACTCCCAGCATGCTGGGAGTTGTAGTTTTGCAACATCTGGAGGTCCGCAGGTTGAAGACCACTGGTATTGGAGGTTATACTCACGTCTCCCCGCCGCTCCGGGCCGTCACCGCTCGTCACCGCTGCCCTGGATGTCGCCCTCCATCTCTGTCGCCGCATCCCCGAGGTGTCCCCGACGCTCCGGCAAGGCCTCTGCTTCCCCGGCATCCGCGCTCTCACGTCACCGCCATCACGTCGCTCCGCGCGCCGCTCCTATAGGATGACGGGACGGCATGCGCAGCGACGTGATGACGACGGAGAGCGCCGACGATGCAGGCGATTCCAAGGAGTACGCGCCGGAGCCCCGAGGACAGGTAAGTGATCGTCAGCGGACCACACGGGGCACCGTAAACGGCTAACCGGTGGCAGCTGAAGCAGTCTGCGCTGCCGGATAGCCGTTTATGCGACGGCCCCGACATACAAAAGCATCGTATGTTGATGCTGCCTTCAACATGCGATGGCCTCTGAGAGTGATCGTATGTTGAAATGATCGTATGTCGGGGCCATCGTAGGTCGGGGGGTCACTGTATATCTTTGTTCCGGATTTGGGGGCCCGATTCGGTCCGGTAACTTGGCAATAAAGACCCCAACAAGTTTATAGCCCCTGTGCCTTAGTGTTGCAAAAAGTTTTTTCCCCATTATTATTCTCAGGGGGAATACTGTTTCCCATTAAAGAGAAGATTTATGGTCTATAGAGACGTATTCTCAGTCAATATGACTAGAGTCTCCTCCAAAAGATGTCTTGTGTTTTAGAGGAGGCCCTGGAGTTTTCTTCTTCTGGAGGAGAACTACTATGCACCCATTATGGTTACACAATGATATTGTCCTATACAGTTTTAGGCATGACATATATAACAGATCACTATATAATATGGTATGAAAGTCTCCCTGTTAATTGTCTACATCACCCCTGCGTATTTCTGGTTTTAATTATATTTCATCCTAATGCGTACATTCATTTCATCATTTGTCCCTGGCTTTAAGTGGTTTAGAATTTGTAATTAATGGGCATTTAGTTATTGGAAATGATTTATTTCAGGGGTATTTCTCCCCCTGACATAATTCTGGTGCTTATTCAATAAACACTGTAAACCGCAGGACATAATTATGCAATTAATGTTGTCTGAACCCATTTCTCTGTTGACTTTGTCTGTAGAAGAATGACTGCTTTCCTTGTTTGCCGGTTTGGAAGTCACTAGAAACTTTGCTGGTGATTGTAGTAATATCCATTATATTGGTAGATAGCAAACCCCAAAAAAATTGAATATAAAGAATACTTGACAGCAATTCTAATTACTGTTCCTAGTGGAGAACAGATTGTATAGTATGTTAAAAGGGGTTAATACTCGTGTTTGGGTAGTACAACTTGGGTGCCATCTTGGCGGCCAGATTCAGGTAGAGACAACAATAAATCGGCATTCCAGGTAAAGTGTATGCTTAGTAAATTCCAGCTTTATTAGCCATTTTTCAATCAGCAGTGTGCAAAAAAAAGCAACACCAACAGAAGAAACTAATAGTGCACACACACACGGCAAATATAACTAAAGGAGTATTCCCGTATTGTTTTTATCAACTGGTGCCAGAAAGTTAAACAGATTTGTAAATTACTTCTATTAAAAAAATCTTAATCCTTCCATTACTTATTAGCTGCTGAATACCACAGAGGAAATGGTTTTCTTTTTGGAACACAGAACTGCTCTCTGCTGACATCTCTGTCCATTTTAAGAACTGTCCAGAGTAGGAGAAAATCCCCATAGAAAACATATGCAGCTCTGGACAGTTCCTAAAATCGACAGAGATGTCAGCAGAGAGCACTGTGCTCGTGATGTCAGCAGACAGCTCTGTGTTCCAATAATGCTAGGTTCAGACTACGGAATTTCCGTCTGCAATTCCGCTTTGAAATTGCAGGCGGAAATTCCGCTTGCTAAAATGCATAGTGTAGTGAATGGGTTTCCGTTCACAAATTCACACTTCGGAATTTGTGAAGCGGAATTTGTGAAGCGAAATTTGTGAAGCGGAATTTGTGAAGCGGAATTTGTGAACGAAAAATCCGCTCTTTCTTCAGGCGGAAAGCCGCGCGGAACACATTGCAGTCTATTGGAGACTGTAGTGTCCGCGTGGTCTTAGCGCCGACTGATTCAGTCAGCGCTGGCCGCACTCGGAATCTCCGGGCGGAAATTTTCTGCCCGGAGATTCCGTAGTCAGAACCAAGCTTAAGAAATCCATTTCCTCTGTAGTATACAGACCCTAATAAGTACAGGAAAGATAAAGATTTTTTTAATAGAAGTAATTTACAAATCTGTTTAACTTTCTGGCACCAGTTGATTTAAAAAAAAAGTTTTGCACGGGAGTACCCCTTTAAACAAATAATCAATCTTTATTAAAACATTCAATGTACATAAAAACACGAAATAGAGTAAATGGGATTAAAAGGCCAGTCCTTTAAGCTGCCGTCTGTTTGTATTCTGGAGCCTTTTTAATCCCATTTACTCTATTTCATGTTTTTATGTACATTGAATGTTTCAATAAAGATTAATTATTTGTTTAACCCCTTAAGGACGCAGCCCTTTTTCACCTTAAGGACTGAGCCCTTTTTCGCAATTCTGACCACCGTCACTTTACAAATTAATAACGTGAAAACGCTTTTACCGAATATTCTGATTCTGAGATTTTTTTTTCGTGACATATTCTACTTTATTTTGGTTGTCAATTTTCGGCGTTAATTGCATCCTTTTTTGGTGAAAAATCCCAAAATTTCATGAAAATTTAGAAAATTTTGCATTTTTCTAACTTTGAAGCTCTCTACTTGTAAGGAAAATGGATATTCACAATAAATTAATTTTTCTTCACAAATACAATATGTCTACTTTATGTTGGCATCATAAAATGGACATATTTTTGCTTTTTGAAAAAATTAGAGGGCTTCAAAGTAGAGCAGCAATTTTCAAAAATGTCATGAAAATAGCAAAATCTGAAGGGACAGATGTTACAGAACTACAACTCCCAGCATGCCTGGGCAGTCGAGGCATGCTGAGAGTTGTAGTTTGGCAACATCTGGAGGGCTACTGTTTGGGCACCACTGTAACAGTGGTCTCCAAACTGTGACGCTCCAGATGTTGCAAAACTTCAACTCCCAGCATGCCCAGACAGCCTTTGGCTCTCTGGGCATGCTGGGAGTTGCAGTTTGGCCCCCCTAGTGGTTGCCACAGTAAAGATCGATTTACTTTCACCCCCCACTGTCGATTCCCTACCTGATCAGGATCCTGCAGGCTCCAGCGAAGATCCCAGGTCCCCAGGCATCTTCTCCTGCAGGTACGGCCTCCATCTTCTTTCCAGAGCCCCTTGACATCCAGGGGCGGGCAGAACGGGGGGTTGCCTTGGCAACCCCCTGTCCTGCGCTGCCATTGGTCAGAACTCCGTTCTGAGTAATGGCAGGGGATAGGAGTAGATCGCAGCTTTGCGACCTCACTCCTATCCTCTAGGCTGATCGTGGTTGTTGCTGACAACTCCGATCAGCCCTATTTTCCGGGTGATCGGGTCACCAGAGACCCGATCAGCCCGGAATTGGAGAAAATCGCATGTCTGAATTGACATGCGATTTTCTCCGATCGCCGACATGGGGGGGGGTCTCAGGACCCCCCTGGGCGATGTGCCAGGGTGCCTGCTGAATGATTTCAGCAGGCATCTGGCTCCGGTCCCCAACCGGCTAGCGGTGGGGACCAGATTTCCCACGGGCGTATGGATGCGCTCTATGTCCTTAAGGACTCGGAATGCAGGGCGTATCCATACGCCCTGCGTCCTGAAGAGGTTAATTACATTTGGCGTGTGTGTGCACTATTAGCTTCTTCTGTTGGTGTTACATATTTACTAGGGCTGCACGATATATCGCAAGAGTAATCGAATCGCGATTTTTGCGAATTGCGATATAGTGGTACGGCCCCACAGAAAAACTTGCGATTATCTGTTCGGGCCTGTTCCTGTGTGCGGCTGCAGGCGGGGGCCGGCCAGAGCAGGTAAAGAACAAATACAAATTCTAAAAGTCAGTGTTTCCCAACCAGGGTGCCTCCAGCTGTAGTAGTTTCACAACAGCTGGAGACACCCTGGTAGAGAAACATAAAGAGTCGCAGGGAGAAACATAAAAAAAAAAAGTGTGGTCCGGTGTCTCCTCTCTTCTCTGTACAAGCAGAAGGACCTTTTCAGCCAATCACTGGCCGCAGCGGTGTCACGTGTCAAGCCAGTGATTCGCTGATGGGGGAAATTTCTTTTTCGGCTGCAAACACACTAGGTTTACCGGATCCAGTGGGAGAATTGAAAACTGTCTGGGAAACCCAGTGTATTTGCAGTACAAAAAGCTACCCACCGTGGGGGTGGGGGGGGGGGGGGGGAGAGAATGTGACCATGGGGGTTGGGGGGATATGCGACCATAGGGGGCGGGGGAATGTGACATGGGGGGATGTGACATAGTGGGGACATGTGACATGGGGGGGGGAGAAAGTGACACTGGGGGAATGTTACAAGGGGAAAGTATGTGACGGGGGGGGGGAACATGACAGGATGGGAGAATGTGACTGGGGGGAATGAGACGAGGGGGGATGTTTCAGGGGGGGGATATGACAGGGGGGGAGAATGTGACCGGGGGGGGATATGACGGGGGGGGGGGGGGGGGAAATGAGACTGGGAGGGGGATATGACAGGGGGAAAGATGTGACGGGGGGGGGATGTGATGGGGGATAGAAATTTAAATTGGGGAGATTTGAAATGGGTGGCAGACATTGCATATCCAAATCACAATATTTAGACCCATAATCGCAATCGTGCAGCCCTAATATTTACAGTGCACACTTACTTGCCCAAGTTAGTAAGGTAGTGTTTTGCTAATTGGTGTTCAGTGCTCAGAATTTCCAGTCTGTTATGTAATGGATTCATATAGCAATGTTTCAGGTCAGGCACTTCCTCAGGCTATAAGTGATGGAAGTTCTGTGACAGTAGAGAACTGGTGCAAGAGTTGCATAGAAACATAGAAAATTGTTGTTCTACGTACAGTGGGGCAAAAAAGTATTTAGTCAGCCACCAATTGTGCAAGTTCTCCCACTTAAAAAGATGAGAGGCCGGAATTTTCATCATAGGTATACCTCAACTATGAGCAACATAATCACATTTTTTTAAGAATTTATTTGCAAATTATGGTGGAAAATAAGTATTTGGTCAAAACAAAAGTTCATCTCAATACTTTGTTATATACCCTTTGTTGGTCAAACATTTTCTATAAGTCTTCACAAGGTTTTCACACACTGTTGCTGGTATTTTGGCCCATTCCTCCATGCAGATCTCCTCTAGAGCAGTGATGTTTTGGGTCCGTCGCTGGGAAACACAGACTTTGAACTCCCTCCGAAGGTTTTCTATGGGGTTGTGATCTGGAGACTGGCTAAGCCACTCCAGGACCTTGAAATGCTTCTTACGAAGCCACTCCTTTTTTGCCCGGGTGGTGTGTTTGGGATCATTGACATGCTGAAAGACCCAGCCATGTTTCATCTTCAATGCCCTTGCTGATGGAAGGAGGTTTTCACAGCCCCAAAGCATGACGTTTCCACCCCCATGCTTCACAGTAGGTATGGTGTTCTTTGGATGCAACTCAGCATTATTTCTCCTCCAAACACGACGAGTTGAGTTTTTACCAAAAAGTACTGTACAGGCTTAAGCAGGGGTACACGTCTGCTTGATTTGAGTCCCTAGCGGCATAGTGTGTTACTGATGGTAGCCTTTCTTACTTTGGTGCCAGCTCTCTGCAAGTCATTCACTAGACCCCCCCCCCTCCCCCCCGTGTGTTTCTGGGATTTTTGCTCACCGGTCTTCCGATCATTTTGACACTATGGGGTGAGATCTTGCGTGGAGCCTCGAGGGAGATTATCAGTGGTCTTGCATGTCTTCCATTTTCTAACAATTGCTCCCACAGTTGATTTCTTCACACCAGTTTTCCCAGCCTGGTGCAGGTCTACAATTTTGTTTCTGGTGTCCTTCGACAGCTCTTTGGTCTTGGCCATAGTGGAGTTTGGAGTGTGACTGTTTGAGGTTGTGGACAGGTGTATTTTATACTGATGACAAGTTCATACATATGCCATTAATACAGGCAACGAGTGGAGGACAGAGGAGACTCTTAAAGAAGAAGTTACTGGTCTGTGAGAGCCAGAAATCTTGCTTGTTTGTAGGTGACCAAATACTTATTTTCTACCATAA
This sequence comes from Hyla sarda, assembly GCF_029499605.1. Classification (NCBI taxonomy): domain Eukaryota; kingdom Metazoa; phylum Chordata; class Amphibia; order Anura; family Hylidae; genus Hyla; species Hyla sarda. Next base: position 55,941,208 of record NC_079191.1, on the reverse strand, counting down.
TTTGCAAATAAATCCTTTAAAAATCAGACAATGTGATTTTATGGATTTTTTTCTCATTATGTCTCTCATAGTTGAGGTATACCTGTCATGAAAATTACAGGCCTCTCTCATCTTTTTAAGTGGGAGAACTTTCACAATTGATGGCTGACTAAATATGTTTTTGCCCCACTGTAAAAGCCTAGGCCAGTGGTACTCAACTACTTTTAGTAGAGGTCTGCTTATCCAGGTCTGCCATCCGGTGAAGGTCCGAGCTAAATGCTAAGACCTGGTTCATACCTAGCAGCCACAGTGCCATGCAATAAATAGGCGCTGTTGTTGAAGAACTTTATTAGTACCCTAATAATGAGTCATAACCATTCCACAACTGCAACACACTCTGTGCTCCTGTTATAATACTGCCACACACTGTGTCTCTGGTATAATACTATCACACACTATGCCCCTAGTATAATATTAGCAGGAGGTGGTTGCTGTAGTCCTTGGCGGGGGTTGTCCCAAACATCTGACCTGACAAAGAGAGGAATCCCCTCTCGAAACACGTTGTCCAGCCTACAAAGATCTCTGTGAAAACCTGTTTGCATTTGTACTACCTGCACTTCGGTCAATAAAAACTGTTTCCACACATCTACTGCCTACGTCCATTTCTTTCACCTCGCGGTGCAGCGTCGCTCCCGCAAGTCGGATCTTTGGGACAACCTCGCCAGGGACTCCCACAACCACCTCCTGCTACATTCTCGACCGCTGCCTGTGGTACTAACAACCGGCGACTCCCGGACCGTGCCGCATTTTTTCTACAAGCGCTATACAGAGTTGTGCCTGCCGACAGCACAACCCCACAAGGTAAGCGGCATTTCATATTTTCTTCCATCCACAAAATTGAACGTCTCTCTGTCTTTTCTCATCCTCATATTGTCACACACTGTGTCCCTGAGCATAATACTGCCCCACACTGTGCCCCAGAATTTAATACTCCCACACACTGGGCTTCTGAGTATAATACTGCTACATGCTGAGCCCCCAAATATTATATTGCCAGTGTGCCCTGAACCAAATGTGACCCTTAAAACAATGAATGAGGTGTCTGTGCCCCCTCAATGAATCATGCAGACAATGCCTTCCCACAATATGAACTGTGCCACTGTCTTCACCCTCATATAAAGTGTGCCACTATGCCTGCCATCCCCATATGAATTGTGCCACTATGCCTGCCCCCTCTATGAACTGCGCTTCTATGTCTATGATGGTGTCAAGTGTGTGTGGTGACAACTAGATCAGGGGTACAAAGACCAGTGTGTTTTGCCTACAGTCAAGCATGGTGGTGGGAGTGCCATGGTCTGGGGCTGCATGAGTGCTGCTGGCACTGGGGAGCTACAGTTCATTGGAGGACCATGAATACCAACATGTACTGTGACATACTGAAGCAGAGCATGATTACCCCCCCCCCCCCCCCCCCCCCCTTTGGTGACTGGGCCGCAAGGCAGTATTTCAACATGGTAACAACCGCAATCATACCTCCAAGATGAGAGTAAATTGTGCAAATTTTAGTGTGAATTATCCACTGCAGATATCAATGCAGAATTTCTGCAGATTTTCTGCTGTGTCTAGCAGTACTCTAATTCAGGCTGTAACACAGGATCTGGAGGAGATGTAGTGTAATAAGCAAAACCTCTTTGAGAAGACGATCCCAAAGTCTTCTATGGGGGAGGTCTTCATAAAGAAAAAAGCCACTATGCATAATTTATGGTGGACACAAAATCTGGTATGGATAGGGGGATGGTCTTCACAAGGAGGTGGGGGTTACTAAAGTTTATAAACTGAGACTTGAAATAGTATCTAAGCTTTAAGCCACCCTTGAGCACGTTGGGAGATCATGTAGCTTTTTGTATTAAAGGGGTACTCCGCCCCTAAACATCTTATCCCCTATCCAAAGGATAGGGGATAATATTTCAGATCGCAGGGGTCCTGCCACTGGGGACCCCCGGGATTTACCATGCAGCACCACCCTTTAGCGGCTTCTGGAACCGCTGGAGGTCCTCAGGCTGAGTCCATCTCGACCACGAGCTGTCACACCCCCTCCCATAGGCTTGTATTGAGGGGGCGGAGCCGTGACATCACTATGCTCCATCCCCGTGATCGACAGTAATCAGACCCGGAGCGAAACGCTCCGGGGACTGATTCTAACGGGGTGCGGTGTGGAAGATCACGGGGGTCCCCAGTGGCGGGACCCTCGCGATCAGGCATCTTATCCCCTATCCTTTGGATAGGGGATAAGATGTCTTAGCGCCGGAGTACCCCTTTAAAATACCCCACTGCATATCCACCCTGAAAGGGAAGAAGAGTTGTACTTATACCTGTGTCCCAAGGAAAGTGACAGTAGAGATTGATGTACTTGTTTGGGTCAAGGAGATAACCGCTATTCCTAACTAGGTACAGCTGGTGGCCATATTATTCGTATGATCAGCTTCGGAGCAACACTTTATTACAGTGAGTGCATATTACGTTCTTATCATTATTTTTCTTACTTTCCTTACTCTTTATATGGGAAAGTTGTTCAATCAAAACACAAAAATCGCTGACTTTTTTTGTTTGTTTTCATGAAAATAGTTTTGCTCCAAATGGAAAGAACGTCATAAAGCAACATTTCGTTGCTGGTAAACACACAGTGTGAGGAGGTGAAGAGTATTTTCCTCTATTTCACGCTCATATAAAAGCCTTGTTACATGGTAGAAAAGAACGCTATGCACCGCGTTCGTCAGCTAAAAACTCTCACTTAGCAAAATTGGCCATCAACCAGTTTTGGCTTTTTCAGCATAATAAGACATTACAGCAGAATGGATTCTTTTGTGTTTAAAAATGTCATATTTTAATCAATGCCTCTTTAAATGTTAAATCTAATGAAAGCTTTAAAATAAGCAGATAAAAATGCGAGAGACCCGTTTCCCTGGAAACTCAGCGAGTGTGCCAAAACCCAGATCAAAATTGCATTTTTTAAGAGTTTAAAAATCTTAAGAACAACAATTTATCGTTTCATGCTTATACCGTATAGTTTTCATTATAGAAACAGGATATCTGCCCAGCTCACCGTCTGCGAAGTTAAGCGTTTTATACCTTATTTGCACTCAAACATATGTATTTCTGGAAAAGACCATGTATATGAGATTACAGAAAAATGTGCGCTCTGTGCTCTCCCCCCAGTACAATGGCTTTCATGGTATGTTTCCCAACTTTTTTTTCTTCCTTGACAGTAATGTACAGTAAATTCAGTAATGCCTATTTTGTCCTGTTTTTCCAGGCTGCTGCTGCCAGGAAGGTGTAGACAACAGACAACATATGTTTTAGGGAAAGGTATACATAAAACCACAAGCTTGAGGCTTAGAAAAAAAACTCACCCTTCAGAAGTAAGTAAAATTTTTGTTTATCTTAAAGGGATCATGCACTTTAAAAACATTGGATTTGGTTTAAGAAAAGGTTGGGGGGTGGGGGGGGTCAACATTTATAGATGATATCCATTGTTGTACAAGTGTAAAGTTGTCCAAACCTCCTGAAATTCATCTTGTGAGGATTTGTTGCAGCACCCCCTGTCATCTGGTGCAGGGAGTGAACTTTGCTTTGTGCCTGATGACCAGCAATGCAAGGGCGGGAGACTAGTGATGTCACAGCCCCGCCCCCCTCGTGACATCACACCACACCCCCCTCAATGCAAGTCTATGGGAGGGGGTGTGGTAGCTGGCCCGCCCCCTCCCATAGGCTTGCATTGAGGGGCCAGCCCGTGACATAACGAGCCTCCGGCCCCTGCATCGCCAGTCATCAAGCACAGAGCGGAGTTTGCTAAGTGCACCAGATGACAGGGCGTGCTGTAGGAAAGATCGCGGGGGTTCGCAGCTGTGGGACCCCCGCGATCAGACATCTTATAACCTATCCTTTGGATAGGGGATAAGATGTCTAGGTGGCGGAGTACCCCTTTAAATGGCGGATTTTGATTTAGTCCTTTACTCAACTAGTAGAGCACCCAGCACAGTGAGTGTAAGGTGTTGCATTGCAATGCACAGCAGTGCATTTACCTCTTTTTGACCAGACAGTATGCAACAATGCATATATAGCACATAACTGTTTACCATACAGGAGCAGAGACTCCTGTCCTTGACAGAAGTCCCTGCTTCTTGATCTTGTTTTTGTGGTGCCCTATGATGGGGTGCCATATAAACTACATACTGAGCAGCATGCATACACTCTATGGGAGAGATTTATCAAAACCTGTGCAGAGGAAAAGTTGCCATAGACACCAATCGGATCACTTCTTTCATTTTTCAGAGTTCTTCTTAAGAATGAAAGAAGACATATGATTGGTTGCTATGGGCAACTTTTCCTCTGTGCAGATTTTGATAAATGTCCCCCTATTTCTTTCTGCTCAGTAAACACTCGCTAAATCAGGTGCAAAGCGTACATTCCATTGTCCAAAACAATTAAGCAGAAATATATAGAGCATCTGTGCTTACAGTAAAGGAACAGGGACCCCTGAGGAGTGGGACTCTTTGCTTCTCTACATAGTTTGCAGGTGCTCCATGCTTGAGTGATATGGAAACTCTATGGTGAACAGCAAGGCATACGTTGTATGTCAGCCCAGTGGATGTAGAACATTGCCTCTTGTCTCCATATGACACATATTCACTGGAATTGTTTCCACTTTATGTGAATTTGGTCTCTGCTATTTGAAAAGTGTTTAATACCTTCCTTTGGATCCACTAATGCGTGTGATAAGTGAACTTTATGGATGTAGGTCTTAAACCCTCCAGCCATGTAACTATATTAAGCATACAGAAAAAAAATTGTTCATGTTGTTTATTTTCCATAATGGGTTCTCCATTCTCCAATGGAGGTGTAATGTAGCTATTATGTTATTATTATTATGTATCAAACAATGGTCATTGGTAGCTGTCCAATCCAACAACAGAATACACATCCAGTCAGTAATGAGCATCGGCTTCTAATCTTAGTCACACATGTTAACTTGATCTTTATTGACTTTATGACAAATGTTAACTCGAAGCTTTGTATCACTGGCGTTATCATCAAGCAATCCCATCTCCTCTTCCATACATCAACTGGGAACCTCACATCTGAATGTCATCTGCTCAGCTTCTCAGCATCTAGTGAAGATACAGACATAGGAACTAAAACAATTAAGACTCTTTACACCACGAACAAGGCTTTCCTTGGTCTCACATCCACTGCCTGTGGTCCTTTGTCCAACTATCTCTTCTCTTAATTGACTAACCTTCCTGTCATAAAGAGAGGGCAGTCTCACACGTCTCTAGGGCCTATACTGTTTATACAAAACCTAGAACCCATCCAGTGTTCTACTGAACCAAAGGTTACTATAGATCACCGTAGAGTTCTATAGTGATCTAGGTTTATCTCCAAAGAACCCAACAGAGTTAGGGTTATTGCAGAGGTAATACAAATAACAAAGTATATGTGAAATGGCCCCATGATGGACTGTTATCTAACTGCACTCGTCATAATACTACAACCGGGAAAGGTCATTAAAGGGGTACTCCGCCCCTAGACATCTTATCCCCCTATCCTGTCCAGCTGTCACGCCCCCTCCCATAGACTTTCATTGAGGGGCGGGGTGTGAAGTCACACGGGGGCGGAGTCGGGACGTCACGATCTTCCGTCCCGGTGGTCGAGATGGACTCAGCCTGAGGACCTCCAGCGGTTCCGGAAGCCGCTACAAGTGGGTGCTGCATGGTAGATCCAGGGGGTCCCCAGCAGCGGGACCCCGGCGATCTGACATCTTATCCCCTATCCTTTGGATAGGGGATAAGATGTCTAGGGGTGGAGTACCACTTTAAGGGAGAACTTTTCTACTCATGATACTTCTGTTTTAGTAAATAATTGTATTGTTCCTAAAATAATAATTTTGTATCATCTTTTTTTAGAACCTTAAAATTTAGGACACATGGGCATTAACCTTTCTCTTTTTCGAAAGGGTGTGTGACAAATCATTCCTAATTTTTTAGGACTGGTTAGACTGTGTTAAGGCTATGTTCAGACAGCAAAATTTCCACAATTCCACACATTTTTTGCTCTGCAAAGATTGCTGAACAGAATTGCGGAATTCCGACAGAATTCTGGTGGCATTGCAGTGGAATTCTGTGTTCTCAAAACTGGTCTTTAAATTTTGCAGAATGCAGAATTTCCGTGGCAGAACTGCCACTATGGAAATTTTGCTGTGTGATTGGGACAGTGGAATCCCAATAAAGTTTGTGGGCAGTAAATTTCAGCAACATTTCCTAATAGCCTATGGGTATGTTCACACAGCAGATTGACTGCAAAATGATTTGAATAGGATTCCGCAGTCCCATACAAGCAGCAGAATTTCCTCAGTGGGCATTCTGCAGCGGAAATTCTGCTTTCCACATTTCTCAAAATATAAGACCATTAATATATTTTGTGGAATTCCATGGTGGAATCCCATTGAAATAAAAAAAGATTGAATTTCAGCAGAATTCCGCAATTCTGTTCAGCAAGCTTTGCTGAACGAGATTTCTGTGGAAATGCAGAAATTCCATCGTGTGAACATAGCCTTCAACTAGTTACACTCCCAACTAGTAACACCCAGATATCAATTTATTTATACAGGAATAAGAATAACGGGGGAACAGGATTTTAATTTCATGCAGAATACAAGAATTTACTAAAACAGACGTGGCACAAGAGGTGACAGGTTCTCTTTTTAACCTTTCTTACCATGTATTACCATAACTGATTGGAACTGGGCATTAACAAGAAAAAGCAATCCCATAAACTTTAATAGGCACACATAGTAAAAATGATGACTCAGCCTTCCCTACCTCTAAAGTTCAGTGAAACTCTAAGTCAAGTGCAAGTTTCATTTTTTAAGATGAAATTCTTTCATTTGTACAAACATGTTTCAAGAAGAAACCAAGCAAAATGTATTTAAAAGGGGTAATCTGCCCTAAGACCTCTTATCCTCTAGCCAAAGGGGATAAGATGCCTCCTCCATACATCTCCCATAGACCATGGCTGCCCACAGCCTAGCACAGCCAATGTTCAGAACACTGGGGTGCTGGGCTGGAGATCACGTGGGATCCCAGCAGCCAGACCTCCCGTGATTAGATATCTTATCCCTTATCCTTTACAGGATATTGCTAGGACATATGGCATACATCCAGTTGCGTTAACCTGTAGGCATCTGGGATGTATGCATACGTCCTGTGGCTGGAGGGGTTAAGGGGGAAAATAATAGTATACAAAAAAGAAGGTTGCAGCAGCACTTTTGGTAAAAAATGGAGGCTCTTTACGCACTTTTTGATCAAAACGTGTCCCCATTCCACCACGTGGAGGTGGCCTCATTTCGGATGGGACCCTAACACTGATTTCACTCACCTCTGCTGGGCCTATGGCCTCTGACTGGGTGATATGCTGGATCCACTATCAATTTAAAAAACCTCCTGTGAAAAATATAAATATAGTAAAATCTGATACTGATAAAAGACGTTGGCTGTCCGGGCATGCTGGGAGTTGTAGTTTTGCATCATCTGGAGGTCCGCAGATTGAAGACCACTGCATAGGAGGTAATACTCACGTGTCCCCGCCGCTCTGGACCCGTCACCGCTGCCCTGGATATCGCTACATCGCTGTCACCGTGTCACCGTCGCTCCGGAATGTCTCTGCTGCCGGCCGGGTATCCTCGCTCTCCGTCACCGCCATCACGTCGTTACGCACGCCGACGCACGTACGCGACGACGTGATGACGAGGAAGGAGAGCACCGGCCATACAGGGATCCCTGAACAGAGAAGACACCGAGGAGGCAGGTAAGGTCCCTCCCGGTGACCTGTAAGCACTAACCCGGCTATTCAGTCAGGCTGTTCGGGACCGCCGCGGTGAAATCGCGGCGGTCCCGAACAGCCCGACTGAACAGCCAGGTTAGTGTCACTTTCCCTTCAGACGCGGTGGTCAGCTTTGATCGCCGTGTCTGAAGGGTTAATACAGGGCATCACCGCGATCGGTGATGTCCTGTATTAGCCACGGGTCCCGGCCGTTGATGGCCGCAGGGACCGCCGCGATAGGGGTGTATTCGCCATATAAGACGCACCGACTTTTTCCCCCCAGTTTTGGGGAAGAAAAAGTGCGTCTTATACTGCGAAAAATACGGTATATATATATATATATATATATATATATATATATATATATATATATATATATATATATATATATATATATATATAAATATATATATACTTGATGATGTGTTTTGGGCAAACCATGAATATATTACCTGTTATTTTTGCATGCCTTACCTTGGATAATATATTATCTATTTATAGGGCGTGCACTTTTTTTTTTTTTGGGGGGGGGGGGGGGGAGGGAGTTGACATGGTTGATCTAATCTTCCCTTCCTTACTCCTGGACTGAAGATAATGAATGGCTTTTCGCTTGGTGGTTTGCGCTCTGTCTGCCATCCATCTTGGATTAGTATTGTAGCCGCAAGGTTCTGACATGTAACTCTGTATAAGTTATCATTATTAATTCCTGAGGTCAGCGCGGAGAACATCAAGTCTACTGAGGCATCATGTGATCTGCAAATCAAATCAGACATCCAGCTGAACATTCCTCCAGCCTGAAATCATTTCCGAATGACAGACTTTTTTTTTTTCTTCGTGAATTTGCTACATCATGTGAACAATCTATAAAGACTCTTTGCGAGGCTAGAAGGAGTATAGAGCTTTCACTGCCAAGGTCCAATAAGTTTCCATGGAGAAATAGTCATTGTCTAATTGAATCAACATGTAATGTTTTCTATGCTCCCATAGAGTGTCTGTGCATTTTTCTCCAGTTATTCTAAGGATATGGGGGCTTTGGTGGAAGTTGCGTTTCTCCACTGAGACTTGGTGGGGTTTTTCTTTTTACCTCCATATTTTTTAAATTTGTCGCTCTGAAGTTCTTATTTCCTTATTCTTGCCTGGGGACATAGGGAAACGAGAGGCACACAAGACCACACTCCTGGGCCTGATTCTGGTCGCTCAAACCACCCATCTTGAAGGAGATACCACCTATAGTGGTGAAGTCTTGGCATTCATTCCTGTAGAAGACTAGTTCCTCTATACTTCATTCCTCTATTTTCCTCTATATAGTAAACAGCAGCGGATTAAACATGGTGGATCAGTTGTTAGCATTGCTTCTTTTCAGCACTGGGGTCCTGGGTTCCAATGCTTCTAAGGGCAACATCGGCAAGGACTTGTTTGTACGGTAGACAGTTGTCCATTTACACAGAAGTTGTCAGGTTGGCTAAATTTTGACTAAAGTGTATGGGAACCCTAAAGGAGTTATCCAGGAATAGAAAAACAGAGCTAATTTCTTTCAAGAACCGCTCCATATCTTTCTCCAGGTTGGGTGTGGTTCTGAAGCTCTGTTCCAATTAAAGGGGTACTCCGGCGCTTAGACATCTTATCCCCTATCCAAAAGATAGGGGATAAGATGCCTGATCGCGGGTGTCCCGCCGCTGGGGACCCCCGTGATCTTGCACGCCACACCCCATTAAAAATCAGTCCCCGGAGCCAACACGCTCCGGGGACTGATTTTAAACTGGGTGCGGCGTGCAAGATCACGGCGGTCCCCAGCGTCAGGACCCCCGCAATCAGGCATCTTATCCCCTATCCTTTGGATAGGGGATAAGATGTCTAAGCGCCAGAGTACCCCTTTAAGTGAATGGAGCAAACTTGTAATACCACACAAAACCTGGGGACAGTCGTGGAGCAGTTTTTTTTTAAGAAATAAGCTCTCTTTTTCTATTCCTGGATAACCCCTTTAAGAAAGATTGGTTAGGTTGGCTATACTTAAAGGAGTAGTCTACTGCAGACTATTCCCGGTCCATTGTCCCTGGACTGAAAAAAAAGTAGAAAACAAACTTTCACTTACCTTCCTGCATTACCTCGGTCCTCCGGTCCGGTCAACATCCAACTTCCTGTGCACAGATCGTCACACTGTGCTCAGCCTATTACCGGCCACAGTGATGTCCCGCCTTGACCAGAAGTCCCATAGACTTGCATGAGACTTTAGACAAAAACCCCAAACCTTCACAAATGGAGGTGGATTTGGAATAGCAGGGCACATGCTTGAGTATTGCTCCTTTCAAGCTACTAGGCACGACGGTCATGGGGGAAAACGGGGTCTGGAGTACCATGTTCTGGTGGTTGGTGTAGATCCCACAGTGGTACCCTCAACAGTCTAGCACAGTGGTCTCAAACTTTGGCCCTTTACATGTTGCAAAACTTCAACTCCCAGCATGCCCGGACAGCCAATGGCTGTCCAGGCATGCTGGGAGTTGAAGTTTTGCATTATGTAAAGGGCCACAGTTTGAGACCACTAGTCTACCATGTATGCCCTATCCAGTGGATATGCCACAAATGCACTGTTATAATACCTACATGAATGGTATGTAATCATGTTGGCAAAAATGTAATCAAAATTAATTTAAAATTAAATAGTGAATTAAGCTTTAAAAAAAAAATTACTTGTCAAGTTAAAGAAACAAAAAAATGTGATTTTGTAAACTGGCAGGGCTGTCTCCTAATTATCGTATTGATGGGAGCAGATGGGGTGGCATGTGTGAATCTACATAAAACATGACAGCTTGTTAGAATAACAGATCTGTTCTTCGCGATGCTGGATGGAGCAGTGTCTTGAGAAGCATGGTCTGCAACAGAACTCAGCTGACGTGTGCACGTAAAAAACACATTGCATAAGAGCGACTGGCCGGCCCACATAATCGCTAGATGCCATCTTATCAACATAGATCTCATTGTGAGATAGCGGCAGATAAGAAGATTATTACTGATAAGGCTGTACTTACAGCTTACACGGGCCACATTGTTTGTATTGTGGTTTTCTTCTTATCTGTAGACATAAGAGTGTGTGGAGCTGTAAACACCGGGAAATTATTCTACTCAACATCTGCTATAAACATGAAAAACATTCCCCGATTTCACTAACAATGGTGTATTTTTCACTAGATTGTTTGTTACTTGTTTAGGAAGTTTTTAATTCTCCTGCAATAGGTAAATCAACCAAAGAAAATGAACAAAGAAATGTTTTAAACATCTAATGCGTTTTTCAAAAGATTTAGTTGACAAACTCTTAAACGGGTACTCCGCCCCTAGACATGTTATCCCCTATCCAAAGAATAGGGGATAATATGTCCGATCGTGGGGGTCCGGCCTTATGGACCCCCACAATCTCCATGCCGGCGCTTTATTGTTCCGAACACGGAAGCCTGAGGCTAGTACACAGCTGCCACACCCCTCCCATAGACATGAATGCAAGGGGCGTGGCGTGACATCACAAACACGGCTTTCCTGTTTATAACAACGCAGCGCTGGCCCGAAGATAGCCCGGTTGGTCCCATCGGCCAGACCCCCTGGGATCAGACATGTTATCCCCTATCCTTTGGATAGGGGATAACTTGTCTAGGAGAAGAGTACCCCTTTAACTGAATTACGGATTGGGGTTCCTTAGTTGATTACATTTTTTTATTTTATTATATTTTAACGTATTTTTGTACAAACAGGACAATATGTGGTGTCCCATTACAGGATGTTGTCCTGTTGGTTAAATGTGGCCCTAGGTGCCTCTGGTGTCACTATTCTGGGCCCACTACTAAGGTGTTCTTGTTTTGTTTTAATGAAATTTGTTTTTCTGCTATGTTATAGTCAACTATGTTACTGTCCCTTTAAGGAAGAATGGCACAGTGACCCAGGTGACCTTGATGCCCCAATGGGAGCCCCCCATATTATTCTTATATTGTGTAGGTGGGGGGGGGGAGCAGTTCAGTTTAGTGAATAGTTGTTGGAGAGAGGAATGAGGAGGCCTAAGGAGAAGAAACCTAAAAATCTGCAGCCACGCAAATCTCAGGAAAACCCCATCGCTCAGGTGAAATTCAAGCCTGGCGGTAAGCACAACGCTCCAGGGGAAAAATAATCTTTAGTCAGTCAGTATGCATAAAGTCTCTAATTCAGCGTAGGCTGTCATTAATCTCTAGTCTGCAGGTTCAGCAACCGCAAGTCCCAGCAAGGTGACAGGCTTCCCAGGCTTGCTCTGCACTTTCCTTTGCATAAATCTGTACTGTGAAGGCTTTAACAACATTCCTGTGTCAGTAAAGATAGTTTTCTGTAACCTGGCATCCTGGTCATTATTGTCCCCGCGCTTTGCCCAGGAAAGCTATCTCAACCTCAGAACGTGGAAGTTAACGTTGCCCTGGCGTCACGAACTTTGCATTCTATTTATGTTCCACCTGTTGAAACCAGAAGTCAGTTTTGAAGAACTTTCTAAAGTTTAAGTAATTTATTTTGTGGCCAGACTTTGCTGTTACACTTTGGTGGCCAGAACTGGGATGAAAGATGGAATCAAGTCCTGTGGAAAGAGAAATCATGTGAAATACAGTACTGTAGATGTTGTTCTTTGTGTTGAATTGCCCCCAACAAGACCTTTACCGTTTCTAGGTATAGACGTTTCTTATAATAATCCTTTCTCTATGAAATGATATATATTTTCTTTTTAGTAGCTGATGTAAATGATGTATGGAACATCTAGAGAAATATTTTTGTCTAAATTGTCTCATTTGTCTAAGTGGAAAATATTTTCCTTGCACTTGACATTCATATTGTTTTAAAACATACATTTCATTTGCATTGATATGTGTAACTAGGTAACCGGTCTTTTGTAAAATAATTGTAATAGCCCACACAAACAAATTATTTCCTAGATGTTCAGTGATTCATGAAACACCCATTCAGTTGTTACGCCGAGCGCTCCGGGTCCCCGTTCCTCCCCGGAGCGCTCGCCTCATCCTCGTTACTGCAGCGCCCCGGTCAGATCCACTGACCGGGTGCGCTGCGATACTGCCTCCAGCCGGGATGCGATTCGCGATGCGGGTGGCGCCCGCTCGCGATGCGCACCCCGGCTCCCGTACCTGACTCGCTCTCCGTCGGTCCTGTCCCGGCGCGCGCGGCCCCGCTCCCTAGGGCGCGCGCGCGCCGGGTCTCTGCGATTTAAAGGGCCACTGCGCCGCTGATTGGCGCAGTGGTTCTAATTAGTGTGTTCACCTGTGCACTCCATATATATACCTCACTTCCCCTGCACTCCCTTGCCGGATCTTGTTGCCCTTGTGCCTTGTGAAAGCGTTCCCTTGTATGTTCCTAGCCTGTGTTCCAGACCTCCTGCCGTTGCCCCTGACTACGATCCTTGCTGCCTGCCCCGACCTTCTGCTACGTCCGACCTTGCTTCTGTCTACTCCCTTGTACCGCGCCTATCTTCAGCAGTCAGAGAGGTTGAGCCGTTGCTAGTGGATACGACCTGGTCACTACCGCCGCAGCAAGACCATCCCGCTTTGCGGCGGGCTCTGGTGAATACCAGTAGTGACTTAGAACCGGTCCACTAGCACGGTCCACGCCAATCCCTCTCTGGCACAGAGGATCCACCTCCTGCCAGCCGGCATCGTGACATCAGTGCTCTGCAGGACTACAGTTGTGTACTGTACTTTCACTCTTCTACCACTATTGTCTTTGCCTTTCTGTTTTCTCACCAGGTCTCCTATTATTTTGTTTTGATCTTCTTCTCCTTTACCTTTTTCTACGCTTTTCTATTTTTATTTCAATCCTTTGTTCTCACTTTCTCCTTTGGCCGATTTCATTGTTACCCTGCTCCTTTCTTCTGTACAGTTATATTTTGTTCTTGTTTCTTTTTTTTTTCTTTCTCCTTTTTTTGCCCTGTCCTGCACTCCTTATACTTCATATTGGATTTTGCTTTTCTGTCCATGTCTTTCTTTTCCTTGTGCTCGCACGTCTTCTTTTTTTCTCTCCATTAGAGATGAGCGAATCGAAGCTGATGAACCCGAATTCGTTGAATTTCATGAAATATTCGATAGCTTCATTAAACTCCATTTCCTGCCGTCCAGGCTCCATGGCATCTAAAATAGCGGATCCACATGTCAGTACATGGGGCAAGGAACGCTGGGAAAGCGGGAAGGTGGGAAGGGAAGCAAGCGGGATGACCCTGAATCACATGCAGGATGCAGCCTATCAGCAGCCAGTCACCCCTGTGATGTCACAGCCGTATATATAAGGCAGTCATTTTGCAGCTCGTAATATCATTCATTACACTGCATACAGATAGGACGGACATCGCTGTGTGTTACACAGAAAAGCTCATTCCAGTAGCGTTTCACATCCTAGTCACATCAGCGTTCTGGTGGACAGAGAGCAGTGTTTTTTTTCACTGAAAATAATTTTTTACTGCAGCCATTAACCTCCCAGTTACTTTTTTCAGCATTGTATTACAGAGAGGGGCAGATAAATGTGTGATGCCTCATATATTTCAACAAGCTGCCTCAACTTCATAAACCTTAGCAGAGGAGGCAGGAAGAATTTCTCAGCGCAATTCTGTCTTTGCTCCACAACAACTCATCTGCTGGTTATACTAGTCTGTAGACAGTATAATACCCAGCAGTTCATTCCTAATAGACTTTGACAGAGTGAAATTTTGTGTTTAGTACACAGCTTTTTTGTGCTGCAGCACTGTTGTGTACTGCTGGTGTTGTGCAAAAAACATAGTTTTTTTTTAAGAGTACTGTACCGCATTTTTCTGCCCTCATAAGTGCATACCACATACCTACATCTAAGTAGTGTACTATTTTGTAACTGTTAATCTGTCAAGATCCTACATACTGTGAAAGTCCAGGCAAAAGTAATCACCGGCTGGTGTTTTACTCAAATAATTTTTGAAGCGTACGGTAGCGTATTTTTCTGCCTTTATAAGTGCATACCACATACCTACATCTAAGTAGTGTACTATTTTAAACCAGTTAATCTATCAAGGGCCTAGATACTGTGAAAGTCCAGGCAAAACTACTCACCGGCTGGTGTTTTTTCTTTCTTAAGTGTACTGTAGTGCATTTTTCTTCCCTCATAAGTGCATACCACATACGTACATCTAAGTAGTGTGCTATTTTGTACCTGTTAATCTGTCAAGGGCCTACATACTGTGAAAGGACAGCCAAAAGTAATCACCGGCTGGTGTTTTACTCCAATATGTTTATTAAAGAGGTACTCTGGTGGAAAACTTTTTTTTTTTAAATCAACTGGTGCCAGAAAGTTAAACAGATTTGTAAATTACTTATTTTTGGAACACAGAGCTCTCTGCTGACATCACGAGCACAGTTCTCTCTGCTGACATCTCTGTCCATTTTAGGAATTGTCCAGAGCAGCATTTGTTTGCTATTGGGATTTTCTCCTACTCTGGACAGTTCTTAAAATGGACAGAGATGTCAGCGGAGAGCACTGTGCTCGTGATGTCAGCAGAGAGCTCTGTGTTCCAAAAAGAAAATAATTTCCTCTGTAGTATTCAGCAGCTAATAAGTACTGGAAGGATTAAGATTTTTTAATAGAAGTAATTTACAAATCTGTTTAACTTTCTTGCACCAGTTGATTTAAAAAAAAAGTTTTCCACCGGAGTACCCCTTTAAACGTACTGTAGCACATTTTTCTGCCCTCATGAGTGCATACCACATACCTTCATCTAAGTAGTGTACTATTTTAAACCTGTTAATCTGTCAAGGGCCTAGATACTGTGAAATGACAGCCAATAGTATACACCTGCTGCTGTTCTACACAAATACTGTTTTAAGCGTAGTGAAGCATATTGTACTCTCCTCATATACACAATAAGTATGTCAGGAAGAGTAGTGCCAGGACGTGCACAGATGAGTGGCAGAGGCCTAAATTCATTAGGCGCAGGCAGAGGTCACAGCAGAGTAGGGGTGTGTGGCAGCCGGAGTCGCAGCGAGATGTCTGAGCACCCAGTGTCAGCTAGAAGTCGTGTCGTGACCAGTAACCCAGCAGCCATGAATGATCGGTTCACTCAGTCATCCACTTCATCCCAATTGACATCCGACACCCCCAGTCAACAGACGGTGGGTTCCTCAGACTCAACCCTCAGTTGGCATGGCCCTCATGCTGCTGCAGCCACCTCCAGGCTCTGTCATTGTGCCACCATATGGTCTCCTCATGCTGATGCTACCACCTCCAGGCACTGTCATTATGCCGCCATATGGTCTCCTCATGCTGATGCTGTCACCTCCAGGCTCTCTAATTGTGCTGATCTATGGTCTCCTCATGTTGATGCTACCACCTCCAGGCTCTCTCATTGTGCTGCCATGGATACTGCAAAACATACTTAAGGTGAGGGTCCCCAGTTTCAGAAATTCCTTGAATTAGGGCCACTTTCAGGACTCCTTAGGCCACCTCTGATTCAGCCACTATATGGTATCCTCATGTTTCAGCCACCTCAAGGAAATTTCAAAATTAATATTTTATTCTTAGAGATTGAGGCCCTATTTTCTCTTCATTTGCCACCAACTCCAGGCTGTGCCATTCAGACACAATATGGTCTCATCATGCTTCAGCCAACTCCAGGCTGTGCCATTCAGCCACTATATGGTCTCTTCTCATGCTTCAGACAACTCCGGGCTGTGTCATTCAGCCAATATATGGTTTACTGATGCTGCTGGGCCTGGGCCTAAACATTTTTTATGGTAACACTAGCTACCCTAAATCCTCAATTTAAATTTCAAAATTAATCTCTTATTCTTAGGGATTGTGAAGCCCTGGTGTTTACTCATGCTGCTGCCAACTCCAGGCTGTGACATTCAGACAGTATATGGTCTCCTCATGCATCAGTCAACTCAAGGCTGTGTCATTCAGCCAATATATGGTTTACTGATGCTGCTGGGTCTGGGCCTAAAAAATTTAATGTTAACAGTAGCTGCCCTAAATCCTCAATTTAAATTTCAAAATTCGTCTTTTAATCTTAGGGATTGTGAAGCCCTAGTGTCTACTCATGCTGCCGCCAACTACTGTCATTCAGCCACTATATGGTCTCCTCATACTGATACCACCTTCAGGCTCTGTCAATGTTCTTAAACGAGATCTGCAGCCATAGACACTTATCTTCTATCCACAGGATAGGGGATAAGTGTCTGATCGCGCGGGGTACCGAACACTGCCGTGGCCCTCCCATGCAGGAGGCATGTCGGCCGCAGCATGACGCCACGACTGATACATGGAGGGGGTGTATCTCTATGGGAGAGGCGGAGATTCAGCGTTCGTGCCTCAGTTAGCCGTGCAGAGCTGCCGAAATGCAGGGTCCCCGTACAGGAGGGCACGGGGGGGGGGGGTCCCAGCAGTCAGACTCCCAGCAAGCAGGCACTTACACTATCCCCTATCCTGCAGATAGGGGATAAGTGTCTATGGCTACAGATCTCTTTTAAGAAAATGTTTAAAAAAAAAAAGGGAAAGGAATGGAAAAATAAGGAAAAGGATATGTGTCTAAGACTGCAGTACTCCTTTAAAACTTCTTCTCTCTTTCTACTTGTGATTTTGTGTGGGCTTTGTCCATCTTCTCCTTTTCCATCTTCTCCTCCTAATTTTTTTTTTGTCTAGATCATTCAGCTTCTTTTCTCTTTCTCCTTTTGCTCTTTCATGAGTTCTATCTTTCTGTTTGTTATGTACTTGCCCCTTTCTTTTTCAGTCTTCTTTCTTTTCTTGTAACTTTCTTGACATTCTTTTTCTTCTACATCTTTTGTCTTTCCATTTCTATTTATTTCCCATGGTCTCCCATTTCTCTCTCTCTCTCTCTCTCTCTCTCTCTCTCTCTCTCTCTCTCTCTCTCTCTCTCTCACTCACTCACTCTCTTTCTCTTTTATTTCTTTCCCTTTTTTTTTCTCACACTCGCTCTGTCTTTTTTTTCCCCTTTCCCCTTTTCCATTTGGGACTTTTTTAGTCTTTTCCAATGCCCTATTTTTTTCTTATTTTTCTCTATTCCTCCTATAGCTTTTGTGTATTTCTTGTTTTTCACCCCCTCCCTTTTGCCTTTTGCTTGTCTTGTTCTTTATCTTTTTAATGTTATTATGATAGTATTATAATTGCTATATGACTATGTTTAAGATTCTCTAGTCTTAGAATGACTTATTTCTCTGTCTCTATTCAGTAAAGGGGTCACAATGTCCTTGCTATGTCTGAAGCACAATACTGTAGTACATTATCCGTGGTGACTTTAGTGTGATGAATCCATAGATCATGCTTTGTTTCAGCATACTGTTCACAAGAAGGACAGAAAAATCACATGCCATTTTTTGTTTATGACCATGAACATGGAGTCTGAGTCGTAAAACAATCTGAACCATATAGTTCATCATGTTGGCGTTATGTTAGAATTCAGGCAGTGGTGTAAGCAGATATTGTTATGGGAGACCGACCATGATAAATCTTGGCAAAGTGGATTGTACAACAATGTCGATGTATAGCATTAAATGGAACTCAAAAAGCAGAAAGCATAAAACAAGTCTCAAAAACACTTTCTCGTTCAACAACTGACTGTGAGGACACATCTATAAAGATGGCATGTGACATAAACAGCAAGCAACGTGGAAATAACCTCATAATAGTCAGTAAACACTTTCTAAACTCTTTAAATTTTGTACAGCTATTTTGTTGTGCTCTAATACTCCATATTTTGTTGTGTTTTGTTACTCTGACACCAACAAAAGGTAACTTGACCCGACTGCCATTGACTTTAAATGCTATTTTGTGTTTTTGCTAAACATTTTCTTTAGATTTATTATCTCATTAACAAGCATTGTGTTCATTACGACTCAGAAGGTCTAATAGGGATTTATTCCGCCAATGTCCTTTTAATGAGTCGAGGTGATTAACTATGAAGCTTGGTTTCATTATTGATCATTATATTGCAGGGATTTTGTAGTCGTGAAGGGAAGGACATAAATAGAGTGATGACGCTGATAGATCGATGGGACTTTTCATCAAGTGACACGTTAGAGATTAAAGCTATTGAAAGCCACACTTGTTATCACAAGGCCAAAGCCGGTAAAGAGAGACGACTAACACATGTTACAAGCATTCCCAAACAAACCCCTCAAAATTGTAAACCAGTGGTAAGGTCAAGTGAAGAGGGAGGATGTATTTGATGAAAACATCTCAAAATGGAAAATTGCCTTCTTTCATTCATGTACAACCTTTAGCCAACCATCTGATCTGTGGCTGTAGGAACTATAGAATTACTATTCTATACTATTATATTATATATAATTACTATTGAGGATTATAATTACAGTTTTTTCTTGTGTGTAGCATCATGTCGAGCATCGATAGAAATACTGTTCCTCCAAAATGTTTGGATCTTCATGCTTCTTCTTGATATTTCTGTGACATCTCTCATGTTGTTGGCCATTCTAGCCTTCTGCTCTCTTCAACAGAGTACCAGAATATTCTCACTTAAAGGGGTATTCAGGCTTTATACATCTTATCCCCTAGCCAAAGGATAGGGGATAAGATGTATGATCGCAGGGGTCCCGGACGGGACGTCACGGCCATGCCTCCTAGTGACGTCATGCCACACCCCCCTCCATTCATGTCTATGGGAGGGGTGTGACATCCGTCAATGTTCTTTGAGCGGATTTAAATGCGTATTCCGGTATGTAAAAACTAGTCAGATCACTGGGGTCCGACCACTGGGACCCCCCCTCCTGCAATCTCCCATCAGGGCCCCAACAGTCTGCAGAAAGGGGCCGTGTCGACCACTGCATGAAGCAATACAAATAGAATACAACTCTATGGGAGAGCCGGAGCGCTGCGTTCGGCAATCTCCGGCTCTGCCATAGCACTGCATTAAGGGGGCATGACGGCCGCCACTTCGTGCAGTACTATTTGCCCAGACAGGAGATCGTGGGGGGTCCCAGCAGACAATCCCTCTGCAACCAAAACAAATAAGCTCTGAAATTAAGGTATGTGTAATAATGTAAAATTACACAGGGAAAAAGTTATGAACACATGAAGAATGGGGGGTGCAAAACAGCATGGAAAGCCAAGACAACAGCTGAAATCTATCAGTAATTAGAAAGAAATCCAGCCCGTTGTCAGTGCAAATTAATATCAGCAGGTTTAGTCCCAAATGATGGCTACAAAAAGTTCTATTTGCCAAGGTGTAACGCAAGACACATATCATGATGGGTAAAAGCAAAGAGCTGTCTCCAGACCATCTCAACCGAATTGTTGCAAAACAGTCCAGCTACCCAAAAAAGTAATTTCTGCAAAACACTGGACATTTTGGGCAATGATGCAACTAAGTATTACATGAATTTTTTTGCATGGATTAATGCAGATCACTCTCTTCTGGGATTATAGAGAGAAAGTAGAGAGAAAAACTATGTATTAGGGCTAATAGTGAGGTGCTGAGAAACTTCTGGGATAAGGAAGTATTATTTTTACTGCTCGATAGGTCACAGTCCTCAAAGTATGCCCCTTTGGATATCAGCTAGGGAATGCATGGATGAGACAAGCACCAAATCAGGATACGGAAGGACAACTGGGCAGATCAGAGGTCAGGGTTCACTGCATAGGTTAAGGGTTACAGGAAGATGGGGTCACAACAAGAACAGAATCATAAAGAGTAAAACTAGCCAAGGTCAACAGAGCAAAAAGCAAAAACTAACAGAAATGTCCGCCTCGCAAAGGGGAATGGTAATGTCCAGTTGTTAAAGGAGAACTCCAGCAAAAATGTACTTATCCCCTATCCTCAGGACGGGACCCCAGCACTCTCAGTGAGGAGTGTGTATCATCTTACTAGATGGCACGTTCTCCCTTCATTTCTCTGGGAGCACCGATGATGCGTCGGGTCTTTTTGGCACTCCCATACGAATGAATAGAGCACATGCCGGCTGCTCACTGAGCATCGGGTCCCATACCGGTGATCGCAGGGAGTCCCAGCAGTCGGACCCCGCCCCCCTGCTATCAGCTGCTGTGGAAATAAAGGAAAGAGGATAAGATGTTAGATCTCAGGAGTCACGCCTCTGAGGACTCCCGCAATCTCCGGTGCCGCACCCCTGTCATTGGATGCACGGAGCGAACTCCGATCCATGCCCGATGACTGTCAATGCCATCTGCCACGCCCCCTCCATTCACATCTATGGGAGGAGGCGTGAAGGCTATGTACTAGTCCTCACGCCCCTTTCCATAGACATGAGTGGAGGGGGTGTGGCGTGATGTCACGAACGCGGAAGCTGAAAGCTTCTGTGTTCCGGATGCCGACGCTGCCGGCCCGGAGATCACGGGGTCCCCAGATCTAACATTTTATCCCCTATCCCTTGCATAGGGGATAAGTTTTTTTTCAGCGGAGTACCCCTTTAATTTTAATTTGGCTCCTTTAATTTATTCATACATTTACAGGAGGAATAACAAAGGGATGACACAGTCACTTTTCTAAGAAGACATATTCCAGAATTTTCAAGGGAATAGCATGTTAGAAGACGATCCTTATTTTTTTCCTAAGACAATCTTTCCTTTTTTTCCTTTTTCTTTCACAAAGCATTCACAATATGGAAGTGGCCCACAAACAATTCCCATATATTACACTATAAATAAATCCAGCCATTGTTTGTGGAGCATATAAGTCTTAACTCCCCCCCTGTCAGACTTCTATATTTTACACAGTGTTGCTAAATTTACCGTAACACCAGGGAGCCTGCAAGGAAAGGATTAACTGCATCCGTTTCATATGTTATTGTTTCAGTGCGTCCTTGAATTGTATTAATACACCTGATGGTTTTGTAATGTCCACAAAATAATAGTAATAATGAGATATATTTCTCAAGGACTGACCGCCGGCCATAATTCCCTGCAATATTTATAGGAACAATAGCATTTATCTAGTTTTAGCCTTCCTGAGGAATTTCCTAGATGTGTCTGTATTCCTTAAAGACACCTGTGTTACGCCGAGCGCTCCGGGTCCCCGCTCCTCCCCGGAGCGCTCGCTACACTCTCGCTACTGCAGCGCTCCGGTCAGATCCACTGACCGGGTGCGCTGCGATACCGCCTCCAGCCGGGATGCGATTCGCGATGCGGGTGGCGCCCGCTCGCGATGCGCACCCCGGCTCCCGTACCTGACTCGCTCTCCGTCGGTCCTGTCCCGGCGCGCGCGGCCCCGCTCCCTAGGGCGCGCGCGCGCCGGGTCTCTGCGATTTAAAGGGCCACTGCGCCGCTGATTGGCGCAAGTGGTTCTAATTAGTGTGTTCACCTGTGCACTCCCTATGTATACCTCACTTCCCCTGCACTCCCTCGCCGGATCTTGTTGCCATTGTGCCAGTGAAAGCGTTTCCTTGTGTGTTCCTAGCCTGTGTTCCAGACCTCCTGCCGTTGCCCCTGACTACGATCCTTGCTGCCTGCCCCGACCTTCTGCTACGTCCGACCTTGCTTCTGTCTACTCCCTTGTACCGCGCCTATCTTCAGCAGTCAGAGAGGTTGAGCCGTTGCTAGTGGATACGACCTGGTCACTACCGCCGCAGCAAGACCATCCCGCTTTGCGGCGGGCTCTGGTGAAAACCAGTAGTGACTTAGAACCGGTCCACTAGCACGGTCCACGCCAATCCCTCTCTGGCACAGAGGATCCACCTCCTGCCAGCCGGCATCGTGACAGTAGATCCGGCCATGGATCCCGCTGAAGTCCCTCTGCCAGTTGTCGCCGACCTCACCACGGTGGTCGCCCAGCAGTCACAACAGATAGCGCAACAAGGCCACCAGCTGTCTCAACTGACCGTGATGCTACAGCAGCTACTACCACAGCTTCAGCAATCATCTCCTCCGCCAGCTCCTGCACCTCCTCCGCAGCGAGTGGCCGCTTCAGGCCTACGACTATCCTTGCCGGATAAATTTGATGGGGACTCTAAATTTTGCCGTGGCTTTCTTTCTCAATGTTCCCTGCACTTGGAGATGATGTCGGACCAGTTTCCTACTGAAAGGTCTAAGGTGGCTTTCGTAGTCAGCCTTCTGTCTGGAAAAGCTCTGTCATGGGCCACACCGCTCTGGGACCGCAATGACCCTGTCACTGCCTCTGTACACTCCTTCTTCTCGGAAATTCGAAGTGTCTTTGAGGAACCTGCCCGAGCCTCTTCTGCTGAGACTGCCCTGTTGAACCTGGTCCAGGGTAATTCTTCCGTTGGCGAGTACGCCGTACAATTCCATACTCTTGCTTCTGAACTATCCTGGAATAATGAGGCCCTCTGCGCGACCTTTAAAAAAGGCCTATCCAGCAACATTAAAGATGTTCTGGCCGCACGAGAAATCCCTGCTAACCTACATGAACTCATTCATCTAGCCACTCGCATTGACATGCGTTTTTCCGAAAGGCGTCAGGAGCTCCGCCAGGATATGGACTTTGTTCGCACGAGGCGTTTTTTCTCCCCGGCTCCTCTCTCCTCTGGTCCTCTGCAATCCGTTCCTGTGCCTCCCGCCGTGGAGGCTATGCAGGTCGACCGGTCTCGCCTGACACCCCAAGAGAGGACACGACGCCGCATGGAGAATCTCTGCCTGTACTGTGCCGGTACCGAACACTTCCTGAAGGATTGTCCTATCCGTCCTCCCCGCCTGGAAAGACGTACGCTGACTCCGCACAAAGGTGAGACAGTCCTTGATGTCAACTCTGCTTCTCCACGTCTTACTGTGCCTGTGCGGATATCTGCCTCTACCTTCTCCTTCTCTACTATGGCCTTCTTGGATTCCGGATCTGCAGGAAATTTTATTTTGGCCTCTCTCATCAACAGGTTCAACATCCCGGTGACCAGTCTCGCCAGACCCCTCTACATCAATTGTGTTAACAATGAAAGATTGGACTGTACCATACGTTTCCGCACGGAGCCCCTCCTAATGTGCATCGGACCTCATCACGAGAAAATTGAGTTTTTGGTCCTCCCCAATTGCACTTCCGAAATTCTCCTCGGACTACCCTGGCTTCAACACCATTCCCCAACCCTGGATTGGTCCGCTGGGGAGATCAAGAGTTGGGGTTCCTCTTGTTTCAAGGACTGCCTTAAACCGGTTCCCAGTTCTCCTTGCCGTGACCCTGTGGTTCCCCCTGTAACCGGTCTCCCTAAGGCCTATATGGACTTTGCGGATGTTTTTTGCAAAAAACAAGCTGAGACTCTACCTCCTCACAGGCCTTATGACTGTCCTATTGACCTCCTCCCGGGCACTACTCCACCCCGGGGCAGAATTTATCCTCTCTCTGCCCCAGAGACTCTTGCTATGTCTGAGTACATCCAGGAAAATTTAAAAAAGGGGTTTATCCGCAAATCCTCCTCTCCTGCCGGAGCCGGATTTTTCTTTGTGTCCAAAAAAGATGGCTCCCTACGTCCTTGCATTGACTACCGCGGTCTTAATAAAATCACGGTAAAGAACCGCTACCCCCTACCTCTCATCTCTGAACTCTTTGATCGCCTCCAAGGTGCCCACATCTTTACCAAACTGGACTTAAGAGGTGCTTATAATCTCATCCGCATCAGAGAGGGGGATGAATGGAAAACGGCATTTAACACTAGAGATGGACACTTTGAGTATCTGGTCATGCCCTTTGGCCTGTGCAACGCCCCTGCCGTCTTCCAAGACTTTGTTAATGAAATTTTTCGTGATCTCTTATATTCCTGTGTTGTTGTGTATCTGGACGATATCCTGATTTTTTCTGCCAACCTAGAAGAACACCGCCAGCATGTCCGCATGGTTCTTCAGAGACTTCGTGACAATCAACTTTATGCCAAAATGGAGAAATGTCTGTTTGAATGTCAATCTCTTCCTTTCCTAGGATACTTGGTCTCTGGCCAGGGACTACAAATGGATCCAGACAAACTCTCTGCCGTCTTAGATTGGCCACGCCCCTCCGGACTCCGTGCTATCCAACGTTTTTTGGGGTTCGCCAATTATTACAGACAATTTATTCCACATTTTTCTACCATTGTGGCTCCTATCGTGGCTTTAACCAAAAAGAATGCCAATCCTAAGTCATGGCCTCCTCAAGCGGAAGACGCCTTTAAACAGCTCAAGTCTGCCTTTTCTTCGGCTCCCGTGCTCTCCAGACCTGACCCATCTAAACCCTTCCTATTGGAGGTTGATGCCTCCTCAGTAGGAGCTGGAGCGGTCCTTCTACAAAAAAATTCTTCCGGGCATGCTGTTACTTGTGGTTTTTTTTCTAGGACCTTATCTCCGGCGGAGAGGAACTACTCCATCGGGGATCGAGAGCTACTAGCCATTAAATTAGCACTTGAGGAATGGAGGCATCTGCTGGAGGGATCAAGATTTCCAGTTATTATTTACACCGATCACAAGAACCTCTCCTATCCCCAGTCTGCCCAACGGCTGAATCCTCGCCAGGCCAGGTGGTCTCTGTTCTTTGCCCGATTTAATTTTGAAATTCACTTTCGGCCTGCCAATAAGAACATTAGGGCCGATGCTCTCTCTCGTTCCTCGGATGCCTCGGAAGTAGAGCTCTCTCCGCAACACATCATTCCTCCTGACTGCCTGATCTCCACTTCTCCAGCCTCCATCAGGCAAACTCCTCCAGGGAAGACCTTCGTCTCTCCACGCCAACGCCTCGGAATCCTCAAATGGGGTCACTCCTCCCATCTCGCAGGTCATGCGGGCATCAAGAAATCCGTGCAACTCATCTCTCGTTTCTATTGGTGGCCGACTCTGGAGACGGATGTTGTGGATTTTGTGCGAGCCTGCACTGTCTGTGCCCGGGATAAGACTCCTCGCCAGAAGCCCGCTGGTCTTCTTCATCCTCTGCCTGTCCCCGAACAGCCTTGGTCTCTGATTGGTATGGACTTTATTACAGACTTACCCCCATCCCGTGGCAACACTGTTGTTTGGGTGGTCGTTGATCGATTCTCCAAGATGGCACATTTCATCCCTCTTCCTGGTCTCCCTTCAGCGCCTCAGTTGGCAAAACAATTTTTTGTACACATTTTTCGTCTTCACGGGTTGCCCACGCAGATCGTCTCGGACAGAGGCGTCCAATTCGTGTCAAAATTCTGGAGGGCTCTCTGTAAACAACTCAAGATTAAATTAAACTTTTCTTCTGCCTATCATCCTCAATCCAATGGGCAAGTAGAAAGAATTAACCAGGTCCTGGGTGATTATTTACGGCATTTTGTTTCCTCCCGCCAGGATGACTGGGCAGATCTTCTACCATGGGCCGAATTCTCGTATAACTTCAGAGTCTCTGAATCTTCCTCCAAATCCCCATTTTTCGTGGTGTACGGCCGTCACCCTCTTCCCCCCCTCCCTACTCCCTTGCCCTCTGGTTTGCCCGCTGTGGATGAAATATCTCGTGATCTTTCCACCATATGGAAAGAGACCCAAAATTCTCTCTTACAGGCTTCATCACGCATGAAGAAGTTTGCTGATAAGAAAAGAAGAGCTCCCCCCATTTTTTCTCCTGGAGACAAGGTATGGCTCTCCGCTAAATATGTCCGCTTCCGTGTCCCTAGCTACAAATTGGGACCACGCTATCTTGGTCCTTTCAAAATTTTGTGCCAGATTAATCCTGTCTCTTACAAACTTCTTCTTCCTCCTTCTCTTCGTATTCCTAATGCCTTTCACGTTTCTCTTCTTAAACCACTCATCATCAACCGTTTCTCTCCCAAACTTGTTTCTCCCACTCCTGTTTCCGGCTCCTCGGACATCTTCTCCGTAAAGGAGATACTGGCCTCCAAGAAGGTCAGAGGGAAAACTTTTTTTTTGGTCGATTGGGAGGGTTGTGGTCCTGAAGAGAGATCCTGGGAACCTGAGGACAATATCCTAGACAAAAGTCTGCTCCTCAGGTTCTCAG
This sequence comes from Hyla sarda, assembly GCF_029499605.1. Taxonomy (NCBI): domain Eukaryota; kingdom Metazoa; phylum Chordata; class Amphibia; order Anura; family Hylidae; genus Hyla; species Hyla sarda. The sequence continues at coordinate 55,914,456 of NC_079191.1, read as the reverse complement.
GCTCTAAGAAGAGGGGGAGACCAAAGGGGGGGGTACTGTTACGCCGAGCGCTCCGGGTCCCCGCTCCTCCCCGGAGCGCTCGCTACACTCTCGCTACTGCAGCGCTCCGGTCAGATCCACTGACCCGGTGCGCTGCGATACCGCCTCCAGCCGGGATGCGATTCGCGATGCGGGTGGCGCCCGCTCGCGATGCGCACCCCGGCTCCCGTACCTGACTCGCTCTCCGTCGGTCCTGTCCCGGCGCGCGCGGCCCCGCTCCCTAGGGCGCGCGCGCGCCGGGTCTCTGCGATTTAAAGGGCCACTGCGCCGCTGATTGGCGCAAGTGGTTCTAATTAGTGTGTTCACCTGTGCACTCCCTATGTATACCTCACTTCCCCTGCACTCCCTCGCCGGATCTTGTTGCCATTGTGCCAGTGAAAGCGTTTCCTTGTGTGTTCCTAGCCTGTGTTCCAGACCTCCTGCCGTTGCCCCTGACTACGATCCTTGCTGCCTGCCCCGACCTTCTGCTACGTCCGACCTTGCTTCTGTCTACTCCCTTGTACCGCGCCTATCTTCAGCAGTCAGAGAGGTTGAGCCGTTGCTAGTGGATACGACCTGGTCACTACCGCCGCAGCAAGACCATCCCGCTTTGCGGCGGGCTCTGGTGAAAACCAGTAGTGACTTAGAACCGGTCCACTAGCACGGTCCACGCCAATCCCTCTCTGGCACAGAGGATCCACCTCCTGCCAGCCGGCATCGTGACAACCTGTCAGTGTGACTTACCATTTGTTGACACCAGAGTAGCAGTGCCTTTATATGTTTTCTGTGTTTTGCTGCAGAGATCTTTTATACCCTATAAGTCAGTAGTCTCAAACTGTGCCCCCCCCCCCCCAAATGTTGCCAAACTTCATCTCCCAGCATGCCCGGACAGCCGCTGGCTGCCGGGCATGCTGGGAGTTGAAGTTTTGCAACATCTAGAGGGCCACATTTTAAGACCACTGCTATAAGTTCTTTCCTGAGGGGGGGTTGTATTCAGGGCTTAAAGAGTACCTCTCATAAAAAAAACTTTTGATATATTATAGATTAATGTATGCAGAATAACTTTACAATTGCATGTTATTAAAAAATATGCTTCTTTCTATTTAATTTTCCACTTTGAAGAATTTACCACTAGGGGTCTCCCTACCAGTCCTGGCAGCAAGCATTTCAGACTCATGCTGGAGTCCTAAACACTACGAGCTGCCAGTCTTATTTGTTCACAAAGGAGAACACTCAGAGCTGCCAGCCTGCTTTGTTCACAGCCTGTTTGGCTGTGAACAAAGCAGGTTGGCAGCTCTAAGTGTTTAGGACTCCAGCATGAGTGAGAAATGCTTGATGACAGGACTCATCGGGAAAAATACAATAGAAAGAAGCATATTTTTCATTAACATGCTATTGGAAAGTTATTCAACATTCATTAATCTAAAATATATCAAAAGTTTATTTGATGAGAGGTACCCTTTAAAAGGGTACTCCGGTGAAAGACAATTTTTCTTAAATCAACTGGTTCCAGAAAGTTAAACAGATTTGTAAGAGCAGGATAGGTTTGCTATGGGGATTTGTTCCTGCTCTTGACAGTTCCTGAGACAGACAGAGGTGTCAGCAGAGAGCACTGTGGTCAGACAGAAAATACATTTAAAAAGAAAAAAACTTTCCTCTGTAGTATACATCAGCTGATAAGTACTGGAAGGATCAAGATTTTTTAATAGAATTAATGGCACCAGTTGATTTAACTCCTCAATGACGCAGGATGTATATTAACATCCTGCGCCGGCTCCCGCGATATAATGCGGGGTCACGCAGTGACCCGACGTCATATCGGCTCAGTCCCAACGGCCATTAACGGCCGGGAACCGCGGCTAATAGAGGACATCACCGATGCCCTGTATTGACCCTTCAGACGCGGCGATCAAAGTTAACCGCCACGTCTGAAATGAAACTGAAAGTATCCCCGCAGCTCAGTCGGGCTGTTCGGGACCTCCGCGATGAAATCACGGCGTCCCGAACAGCTTACAGGACACCAGGAGGATCCCTACGTGCCTCCTCGGTGTCCGATTGGCGAATGACTGCTATGTGCCTGAGATCCAGGCAGGAGCAGTCAAGCGCCGATAACACTGATCAATGGTATGTTAATACATGCCAGTGATCAGTGTAAAAGATCAGTGTGTGCAGTGTTAAAGTCTCCTATGGGGGCTAGAACACTGCAAAATAAAAGTGTTAATAAATGTGATTTAACCCCTTCCCTAATAAAAGTTTGAATCATAAAAGTTTCCCATTAAAAAAACAGTGTAAATAAAAATAAACATATGTGGTATCGCTGCATGCGTAAATTTCCGACCAATAAAAATATATTGTTCATTAAACCGCACGCTCAATGGCATACACGTAGAAAAAAATTCCACGTAAAATAAATAGCGTATTTTTGGTCACTTTTTATACCAATAAAAAATGAATAAAAGCGATCAAAAAGTATAATCATAACAAAAATGGTACCAATAAATACTTCAGATCATGGCGCAAAAAATTAGCCCTCAAACTGCCCCTTACGCAGAAAAATAAAAAGTTATAGGGGTCAGAACATGACAATTTTAAACGTATACATTTTCCTGCATGTAGTTATGATTTTTTCCAGAAGTACGACAAAATCAAACCTATATAAGTAGGGTATCATTTTAACCGTATGGACCTACAGAATGAAGATAAGGTGTAGAAAGAGAAGCCCCCAATATTTACAAAATGCATTTTGTCGCACAATGATTTTTGTTTCCGTTTCGCCATGGATTTTTGGGTAAAATGACTAATGTCACTGCAAAGTAGAATTGGTGGCGCAAAAAATAAGCCATAATATGGATTTTTAGGTGGAAAATTGAAAGGGTTATGATTTTTAAAAGGTTAGGAGGAAAAAACGAAAATGCACCCCTTTAAGTCCTGCAGGAACATGTGGGAACTGAGTTCCTGCACTTTTTCCACAGCAAAAACACCGTTCACATCAGTAGGACTCTTGCTGGACCATCCATTGAGTGGAAGAGTTTACACACTTTTTTTTTTTTATGGACTTGACACCTGGTTGAATTAGACACAAGAAAATGTGACGGCCGCCACGCCACCTCCCATAGACTTGTATTGAGGGGGTGGAACGTGGCGTCATGAGGGGGCAGATAGGGGATAAGATGTCTAGTGGCAGAGTACCCCTTTAATACATTAAAGAGATATTCCAGGATTTTTATTTCATTTTACTGTGCTACAGGGGTTGTAACATTAGTGTAGTTCATAATATAGTGTCTGTACCTGTGTTTAATGGATGGTCTCGAAATTCTTATGTGATCTTTGCCCTAATGTTTATTTTTATCAGCATACAAAATGAGTGATGTCTCAAGTTTTGCAAGGTTGCAATGCAGTCCGAGACATTACATCACTAGTCAGGTGTTGAAGGGAGCCTTTCTGCTTCAACAGGTGGAGCAACCGCTGGGTGGGGATGAAATCATTCTCCACAGGGCTGCAGGGAATTGTAATTCAGGTGTGCTGCTGTCAGGATCCGGGCTGGTATGCAGGAAGGGAACTGGAGTGGATCCTCTGTGTCAGTGAGGCGATGGCGTGGGCTGTACCAGGGGAACGGAATCTTAGAGGTTACTGGTTTTCACCAGAGCCCGCCGCAAAGCGGGATGGACTTGCTGCGGCAGGTAACCCTCAGGTTGTTCAACTTGATAGCGACTCAACCTCACTGACAGCTGAGACAGGCACGGTACACAAGGACAAGGCAAGGCGAGGTCAGACGTAGCAGAAGGTCAAGGCAGGCGGCAAGGTTCGTAGTCAGGGGCAACGGCATGGGGTCTGGATACACAGGCTAGGGAACACACAGAAACGCTTTCTCAGGGCACAAGGCAACAAGATCCGGCAAGGACAGGAAGGGAAAGTGGAATTATATAGTGTGGGGAGTGATTGGAACTGATTGGGCCAGGCACCAATTAATGGTACACTGGGCCTTTAAATCTGAGAGACCCGGCACGCGCGCGCCGGGACTGAGCAGGAGGACGGGGCAGGTGAAAGGAACGGGATGCGACCCGCGGGCAGGCACGTCCCGCCGTGCGGATGGCATCCCCGCCAGGGGACACAGAGCAGCGCTCCCGGTCAGCGAGTCTGACCGAGGCGCTGCAAGCAAGATCAGAACGCTGCGAGCGCTCCGGGGGAGGAGCGGGACCCGGAGCGCTCGGCGTTACAGTACCCCCCCCTTGGGTCTCCCCCTCTTTTTAGAACCCCAAAATTTATAAATGAGTTCCTTGTCCAGGATATTGGCTTCAGGTCCCCAAGACCTCTCTTCGGGGCCACAATTCTCCCAATCAACAAGACATTTTTTTTTACCTCGGATGACCTTGGAGGCGAGGATCTCTTTCACCGAGAAGACATCAGAGGACCCAGTGACAGGAGCAGGAGCGGTGACCTTGGGGGAATAACAGTTAAGTATGAGGGGTTTGAGAAGGGAGACATGGAAAGAGTTAGGAATACCAAGAGAGGGAGGAAGATGGAGCTTGTAGGAGACAGAATTTATTTGATTTTTGATTTTAAAAGGCCCGAGGTAACGAGGACCCATCTTTCCAGATAACAAACTGACCACGAAAGCCACCTTAGACCGTTCTGTGGGGAACTGGTCCGACATCATTTCGAGGTGCAGGGAACATTGGGACAGGAATCCCCGGCACAACTTAGAGTCCCCATAAAATTTCTCCGGGAGAGACAAGCAGACTCTAGAGGTAGTTGCAGCAACTCGGAATGGAGGAGATGCTGGAGCTGGTGGAGGAGATGGTTGACGCTGGGCTGGCAGAAGCTGCTGGAGCATGGCGGTAAACTACGTCAGCTGTTGTCCTTGTTGGGCGATCAGCTGGGACTGCTGGGCAACATCGGTAGTGAGATCAGCCAGACTCGGCAGCGGCACCTCAGTGGGATCCACGGCCGGATCTACTGTCAGGATCCGGGCTGGTATGCAGAAATGGAACTGGAGTGGATCCTCTGTGTCAGTGAGGCGATGGCGTGGGCCGTACCAGGGGAATGGAATCTAAGAAGTTACTAGTTTTCACCAGAGCCCGCCGCAAGGCGGGATGGACTTGCTGGGGCTTGTAACCCCCAGGTCGTTCCACCCGATAGCGACTCAACCTCACTGACAGCTGAGACTGGCGCGGTACACAAGGACAAGGCAAGGCGAGGTCAGAAATAGCAGAAGGTCAAGGCAGGCGGCAAGGTTGGTAGTCAGGGGCAACGGCAAGGGGTTTGGATTCACAGGCTAGGGAATACACAGAAACGCTTTCTCAGGGCACAAGGCAACAAGATCCGGCAAGGACAGGAAGGGGAAGTGGAATTTTATAGTGTGGGGAGTGATTGAAACTGATTGGGCCAGGCACCAATTAATGGTGCACTGGGCCTTTAAATCTGAGAGACCCGGCGCGCACGCGCCCTAGAGAGCGGGGCTGCACGTGCCGGGACTGAGCAGGAGGACGGGGCAGTTGAGAGGAACGGGATGCGACCCGCGGGCAGGCACGTCCCGCCGCGCGGATCGCATCCCCGCCAGGGGACACAGAGCAGCGCTCCTGGTCAGCGAGTCTGACCGGGGCGCTGCAAGCAAGATCAGAACGCCGCGAGCGCTCCGGGTCCCGCTCCTCCCCCGGAGCGCTCGCGGTTACAGCTGCAAAGGATGGGGTGACTGATGTGTGGTTGGGAGAAAAGTGAAAATACACTTACAAACAAAGAATCATAGGACTTGTAGTTGGAGAGAGGGAACTCCAACAGGAAATAGCCATTTCACAAAAAGAAAGCAGCAGTGTCTGGCAGGTAAGTACTAAAGTCACCTTGTGGTAGAGAACCCCTTTAGATCACAGAAGCAGCCTTGTCATCTGTATGGCATTTGCTTCTCAGCATATACAGTATATGAAACTATAGGGTTGTTAGGTCACCACATCCTGACCACCTAAGTAGAGCGGGTACCTAACAAAACATGGAATGGCAAAGAGCAGTGACCACCACAGCACCTTTGCCCAAAGGGGGAATGGCCCAGTGGCCAAGTATCCCCAATACTGCCAAATTTGGTCCCCCACTCTAGGCCATGCCACAACACAGACACGGCCCGTGGCAGCAATGGCCACATCACAGCACCACACCATTGTAAACAGATGGTAAAGCTCACTCACCATGTATTTCATTCACCTCCAAAAATCATGTTTCCCCTCACTAATCTGTGAATACCATTTACAAATACCCTTTATCTGCCTTCTCATGTTCTTGTATATATGACTTATCAGCCTCTTCTCTTTTTTGCCATTCTCAAAGCCTCCAAAACCAAAATGCAATATGCCCAGAATACACGTCACTTATTTTTATGCCAGTGAGACTATGTTCACACTTTTATTAAGTATTTGGTGTGCATTATAATTAGTGATATGTGCCGGAAATGTAGTGAAATGTGCACACATTGTTTGTGCTCATTGCTCCGTGTGTTTTCTGTGCACGTATTTCAAATATACCAGAAGAAGTGGCATCTCACTTATTCTGAGCATATTGTATAGGAAAGCGAACCAGAAATGCAGGACACAAATTAGCATGATTGAGCCACTTTTAAAGGGAACTGTGAGTCAATTTGGGTGGTCCACAGTGGCTACTCCCCACCCCAACAGACATGATTGATACATTTTGTTGGCTATAAGGAGAGATCGACCAATCAAGGTAGGTGGGGTGGGAAGAAGCATTCAACGACCGCCCAATGACTTATGGTTCAGCATGAAAGTGATGACAGATTCCCTTTAAATGCCCTTTATCCACCATACATGGTGTGAGACAGTGACAGGAATCATGGTCGGAGATCACTATATTTCCCATATATCATCCAGGGAAATCCAGGATAATGTGAAATCCTTTCAGACTATAGCTGCTAAGGAGTCTTTGGTAAAATCCCTTTTTGGTCCTTGATTTTTATGAAATAAAAGGCAATTTGGTAGTGGGTTCTTTCATTCCTTTCCTGGCTAGTCCCGGTTTTTAGTGTGACACGAAATCAGCACAGGTTCTAAAGACAGCTGGTTACTGGGCTTTTAAAAAACAAGGTGTAACTCTTGCAGTTCTGAAGTCTGTAACATAAAATAGAGACATTTTGTAATATGTAACACATTTGTTGACTGTTTTCTTGGGTGGCTGGTATTAAGCCACTTGTAGAGGTCGGAAAAATTATTGTATAAGTAAGCAGGAATTTATTTCATATTTTTATTGTGAAGGTTGTATTTTTTGTGGAAAAATAATAACAGGAGAAGCCCTGCTTAAACTTTACTTCCATGTCCCTGTCTATAACTGATATTTGCCATTACTTGTCCGGGACCGATCTGGGGGACAGGGAGGCCTAAACTGACCCTAAAACCGCTCTCCCTGCCTACTTGCCCATCCACCCTAACCGGTGGATTGACAACTGGGCACCGGTCCCTCCCTGATTTAAAGTGCAGGGGCCTAATAAAAACACATACTAATAAATAGTCGGTCACAAACCAGAAACATAACAGGACATAGACATAGAACTCTATAACAGATTAAGTTTAGAGGACACAGATCAGTGAGCAGCACAGGGGACACTATGGATCAGCGGTCATGACTAGAGGACACTATAGATCTGTGGTCGTGAACAGAGGACACTATAGATCAGTAGTCATGTACAGAACTCCAGAGATCTAATAAACATATAGGGGGGGATTCATCAATATGTGTCTAATGTAGACACAGTTCTACCCCTTTACACTGCTTGTCTATTGTACACTCTTGCTCAGAATTTACTAAGGCTGTTGCACTCCTTTGATAAATCTTGTGCAAATATAGAAACGCCCCCTCCCCCCCTCGATCTACCGTACACTCCTTCTCTACCTCACAGGAAAAGTGGACGTAGGGATTTTGTTCTTTTGCTTTGAGGCCAGGATTCCATTGAGGTTTTTCGTCCATCATAAAAAATGCCAGAAAAACTGTCCCAGCTTTTTCCTGCATTTTGTCAGTTTTTCTTGCATTTTTGCTGGTGTGTGGAAACAAAAAAATGCACAAAACGTATTTTTTTTCTTCAAAATTTAGATAAGTGAATGCGGAGGACTGTCAGATTTTGTGGATTGCGACGATGAACAGCTTTTTTTTTTAAGGCCAATAAAAGGGTTAACGAAGGCTTTGGGGGGAGTGTTTTTTTTTATAAAATTTGTTTTTCAATGTGTTGTGTTTTTTTTATAATTGAATTTTCAGGCTTAGTAGTGGAAGGCGTCTTGTAGACATAGTCTATTACTAGGCCAGGGCTAAGCGTTAGCCCGAAAAACCACTAGCACTAACCCCCAATTATTACCCCGGTACTCACCGCCACAGGGGTTCCAGGAAGAGCCGGTATCAACAGGCCCGGAGCGCCAAAAATGGCGCTCCTGGGCCTAGGTGGTAACAGGCTGGCGTTATTTAGGCTGGGGGGGGCAGTAACAATGGTCCTTGCTCACCCTCGTAACGTCAGGCTGTTGCTGCTTGGTTGGCATCTGGCTGATACTGAAAAAATGAGGGAACCACACACTTTTTTTATTTATAAAAAAACAAAAAATGCATAGGGTTCCCTATATTTTTAGTATCAGCCAAATACCAACCAAGCAGCAAAAGCCTTATGTTACCAGGGTGGGTGAGGACCATTGTTACTGGCCCTCCCCAGCCTAAATAACACCAGCCTGTTACCGCCTAGGCGCGCTATTTTTGATGCTCCGGGCCTGTTGGTACCGGCTCTTCCCAGCACCCCTGTGGCGGTGGGTACCGAGGTAATAATTGGGGGTTAGCGTTAGCTGATTTTGAGGCTAACGCTAAGCCCCAGCTTAGTAGAGGATTCCGTCTATAAGACAGCTTCCACTACTAACCCTGAAAATTCAATTATAAAAAACAAGACACATTGAAAAAAAATGTATTTAAAAAAAAATACTCCCCCACAGCCCTAGTTAACCATTTAATTGAAATAAAAAAAAAACGCTGGCCATCATTGCAGTCCACCGAATCTGACGTAGTCCTCTGCATTCATGTATCTGAAATGAGAAGAAAAGAAAAACAAGAAATATGGGTTAGTAAATTTTTTTTGCTCTACCCTGGGAAGAGCGCACATAATGCAGCGTGTTCATAAACAGGGAGCCTCCAATTGTTTCTAAACTACAACTCCCATCATGGTGTGCTGTAGTTAAGCAACAGCTGGAGTCTCCCTGTTTGGGAACACACTGCCAGAAAGGCTCTGTTCCCATTATGCAAAACGCATATTGTGAACAGAGATCTGTCCCTCTGCCTTTGGACTACTACTCCTATCATGGGACAGAGCCTGTCTCATGATGGGAGTAGTTGTAGTACCGCAGCACTACTGAGGGATGGCACTTGCACATCCCCCGGCTGCGGGACTTTTAGGACTACTACTCCCATCATGGACAGACTCTGTCCATGATGGGAGTTATAGTCCAGGGGCAGAGATGCAGATCGCACCAGATAATAATAATTAATAATTAATTAATAATCCCCGCCACCGGGAGAGGGGAGCTCTGACTGGTCAATAGCTATTCACCAATCAGAGCTCCCGTCTCCCAGCGGCGGGGATTATGAATTATGACAGAGTATATAGGAGCTGTCGGGGAGCGTGATGTAGACGCTTGTAAGGCCGGCTTGTATACACTGTATAGACACTTTGGTACGTGTCCTCCGAGGTGGTGTATATTTGTGCAAAAAAATTAGACTTGCGTTCTTTTTGTGCATCCCAAAAAAAGAACGCAGTTAGTAAATCGATTTCTACGGGAAATTTGGCTCTACGGTACACCCGAAGGGTGACATCGTTAGAAAAAGTTCCACCAAAAGAAACGCACAAAAACAACACAGAAAATATAATTGCGCAATATTTTGCATGAGAAAATACACTTAAAAACGCTCTATGTAAATTGAAGAATCCCCCATAGAGTTCAAAACATCAGACAGGAAAACAGATAAGTCTGAACATACTCCTGAACAAAACAAGAATAAGCTTAATCCCCTAGAAAAACCTCCGTTAGACACAGGAATAACAATACCCTCTGAGTTCCCACGGACACAGTAAACGGGATCTATCGCTAAACAGGAAAATTCACAATCCCACATAAAACCTCCAGTAGACACAAAGTCCCCATGGACAGGTAACAGGGATGCCTAGTTGCAACTCATAAAAACGGATACAACAGAATATAATGATAGAACGCTGTTCACACTGAACACAAGACAGGAATAATCGCAATCCATTCAGAACGCCTCCAGTAGACGCAGGAATACAATACCCTCTGAGTCCCCATGGACAAGTAACAGGGATGCCTAAATACACAGGATATAATTATAGAACATTATTCACACTGGACACAAGACTAGACACTCCACTCCACTTAAAGGACATCTGCAGCGTTACAAACACTTATCCCCTATCCTCAAGATAGTGGATAAGTGTTTGATCGCGGGGGGTCCGAACTCTGGGGCCCCTGGCGATCTCCTGTATGGGGCCGCAGTTCTCCCGTGCAGGGGGCGTGCCAGCCGCAGCATGACGTTGTGGCCGGCACGCCTCCTCCATACATCTCTATGGGAGAGGCGGGGAGGCAGCATTCGTGCCACCCCGCATCCCCATAGAACTGTATGGGGACGGGGAGGAGACAGGGCGTCACCGTCAACCTCTAGGTCGAAGCTACGCGCCTTAGCGCTCACCATGAGCGCTTATGGCGGAGCCCCGTTAGGGAAATCGGTGGGGGGGTCCCAGTGGTCGGACCCCCCGGGATCAAACACTTATCCCCTATCCTGTGGATAGGGGATAAGTGTAATGCCGCTGCATTTGTCCTTTAAAGAGTAGCCATTAATGATAAATGCAAGTAGACTACTGGACAGCAGCACAATCCACAGTGTGGTCAGAATGCTGGCCCATTAGGAAAACAGAAATATAAAACACAGAACTTCATATAAACGGATACAAGAGAAAACACAGTGTGAACAGACACACAGCTGAAAATATATACAAATCATAAAACCGACTAAGCAACAACAGATTAAAATCCACTATAAGCATGCTACCTAACCATGGCTAAAACCAGAAAAATCAAAGTGCATGCTAAAACAGAGATAGTAGATTAAAAGCTTGAAGGGGTACTCCGGCGCTTAGACAATTTATCCCCTATCCAAAGGATAGGGGATAAGATGCCTGATCACGGGGGTCCCGCCCCTGTGATCGCCGGAGGGTCTGAGTCACGACTACATTAGACTCCCATAGACTTGCATTGAGGGGACGGGCGTGACGTCACACAGCGGCGGAGTCCTGACGTCATGGACTTCCGTCCCCGTAGTCGCGAATCAGACCCTCCAGCGCTTCGCACAAAAAACAGGTGGGTGCCGCATGCAATACTGCGGGGGTCCCAAGTGGCGGGACCCCTGAGATCAGACATCTTATCCCCTATCCTTTGGATGTCTAGGGTGGGAGTACCCCTTTAAACAAAGATTGTTTCAGTAAGAGCTCCATGCAGCATTTCCAGCATCTTAGCAAGTCAGGATATAATCAAGTCAATCACCAGCCCAGTGGCTAGACTGGGCTGACACTAAATAGACACACCCTAGGTGCTATTAGCTGAAAATGCCAGAGGCATTAACAATTCCCTGGCCAGGGAACATAAAACTGTTCACACACAAGCAAATCCAAATGACTGTGTGTGAACACAGACATAGACAGACATGACATTACTTAACTGGTTTTATAAAGCTAATCTCCTACATTTACTATCCTCTCTATATTCTCCTTGACTAACATTTAACATGTAAAACATACAGTGCAATGAGGAACTGGCACATAATGTAACAAGTATACAAGTAACACATTTTTGTATTGTTTATATTTATTTAAAAATAATTTAAAAAAAAACTGTGCACCCAGTGATCCTTCACACTTCTTCCTACGCCGCGTCTGGATTTATGATGCTGATGTCTTTATGCTGAAGACTAGGTATTTAATTTGTGTAAATAGAGAACTTTGCAAAAGACAGGAAACCAAGAGATAATGAAATATAACGCGTACAGCCAAGAGTAAATGACAAAAGTCATAAAAAATAGTCAATACATTTCCTTTACTTAAGGCATTCACAATACCAGGGATTCTCGGAGGAAATCATAAACGTATAAATCAGTTATCTAAAAAGTCTATTTATTTTTCTGCCTTGAGTAAGATTTGTATCTTTATTGTGAGGGTGTAATCACATTCTCTGTCATTTTGTATTTGTCCTCCTTTTATTTACACAATGGGTTTTTATGTACCAAATCTGATGGACATAAGCGTCTAGAAATGCTCTTCACTCATGTAGGTTAATGTACATTATATTTGTACTATTCAGGATCCAATACGAATGGTTTTGCACTAAATGTGCATCCTCACGGCCTGCAGGAGAAGATATTCACACAATAGAACAAATGTACAGTATACTGGTGACTGCCAAGTAACTTTCCTCATCGCATGGATATATATTATATGTGCTCTCATATACAATAATACAAAATCGCAAAGTGCTGCGGAATTTGTTGGCACTATATAATTAAATATTATTAATTATTAACTGTGTATTGCCTGTGCTGCTGTGCTGGAAGAAATAAATAAAAAACTATGTTAAAGGGGTACTCCGCCCCTAGACATCTTATCCCCTATCCAAAGGATAGGGGATAAGATTTCTGATTGTGGGGGTCCCGCTAGTGTGGACCCCCGCAATCCCGGCTGCGGCACCCCAGACATCAAGTGAATGGAGTGAACTTCGCTCTGTGCCGGATGACTGGCGATGCGGGGCAGAGGCTTGTGACATCATGGCCGTGCCCCGCTCGTGACATCATGGCCATGCCCCCTCAATGCTGTCACGATGCCGGCTGGCAGGAGGTGGATCCTCTGTGCCAGAGAGGGATTGGCGTGGACCGTGCTAGTGGACCGGTTCTAAGTCACTACTGGTTTTCACCAGAGCCCGCCGCAAAGCGGGATGGTCTTGCTGCGGCGGTAGTGACCAGGTCGTATCCACTAGCAACGGCTCAACCTCTCTGACTGCTGAAGATAGGCGCGGTACAAGGGAGTAGACAGAAGCAAGGTCGGACGTAGCAGAAGGTCGGGGCAGGCAGCAAGGATCGTAGTCAGGGGCAACGGCAGGAGGTCTGGAACACAGGCTAGGAACACACAAGGAAACGCTTTCACTGGCACAATGGCAACAAGATCCGGCGAGGGAGTGCAGGGGAAGTGAGGTATACATAGGGAGTGCACAGGTGAACACACTAATTAGAACCACTTGCGCCAATCAGCGGCGCAGTGGCCCTTTAAATCGCAGAGACCCGGCGCGCGCGCGCCCTAGGGAGCGGGGCCGCGCGCGCCGGGACAGGACCGACGGAGAGCGAGTCAGGTACGGGAGCCGGGGTGCGCATCGCGAGCGGGCGCCACCCGCATCGCGAATCGCATCCCGGCTGGAGGCGGTATCGCAGCGCACCGGGTCAGTGGATCTGACCGGAGCGCTGCAGTAGCGAGAGTGTAGCGAGCGCTCCGGGGAGGAGCGGGGACCCGGAGCGCTCGGCGTAACAGTACCCCCCCCCTTGGGTCTCCCCCTCTTCTTAGAGCCTGAGAACCTGAGGAGCAGACTTTTGTCTAGGATATTGTCCTCAGGTTCCCAGGATCTCTCTTCAGGACCACAACCCTCCCAATCGACCAAAAAAAAAGTTTTCCCTCTGACCTTCTTGGAGGCCAGTATCTCCTTTACGGAGAAGATGTCCGAGGAGCCGGAAACAGGAGTGGGAGAAACAAGTTTGGGAGAGAAACGGTTGATGATGAGTGGTTTAAGAAGAGAAACGTGAAAGGCATTAGGAATACGAAGAGAAGGAGGAAGAAGAAGTTTGTAAGAGACAGGATTAATCTGGCACAAAATTTTGAAAGGACCAAGATAGCGTGGTCCCAATTTGTAGCTAGGGACACGGAAGCGGACATATTTAGCGGAGAGCCATACCTTGTCTCCAGGAGAAAAAATGGGGGGAGCTCTTCTTTTCTTATCAGCAAACTTCTTCATGCGTGATGAAGCCTGTAAGAGAGAATTTTGGGTCTCTTTCCATATGGTGGAAAGATCACGAGATATTTCATCCACAGCGGGCAAACCAGAGGGCAAGGGAGTAGGGAGGGGGGGAAGAGGGTGACGGCCGTACACCACGAAAAATGGGGATTTGGAGGAAGATTCAGAGACTCTGAAGTTATACGAGAATTCGGCCCATGGTAGAAGATCTGCCCAGTCATCCTGGCGGGAGGAAACAAAATGCCGTAAATAATCACCCAGGACCTGGTTAATTCTTTCTACTTGCCCATTGGATTGAGGATGATAGGCAGAAGAAAAGTTTAATTTAATCTTGAGTTGTTTACAGAGAGCCCTCCAGAATTTTGACACGAATTGGACGCCTCTGTCCGAGACGATCTGCGTGGGCAACCCGTGAAGACGAAAAATGTGTACAAAAAATTGTTTTGCCAACTGAGGCGCTGAAGGAAGACCAGGAAGAGGGATGAAATGTGCCATCTTGGAGAATCGATCAACGACCACCCAAACAACAGTGTTGCCACGGGATGGGGGTAAGTCTGTAATAAAGTCCATACCAATCAGAGACCAAGGCTGTTCGGGGACAGGCAGAGGATGAAGAAGACCAGCGGGCTTCTGGCGAGGAGTCTTATCCCGGGCACAGACAGTGCAGGCTCGCACAAAATCCACAACATCCGTCTCCAGAGTCGGCCACCAATAGAAACGAGAGATGAGTTGCACGGATTTCTTGATGCCCGCATGACCTGCGAGATGGGAGGAGTGACCCCATTTGAGGATTCCGAGGCGTTGGCGTGGAGAGACGAAGGTCTTCCCTGGAGGAGTTTGCCTGATGGAGGCTGGAGAAGTGGAGATCAGGCAGTCAGGAGGAATGATGTGTTGCGGAGAGAGCTCTACTTCCGAGGCATCCGAGGAACGAGAGAGAGCATCGGCCCTAATGTTCTTATCGGCAGGCCGAAAGTGAATTTCAAAATTAAATCGGGCAAAGAACAGAGACCACCTGGCCTGGCGAGGATTCAGCCGTTGGGCAGACTGGGGATAGGAGAGGTTCTTGTGATCGGTGTAAATAATAACTGGAAATCTTGATCCCTCCAGCAGATGCCTCCATTCCTCAAGTGCTAATTTAATGGCTAGTAGCTCTCGATCCCCGATGGAGTAGTTCCTCTCCGCCGGAGATAAGGTCCTAGAAAAAAAACCACAAGTAACAGCATGCCCGGAAGAATTTTTTTGTAGAAGGACCGCTCCAGCTCCTACTGAGGAGGCATCAACCTCCAATAGGAAGGGTTTAGATGGGTCAGGTCTGGAGAGCACGGGAGCCGAAGAAAAGGCAGACTTGAGCTGTTTAAAGGCGTCTTCCGCTTGAGGAGGCCATGACTTAGGATTGGCATTCTTTTTGGTTAAAGCCACGATAGGAGCCACAATGGTAGAAAAATGTGGAATAAATTGTCTGTAATAATTGGCGAACCCCAAAAAACGTTGGATAGCACGGAGTCCGGAGGGGCGTGGCCAATCTAAGACGGCAGAGAGTTTGTCTGGATCCATTTGTAGTCCCTGGCCAGAGACCAAGTATCCTAGGAAAGGAAGAGATTGACATTCAAACAGACATTTCTCCATTTTGGCATAAAGTTGATTGTCACGAAGTCTCTGAAGAACCATGCGGACATGCTGGCGGAGTTCTTCTAGGTTGGCAGAAAAAATCAGGATATCGTCCAGATACACAACAACACAGGAATATAAGAGATCACGAAAAATTTCATTAACAAAGTCTTGGAAGACGGCAGGGGCGTTGCACAGGCCAAAGGGCATGACCAGATACTCAAAGTGTCCATCTCTAGTGTTAAATGCCGTTTTCCATTCATCCCCCTCTCTGATGCGGATGAGATTATAAGCACCTCTTAAGTCCAGTTTGGTAAAGATGTGGGCACCTTGGAGGCGATCAAAGAGTTCAGAGATGAGAGGTAGGGGGTAGCGGTTCTTTACCGTGATTTTATTAAGACCGCGGTAGTCAATGCAAGGACGTAGGGAGCCATCTTTTTTGGACACAAAGAAAAATCCGGCTCCGGCAGGAGAGGAGGATTTGCGGATAAACCCCTTTTTTAAATTTTCCTGGATGTACTCAGACATAGCAAGAGTCTCTGGGGCAGAGAGAGGATAAATTCTGCCCCGGGGTGGAGTAGTGCCCGGGAGGAGGTCAATAGGACAGTCATAAGGCCTGTGAGGAGGTAGAGTCTCAGCTTGTTTTTTGCAAAAAACATCCGCAAAGTCCATATAGGCCTTAGGGAGACCGGTTACAGGGGGAACCACAGGGTCACGGCAAGGAGAACTGGGAACCGGTTTAAGGCAGTCCTTGAAACAAGAGGAACCCCAACTCTTGATCTCCCCAGTGGACCAATCCAGGGTTGGGGAATGGTGTTGAAGCCAGGGTAGTCAGAGGAGAATTTCGGAAGTGCAATTGGGGAGGACCAAAAACTCAATTTTCTCGTGATGAGGTCCGATGCACATTAGGAGGGGCTCCGTGCGGAAACGTATGGTACAGTCCAATCTTTCATTGTTAACACAATTGATGTAGAGGGGTCTGGCGAGACTGGTCACCGGGATGTTGAACCTGTTGATGAGAGAGGCCAAAATAAAATTTCCTGCAGATCCGGAATCCAAGAAGGCCATAGTAGAGAAGGAGAAGGTAGAGGCAGATATCCGCACAGGCACAGTAAGACGTGGAGAAGCAGAGTTGACATCAAGGACTGTCTCACCTTTGTGCGGAGTCAGCGTACGTCTTTCCAGGCGGGGAGGACGGATAGGACAATCCTTCAGGAAGTGTTCGGTACTGGCACAGTACAGGCAGAGATTCTCCATGCGGCGTCGTGTCCTCTCTTGAGGTGTCAGGCGAGACCGGTCGACCTGCATAGCCTCCACGGCGGGAGGCACAGGAACGGATTGCAGGGGACTAGAGGAGAGAGGAGCCGGGGAGAGAAAACGCCTCGTGCGAACAAAGTCCATATCCTGGCGGAGCTCCTGACGCCTTTCGGAAAAACGCATGTCAATGCGAGTGGCTAGATGAATGAGTTCATGTAGGTTAGCAGGGATTTCTCGTGCGGCCAGAACATCTTTAATGTTGCTGGATAGGCCTTTTTTAAAGGTCGCGCAGAGGGCCTCATTATTCCAGGATAGTTCAGAAGCAAGAGTACGGAATTGTACGGCGTACTCGCCAACGGAAGAATTACCCTGGACCAGGTTCAACAGGGCAGTCTCAGCAGAAGAGGCTCGGGCAGGTTCCTCAAAGACACTTCGAATTTCCGAGAAGAAGGAGTGTACAGAGGCAGTGACGGGGTCATTGCGGTCCCAGAGCGGTGTGGCCCATGACAGAGCTTTTCCAGATAGAAGGCTGACTACGAAAGCCACCTTAGACCTTTCAGTAGGAAACTGGTCCGACATCATCTCCAAGTGCAGGGAACATTGAGAAAGAAAGCCACGGCAAAATTTAGAGTCCCCATCAAATTTATCCGGCAAGGATAGTCGTAGGCCTGAAGCGGCCACTCGCTGCGGAGGAGGTGCAGGAGCTGGCGGAGGAGATGATTGCTGAAGCTGTGGTAGTAGCTGCTGTAGCATCACGGTCAGTTGAGACAGCTGGTGGCCTTGTTGCGCTATCTGTTGTGACTGCTGGGCGACCACCGTGGTGAGGTCGGCGACAACTGGCAGAGGGACTTCAGCGGGATCCATGGCCGGATCTACTGTCACGATGCCGGCTGGCAGGAGGTGGATCCTCTGTGCCAGAGAGGGATTGGCGTGGACCGTGCTAGTGGACCGGTTCTAAGTTACTACTGGTTTTCACCAGAGCCCGCCGCAAAGCGGGATGGTCTTGCTGCGGCGGTAGTGACCAGGTCGTATCCACTAGCAACGGCTCAACCTCTCTGACTGCTGAAGATAGGCGCGGTACAAGGGAGTAGACAGAAGCAAGGTCGGACGTAGCAGAAGGTCGGGGCAGGCAGCAAGGATCGTAGTCAGGGGCAACGGCAGGAGGTCTGGAACACAGGCTAGGAACACACAAGGAAATGCTTTCACTGGCACAATGGCAACAAGATCCGGCGAGGGAGTGCAGGGGAAGTGAGGTATACATAGGGAGTGCACAGGTGAACACACTAATTAGAACCACTTGCGCCAATCAGCGGCGCAGTGGCCCTTTAAATCGCAGAGACCCGGCGCGCGCGCGCCCTAGGGAGCGGGGCCGCGCGCGCCGGGACAGGACCGACGGAGAGCGAGTCAGGTACGGGAGCCGGGGTGCGCATCGCGAGCGGGCGCCACCCGCATCGCGAATCGCATCCCGGCTGGAGGCGGTATCGCAGCGCACCGGGTCAGTGGATCTGACCGGAGCGCTGCAGTAGCGAGAGTGTAGCGAGCGCTCCGGGGAGGAGCGGGGACCCGGAGCGCTCGGCGTAACAAATGCAAGTCCATGGGACTTGCATTCAGGGGGTTTGGCCATGACGTGACGAGCGCAACAGGGAGATCGCGGGGGTCCTGCCGCTGGGGATCAGACATCTTATCCCCTATCCTTTGGATAGGGGATAAGATGTCTAAGGGCGGAGTACCCCTTTAATGAGATCTTATAGTGTGTTTAACCAGAGATGGTGTCAACCCCTTACAAAGCTGAGAAGATGACTTGGATCACTAAACTTGGGAGGCAAATTGCCCCCCATGGGGAATGGTGCTCTTCAATGTAGACATAGGTCCAATCTGCAAAGGTTCAGGAACTACCAAATACAGTGATCCCTCAACTTACTATGGCCTCAAGTTACAATGTTTTCAACATACATTGGTCTTTTCTGGACCACACTCAACATTACACTCAACATACAATGCAACAGACAGTCCAGATCTAAGAAACGTGTCAATGGCTGGAAGAACTGACCAATCAGAATGGTCATTCACTGGCAAAACCCCTGTATTACTGAAGTGCATGCACTGCATGGCTGTCTGGTAGCGCCACCTACAGTACAGGGAGGTATTACATGTTCTGTACCACTCTTTACCTGTACCAGGGTTATCTGCTCTTCTGGACACTAGGTGGGTGGCTCTATTATTTTTTTTTAGGACATTTTCTGTACTGTACAGGACCCTGAAGAAGCTCCTGTCCTCTACATAGACAGTAATTTACAGCTCCCAGCAGATCTTTCTTACTTTTATATGTAAGGTCTTGCTTTAGCTGTATTAGTTCTCTACTTATTTTTCTTTAAAGGGTATTCCAGGAAAAAAATTACTTTTTTTGTATATATCAACTGGCTCCAGAAAGTTAAACAGATTTGTAAATTACTTCTATTAAAAAATCTTAATCCTTTCAGTACTTATGAGCTTCTGAAGTTAAGGTTGTTCTTTTCTGTCTAAATCCTCTCTGATGACACATGTCTCTGGAAACGCCCAGTTTAGAAGCAAATCCCCATAGCAAGCCTCTTCTAAACTGGGCGTTTCCCGAGACAGGTGTCATCAAAGAGGATTTAGACAGAAAATAACAACCTTAACTTCAGAAGCTCATGAGTACTGAAAGGATTAAGATTTTTTAATAGAAGTAATTTACAAATCTGTTTAACTTTCTGGAGCCAGTTGATATATATAAAAAAGTTTTTCCTGGATAACCCATTTAATCCTCACTTTTTACTCTTTTTGGGTGACAGTTTGGGTCTTCAGAACCAATTACCAGGTTTCTATAGAGTTATGGCCTCAACATACAATGGTTTGTATATACGGTGGTCGTCCTGGAACCGATTAATATTGTAACTTGAGGGACCACTGTGTTCTAATTTCTGCATGATAATCCCCTATTCTATTATCATATATGGCCGTATTACAGGGGTTTCAATTAGCATACAGTTTCTAATGCACATTTTGATGATGTTTGCGAGAGCCGTCTTGGAAACCTCGCCGTGCCCTCATTCAGGTGGGTCGTTGCACTAACACATTATTTTTATAACAGCAAAAAAAAAAAAAAAAAAAACTGGACTCAGTCTACCTATTGCAAATAATACCACTTAGGCCTGGCATATATTTTACAGCCGTTTTAATCCAAGGATCCTGTAAATATACATTACATTGAGTGATTTGGATATTTAATACCTGCCATGTCTTAAACACTCACACAGTTGGAATGACAAAGCATTAAACTCCCTAATTGGGAAAACATAATGTGGGGGGGAGGGGGGGGGAGCGGCGCTTTCCCATACTTATCCATTTCCCATAGCTGGGGATGTGAGGCACTGTGCTCCGGCCCTGTACCAGGCAGTGCCCTGTGCTGGACTCATCTGATTAATGTTTGTTAAGAACATAAAAGCTGCCGGGGATGGATTCTTACATTCCTAAGGAACAGACAAGATGTAACAGGCAATCGCACTTGGAGTGGTGCTAGAGGACAGCTGACACAACAAGCGGTGTAATGAAAGGAGGGAAGAAAAACAAGCGGACAGCGCTTTATAAATACGTTACCATTTCCTATTTTAATTATTTATGGGGAATGGAGAAGAGCGGCAGTAAATCTTCCTGTGTTCTATAACCTATCCACAGCCTGCAGGTCTACAGTAGTCTCCTAATTCCTGGAGACTCCTAGCTGTTGCAAAACTACGACTGCATCCTATACGGTACCTGTGTATAAGTCCCCATAGCCAGAGTCCTTAGGACGTTGTGGTCCTTCTTAACCAGTCCGCCCTTAGTCACCTCTCATCTAGGTATTATTTATCTAGTAGTTATTTAGGATATATATATATATATATATATATATATATATATATGTAATTGTCCAATTGTATATACCGTATTTATCGGCGTATAACACGCACTTTTTAGGCTAAAATTTTTAGCCTAAAGTCTATGTGCGTGTTATACGCCTATACACCCCCAGGAAAGGCAGGGGGAGAGAGGCCGTCGCTGCCCGCTTCTCTCCCCCTGCCTTTCCTGGGGTCTAGAGCCCTGCTGCCGGCCCTTCTCTCCCCCTAGCTATCGGCGCCACTGCCCGTTCTGTCCCCCTGACTATCGGTGCCGGCGCCCCACTGCCGGCGCCGATAGCCAAGGGGAGAGAAGCGGCGCCGACAGCCAGGGGGAGAGAAGGGGCAGCGGCACCCATTGCCGGCGCCGCTGCCCCGTTGCCTCCCCCCATCCCCGGTGGCATAATTATCTGGGTCGGGTCCGCGCTGTTGCAGGCCTCTGGCGTGCGTCCCCTGCGTCGTTGCTATGCACGGCGCGGCGCACTGACGTCATGCGCCGCGCCGTGCAGCGCATAGCAACGACGCAGGGGACGCACGCCGGAGGCCTGCAGCAGCGCGGACCCGACCCAGGTAATTATGCCACCGGGGATGGGGGGAGGCAACGGGGCAGCGGCACCGGCAATGGGAGCCGCTGCCCCTTCTCTCCCCCTGGCTGTCGGCGCCGCTTCTCTCCCCCTGGCTATCGGCGCCGGCACCGATAGTCAGGGGGATAGAACGGGGCAGCGGCGCCGATAGCCAGGGGGAGAGAAGGGCTGGCAGCAGGGCTCTAGACCCCAGGAAAGGCAGGGGGAGAGAAGCGGGCAGCAACGGCCTCTCTCCCCCTGCCTTTCCTGGGGGTATATCAGGATATACACGCGCACACACGCACCCTCATTTTACCATGGATATTTGGGTAAAAAACTTTTTTTACCCAAATATGCTTGGTAAAATGAGGGTGCGTGTTATAGGCCGGTGCGTGGTATACCCCGATAAATACAGTAAATGGTTAATTACCTATGCATAGCGTAGCAGGACCTGCGGGTCACGTGATTAGGTAAACTCTATGGTTTTTGCTTAAGGACCTTTGGAGGTCCCTATGAGGTATTCTTCCCATCACTCCCTGTAACAGTGAGTGACAGTTAATCGGTACATTCAAAAACGGCCCTGCCCCTACCCATATAAGGGAGCGGCGGCCATTGCTCGCTCTCTTGTTCCCGGGCTGTCAAACGAGCAGGATCTGCGCAGCTATCTTCCGCAGTGAGTTAGGCCCGAGCCTTGCGGCAAAGGCTGATCTATTCAGAATCGTGAGTGTATCAATCCCTAAACACTCTGCAAGATCACCGGACCTAATCTACCCCAAAATCCGGACGGATCTTGGCAAATTACCCTAATTCAGAGACTTTCTTGAGAAGTCAAGGTCCGTAATAACAGTCAGTCATTGAACTGTATAGAGACTGTATTCCTGAGACTGTTACTGTTTATTGGATGTACCGCAAGCATTTAAGTAAAGTTATCCAAGTTCAAGTTCAACTACCTTGTGGACCTTCAGTCATTTTATGCATGCACCTATCGTTACTGGGAAGGGCGGCGATAGGCCGGAGAATTACCTCAGCATACTAGCCCTGAGCCTGGCGTCATGAACTATAGGGTTAACATTAACCCCTCATCTACCGAAACAACACCCCAACTACCATACACCCCCAAGGGCTACCACAGCTTACTTTATAGGCCAGTAGTAAGCCTATAAAATAAGGCCAACCACTGGCCGTTGGCTGTCCGGGCATGCTGGTAGTCATAGTTTTGCGACAGCTGGAGATCACCAGTTTGGAGACCAGAACTGATATAGGCATTAGGAGACTACTCAGACTCAGAGAATAGATCTGTCCTGGGCATTTTATGATCCCTCTCCCCTTTCTGTTGGGAATGTGACTAAGTTGCTGCAATAATTTAAAGAGTAGCTGTCATCATGATAAATAATTTATTTTTATAATTTTTTTAGTTTTCTACCTTGATATTGCTCTGTATTTTCTGCTCAGTCTCATTCAGATTCACAGACTGGAAAGGGGCATTCCCCAGCAGGCGTGACACCATCTGAAGCCATACAGGGGAGAACTTCCTCCCTCACTCTGCTACACACAGCCCAGATCAGTTCAGTGTGAGATGAGCTATGATTGCATAAGGCTTCACACACCCCCCTCAGCATTTTCTGATTTTGGACTTCTGCCAGGCCAGCAGGAGTCCAAAGTCTGTGCAAGAGATGGGGGAAAATGTGCTCTGGAAATGTAAAGAGACACCTAGTGGCAGCTTTTTTTTAAACACAAATAAAACATAGGAAACGTCATTTTTTTTAAACAAAGTACATTAGAAAGATTTTTTATTTACCATAAGGAGTGCAATAGAAAAAAATAGCTTTAATGACAGTGCCCATTTAGGTACAATTTAACTGAACAAGCTAACAAATGCCCGTACACAAGGACCCCTTTCCACTTACTTTATGGGCAATGCTGTGAAGTGACTTCTTGAGAGCCATAATGAAAGGAGTAATGAAAGGAGATAAGAAAAACATAGACAAACAAAGATACGTTACCATTTCCTATTTTAATTATTTATGGGGAATGATGAAAAGCTGCAGGAAAACTGCCTGTGTTCTATAACTTATCCACAACCTGCAGGTCTACAGTAGTCTCCTAATGCCTATATGCCAGTGGTGGTCTCCAAAACGGCCAGTGGTTGGCCTTATTTTATAGGCTTACTACTGGCCTATAAAGTAAGCTGTGGTAGCCCTTGGGGGTGTATGTTAGTTGGGGTGTTGTTTCGGTAGATGAGGGGTTAATGTTAACCCTATAGTTCGTGACGCCAGGCTGAGGGCTTGTATGCTGAGGTAATTCTCCGGCCTATCGCCGCCCTTCCCAGTAACGATAGGTGCATGCATAAAATGACTGAAGGTCCACAAGGTAGTTGAACTTGAACTTGGATAACTTTACTTAAATGCTTGCGGTACTAACAATAAACAGTAACAG
Source organism: Hyla sarda (assembly GCF_029499605.1). NCBI lineage: Eukaryota > Metazoa > Chordata > Amphibia > Anura > Hylidae > Hyla > Hyla sarda. The sequence continues at coordinate 55,890,609 of NC_079191.1, read as the reverse complement.
TCTCAGGAATACAGTCTCTATACAGTTCAATGACTGACAGTTATTGCGGACCTTGACTTCACAAGAAAGTCTCTGAATTAGGGTAATTTGCGAAGATCCGTCCGGATTTAGGGGTAGATTAGGTCCGGCGATCTTGCAGAGTGTTTAGGGATTGATACACTGACGATTCTGAATAGATCAGCCGTTGCCGCAAGGCTCGGGCCTAACTCACTGTGGAAGATAGCTGCGTAGATCCTGCTCGTTTGACAGCCCAGGAACAAGAGAGCGAGCAATGGACGCCGCTCCCTTATATGGGTAGGGGCAGGGCCGTTTTTGAATGGTCCGATTAACTGTCACTCGCCGTTACAGGGAGTGATGGGAAGAATACCTCATAGGGACCTCCAAAGGTCCTTAAGCAAAAACCATAGAGTTTACCTAATCACGTGACCTGCAGGTCCTGCTACGCTATGCATAGGTAATTAACTATATATATACATTTGGACAATTTTATATATATATATATATATATATATATATATATATATATATGAATCCTAAATAACTATTAGATAAGTAATACCTAGATGAGAGGTGACTAAGGGCGGACTGGTTAAGAAGGACCCCAACGTCCTAGGGACTCTGGCTATGGGGACTTGTACACAGGTACTGTATAGGATGCAGTACCGAGACACCACAAAGCCAAAAACCGGCATACACATGTGTATACAGTGACAGTACACCATAATAGTGGGGTGAATTTATCCTGAATAAAACAAGGACAGAACTGCATATCGAGCTTCAGTATCAAAGAAGACCATACATATTAGTGCAATTGGCGTGTGTGAGCTGTGGTGCACGTGCAAGGGTGGTCCGACAGATCTCAAACTGTCCCTGACACCTACGTTGTACCCTTGCTGATCCGTGTTCCTGCTAAGAAAATATACAGTATTTGTGCATTGTATGTAGACTTGGTAACTTTAGGAGATATTTATTGAGTTGAGCTTGTACTTGTAGTTCTACTTTACTTTGGTACTGTGCTTCTCTTGCTGTAAACGCTGAGACTCAGAGGTTAGATCTATCCTGAACATTTTAACCCAACTTGTTCTCGCACTTTCTCTTGGGAATGTGACTAAGTTGCTGCACTAGCTTAAAGGGGTACTCTGCCCCTAAACATCCGTGATCTTGGCTGCGGCATTCCACTGTCATCACTGCTCAGAGCAAACTCACTCTGTGCGTAATGACGGGCAATAAAGGAGCATTGTGACGTCATGGCTCCGCTCCTCGTGACATCACGGCTCACCCCTTTAATGCAAGTCTATGGGAGGGGGTGTGATGGCTGCCACACCCCCTCCCAGACTTGCATTAAGGGGGCAGAACGTGATGTCAAGAGGGGGCGGGGCTGTGATGTTGCAATGCTCCGGCCCCTGTATTGCCCGTAATTACGCACAGAGCGAGTTTGCTGTGTTCAGTGATGACAGTGGAATGCCGCAGCCGAGATCACGGGGGTCCCCAGTGGCGGAACCCCCGTGATCAGACATCTTATCCCTATCCTTTCGATAGGAGATAAGATGTCTAGGGGCGGAGTACCCCTTTTAGTCCAATTTAACCAAGCAAGCTAAGAAAAGTCCTTACACAAGGACCCCTTCCCACTTACTTCCCACTTATGGGCGATGCTGTGAATTGATGTCTTGAGAGTTTGCAGAAGGTAATCCCCAGATGTTTGCCTGTCGCTGACTAGGCCATGTCTGTAGGAATAGTGCATCTAGTTCTTCAATGCAATTGATCCCCAGAATACTTCTATTGAATTAGATCTCCTTGTACCTTTGTAGCGGGACACGCTAGGCAGGAAAACTCGGAAGGGACAGTGCTGGTGATTTACACTGTTTGGCGTATAAGTTTACACTGACAAGAATCTGTCTCTTCAGATTAGCAGAGTTTAGGAGCTGGGCCAACACTTGACGGACTAGAATCTGGGCTCTTTGCACTCCCTATCCTGGGAATAGGGGTGGAGAAGGACAGTCCCTGGCTAAGGGGGTTGGACATGTAGAAGAGCATCACTGCTCTTACATAGTACAGTAGACTTAGGTAGGAATAGTTAACCACTAGCACTCTGTATAGAATCAGCACATGCATAACATACACCGAAAACATATGTGTACTGTAATCCACAGGCCTCAGCATTTAAAGGAAAGACTTTAAATTGACCAGCAAACCTTCTAACACTACAGCCACCTGAGCTAGGTTTAGTGTAGCAAATTTGTTAGATTTGGAAAAGGGGCATTTTAGAAGGGGTTCCCTGTATGAACCAGAAGAATCAACCTATACAGCTGCCGTTTGGTGGACTCAACCCATCTGAATGGCCGCAATTTAATGCTTGACTGGTCAAGGCTTTGCAGCTTTTTGTCAGGGATGCTGGGATCAGGACCTGTGATGATCAGCTGATCACCCAAGGGGCCGCATTTAAAGGAGTTATCTCTAATGAGACAATCCCTCTAATCATAGACAGAGATCCCTCCCCTCCCTATCCCTCTTACGGTGCAGAAACATGCTGGACTGGATCCATGCCTACAGAGTGTAAAGCTAGCTACCATTGTATGTTGAGGGATCGGTGCAATGTAAAGTATAGGAAGTTGTACTCACCTGTCCCCGCCGCTCCGGACCGCCACCGCTCGTCACCGCTGCCCTGGATGTCGCCCTCCATTGCTGTCGCCGCATCCCCGTGATGTCCCCGTCGCTCCGGAACGTCTCTGCTGGCCGGGAACTTCGCTCTCACTTCGCCGTCATCACGTCATTACGCACACCGCTCCTTTTGCATGATGGGACGGCGTGCGCGGCGACGTGATGACGACGATGGAGAGCGCCGGCGATGGAGGGGATCCCGAAGAGGATGCTCCGGAGGCCCGAGGACAGGTAGGAGACCATCACCGGAGCACATGGGGCACCGTAAACGGCTATCCAGCGGCAGCTGAAGCAGTCAGCGCTGCCGGATAGCTGTTTATGCGATGGCCCCGACATACAAAAGCATCGTATGTTGATGCTGCCTTCACCATGCGATGGCCTCTCATGTTGAAATTATCGTATGTCGGGGCCATCGTAGGTCGGGGTTCACTGTACTGGTGAATGCCAATTAACTTTCCTCATTGCATGGATATATTGTATGTGCTCTCATATACAATAATACAAAATCGCAAAGTGCTGCGAAATTTTTTGGCGCTATATAATTAAATATTATTTATAAGAACTGTGTATTCCCTGTGCTGCTGTGCTGGAACAAATAAATAAAAAACTATGGTATCCGTGAAGAGAAATTAAAATATCGGCACTCACCAATGTGGCTGCAGGGTCTTCTTTATTGAGACATACTCACATGCGGGGTACAGAAGAGAGGGGAGTGGGGGGACAAGTGGTGGCGACCGAGCTCTAGTTTCGCAAACTTGGTGTGCTTCGTCCGGCCAATGGCCGGACAAAACACACCAAGTTTGCGAAACTAGAGCTCGGTCGCCACCACTTGTCCCCCCACTCCCCTCTCTTCTGTACCCCGCATGTGAGTATGTCTCAATAAAGAAGACGCTGCAGCCACATTGGTGAGTGCCGATATTTTCATTTCTCTTCACGGATACCATGAACTTTGCTTGTATTATCTGAGCACCACCTGAGGCATTACAGCTACACCAACTCCCACCTGCCATTCCTAATCCAGCACACTCACACAGTGCCGCACTATCTCCTATGTGAAATAAAAAACTATGTTAAAGGGGTATTCCGCTCCTAGACATCTTATCCCCTATGCGTAGGATAGAGGATAAGATATCTGATCGCAGGGGTTCCGCTGCTGAGACCCCCGTGATTTCTGTGCAGCACTCAGCGTTTGTTTAGAACGCAGGGTGCGGGTGGAGGGGGTCATGGCGTTACAGCCACGGCCTTCGTGATGTCACGCCACACCCCCTCAATGCAAGTCTATGGGAGGGGGGCGTGACATCACAAGGGGCATGGCTGTGTTGTCACGACCCCCGCCACCCGCTTCAATCGTTCTGAACATGATGTTCTGAATGCTGGGGCTGCGGCTTTCCCCTATAAATAGTCACATTAGGGAGGCAGGAGACAGTAGCTAGCTTCTTGTTTGTTAGTTTGTTTATTTTTTCTATTGTTTTTCTTTCTTTATTGTAATAGATGTTAATATTTCTAGATTTCCCGCATTACATTCCTGCATAAAAAGATAGGTAGGGCTTTGAATTTTTAACAAAGGTTTTGGTTTTATTATATCTTTTGTATATAGGGAACAGCTTTTGTCTCTCTAGAAATACAATAAGAAATCTTAACACAATTGTAACAGAAAGCATCAGTTACGTGGGGAAGTAGCACTAATACATTGGATCACTACTGCATTTAATGCCAATGTCCCATTACAATGCCCCCAGCTGGATATACAAAAATTATCTAAATAATTAAAACATTATGAAGAACAGACTGTAGCCGGTGAACATCAATCATCTCTGTAACACATAGGATCCACGGGAGGATGGAGATGTCTACATTGCTGTGAAGTTATCAAGGTATTTTTAAGCAACTGATCTCAGTTTCCATGGTTACCTCATTGATACAAATTAGAAAGATGATTTCATCAACAGAACGGTGAAGGGGAGGCATGGGAAAAAGCGGCGGAGAGATGTCGCGTGTAATCACAAGGTAGAACACGGGCAAGAAACAAGAGGAACGACAGAAATAAACAGAACAGATTGTTCTGAGGACAAGAATCAGACACGATCTGGAAGGACAAATTGTTTACATCTGACAGGCCACGCAATCATCAGACGAGTCCAATGGAACGTACTTGTCTCCGCTACACATCATAACAAGGACAGGAAACATGATTTTACATATGTTTTGGTGATCTGCCCGTATACATTAAAAAAATTGCCAAGAATCCTTTAATCCAGCACATTCCACGCTTCCCATTATCATGCACATTCTACTTACCGAAATATCCATATTTAAAGGGGTACTCCGGTGAAAAACTTTTTTTTTTCTAAATCAACTGGTGCCAGAATGTTAAACAGATTTGTAAATTACTTCTATTAAAACATCTTAATTCTTCCTGTACTTATTAGCTGCCGAATACTACAGCGGAAATTATTTTCTTTTTGAAACACAGAGCTGTCTGCTGACATCATGAGCACAGTGCTCTCTGCTGACATCTCTGTCCATTTTAGGAACTGTCAAGAACAGCATATGTTTGCTATGGGGATTTCCTTTTACTCAGGCAGTTCCTAAAATGGACAGAGATGTCAGCAGAGAGCACTGTGCTCATGATGTCAGCAGACAGCTCTGTGTTTCAAAAAGAAAAGAATTTCCGCTGTAGTATTCGGCAGCTAATAAGTACAGGAAGAATTAAGATTTTTTAATAGAAGTAATTTACAAATCTGTTTAACATTCTGGCACCAGTTGACGTTTTTCACCGGAGTACCCCTTTAACTAGGTACTCCGGAGGAAAACAAATGTTTTCATATCAACAGGTACCAGAAAATTATTCAGATCTGTAATTTACTTCTACTTTAACAACTTTATCTGTCCAGTTCTTATCAGCTGCTGTATGCTCCAGGAGAAGTTGTGTAGTTCTTTTCAGTCTGACCACAGTGCTCTTTGCTGACACATGTCAGGAACTGTACGTTTCAGGAACTGTCCAGTGTAGCAGAGATTTGCTATGGGGATTGGCTCATACTCTGGACAGTTACTGACATGGACAGAGCTGTCAGCAGAGAGCATTGTGGTCACACTGGAAAGAACTACACAACTTTCTCTGAAAGTTAGCTGATAAGTACTGGAAGGGTTACGTTTTTTAAAAAGAAGTAAATTACAAATCTGTATAACTTTCTGCCACCAGTTAATTTGAAAACATTTATTTCCTCCGGAAATATGGAGGAAGGAGGGACTAGCAGCTGCCAGACACCTATGGTACTGTTTATTGCAGAAAAGAAATAGGAATAGCAAATCATACTTATCTGATTTTTTTTCTCTCCCTAAGGAAATTGCTGGGTTAGCAAAAGACCCACCTGGTGGTGTGGAGTCCGGGAAGGCCTATATGATGATGTTGCACAGTACATTCCAATTGGAAACACAGTGTAGTTGGGCTTGTAGTGCCACAGTAGGTCACAAGTGACGGTCTGATGGGCTCAATGGTTTTCACAGGTTGATCTCATACTTTGTGGGCTGGTCCGATGCTAAGATGGCGGAACAATGGTGGTGTAGTTAGTAGTTCCTCCAGGGGCCACCCTAATGTAGTGTCACCCTAATGGTGAAGTGCTATAAACATGCCAGACACATTAAGGTAATGGTGCCATAACTCGTGCTATAAATGATAAAACTTCATAGTTCTGAGAGAGGGTCATTTAGATTGTGGCCCAGGAGCTTCACGTTATGGCCATAAGAGCCAATGCTTGAATGCACCTGGCAGGATCTATAGATATTAGATTGCTGATGGTGCTCACCATAAGCAGTGGTTTGCCATGACGCTGTTCACTCTATTGATAGGTTCATCTTATTGTATTTCTTCCTCTTATTCCTTCTATAGAACCCTGATGACTTACTGAAGACAGGACTGCTCAGGGGTGGGTCTTGATTTTCATTAATGAGATACAGGGGTGTGTATGAAGGCTTATTTTCAGGCAATGCTTCATGGGAAAAGCCAGGTCTCAGCCCCATCAAACCTGGGCACATGTCAGGCACCCTGAGCTAGCAGATCCATGGTGTTATATGAAACATGTTTCTCAAGTGAAAGGTAAGATAGATGTCTTCTGTGACTCTGTCCTCCGTGGCTCCCGAGGCACCTGCACTCATTTACTGTGTGAGTTACTTCTGTGAGTACTAACTGTATTATAAATAAATTCATCTTTTAAGCCAAGACAGTAAAACTTTATAGAAAAATTGCTGACGATGAATAAATGGGATTTAAAATGATGATTTATTCTAAAAACGTACAGACAATCTAATTAAATCTAGGATCAATATTAAACCATATATTTAGCCTCACCTGCCCTGATCTGTCTCAGCCATATAGCCACTTATTCTTAAAAGGAATTTACTTTACAGAGTGACAGAATCTTGGCAGAATGTGTATTTCTGGAGTCTCCTAAGTCTTGCATGTATAATGTGCACCCTTCGATTCTTACCTTCTATAATTATCTCTGCACCGAGTTGTTCTTGGAAGAAATAAGACCTGTTATTAGAAGCACCAGAATCACTGCAAGAAATCCAAAAACTACCCTCCTCAATATAGAAGATAGACTAAAGTGTATGCCTAAAAAATACCATCTTTGTAGAACGGGCTTACTATTTGATATGAGTGATATGGTCCGTGATAGATTAAAAACCAATATCTCAATCTCAATGCTGTTTAAAAGCTAGACAGGCTGGGTTCACACCACGTTTTTGACATACTGTTTTCGTTCAGTTTCCTGGCACATGGGAGGCTGTCTGTATGCCCTCACTAAAATCTATACTAGGTCTGAACTGGGGTAAATGTTTGCTAAAATTTACACCTTTTTGCAGGCTTAGATTGTAAAGAATTTGGCATTCTTGTAATGCCACACCCCCTTAGCATGACACCATGACCACTTTGTGTCATGCTCCGCCCACTTGGCAAGCAATTCACTCATTGTTCCTGACCTCTGTTTCAGCCCACATTGCGAGGTTATGTTCCACTAAATTTCAGCCCCAAGAGGGAGAATTATTTTTGTCTTACACTTAGCAGAAAATGCCCACTCAACCAGTCACTGGGATAATATGTGACTGAATTCTCTAGACACATGGGGGGTTATTTATCATTGTGTTCATGTGCATTTTGGTCTACATTTTGCCCATTGCAGGTTTTTTTGCGCTATTTGCTATTTGGGTTTTTTGATTTTTTTTTTCTAAGTTCTAAAATCCGTCAATTTGAACTTTTGGTGTTGCTAGAACATTTTTTCAAGTGATAAATGCAGTGGTCACAAATTTATGAACTGGGGAGAGAGAGAGAGAGAGAAAGAGAGAGAGAGAGAGAGAGAGAGAGAGAGAGAGAGAGAGAGAGAGAATAAGGTAGAGAATAAGAATGTTTAAAGACATAAAAAAAAGTTAAAAATTAAAAAATTTGCAAAGGAAAAGTAAAGCAGTTGTCCATATGAAACAATCAGGTATATTTTTTAAGGTACAAAAAAGGGATGTTAAAGATGTAACAAACAATAGGATTGTTAGCAATGGCCAACATCTCACAATTTCATGTGCCCAAGTGTTACGCTATGCGCTCCGGCCTCACACGCTGGCCGTGAGCGCATGGTCCCCTTACCTTTTGCTGCCGACGAGTCTGGGACTCGCATTGCGGGACGCACCCGCATGCGAGCCCCAGTCCGTCACTCTCCGGGTGTTTCCCCTGCCTCTGCTTCCACCTCTCTGCTCCGGCGCGCGTGTCCCCGTCCCTTAGGGCGTGTGCGCGGCGGAGCTTTAAGATTTAAAGGGCCAGGACGCTCATTAGTGTAACCACCTGTGTCTTGTTGATAAATATTTCCACCCTCCTCAGTTCTCTGCCAGATATTTGTTGCCTTGTGCCTAGTGAAAGCGTTCCATAGTATTGCCTTGCCGTGTACCAGATCTCCTGCTCTTGTGACCTTGACCTTGCTTCTCTGCCGCCTGCCTACTGAACCTCTGCTACGTCCTGACTACGCTACTGTGCCGCCTGCCCTGACCTACAGCTATCCTGACTACAAGTTGTTTCATCCCTTCTGTGCTTTGCATTTCCTCAGCCGCCTGTGTGGTCGAGCCATGCCGGGGGTAGCGACCTGGGTGTCGCCTGCAGCTGCAAGCCCATCCTGCTCTTTGGCGGGCTCTGGTGAAGACCAGCGGCACCTTAGACTCCTCTCCCTGGCACGGTCCGAGTCATCTGCCACACAGGACCAGCGGATCCACGTACACCGGGTTCCTGTCTTCAGAAACATGAGTGTTACACAAAGTTTAAAAAAATATCCAACAAAGTGATAACAAAATAAAATAAAAAGGTTTAAAAAAATTTACCTGTTCAACTAAAACCTCCGTCTCTCAATCACTAAAGTTTTTTTCTTCCTGGCCTGCGGCAAGGTAAACCACAGCTCATATGTGAAGGAGACTCTCTTTGCAGACCTTCTTTTAGACATTAATTTGCCTTAAAATTAAAACTAAAATAAATAAATCCAAGCACGCAGACAAACAAGCTCCTCAGAAGCAGGGTAGACATGACCTGAAAGCGGCGGTAGAAAATGATCTGGGAGTGGATGCGCGGATCTGCATGAAACTTTTCATGGCCACTTCAACAATATGATACATTTGGCGCAGCACTGCCAAAAAAAATGCCATCCAGACAAACAACAAAAATGATCTAGCCAAGACCTTTATTGATAAATAACCCCCATGGCGTCTAATGTTATGTATACCCAATCAGTAGAGTATATAAGGAAGATTGCGCTATACTGGAACTAAAATGGCTCCCATTCTTTCAGAGTGGCAACATTGTGTTCAGGGATTGTGAAGTCTCTCAACCATAAACATACACATATGTCCATGTGAACAGCACCATATACAATCTGTGTGACAGGGGAGGACACAGACAGCAGAAGCTCCCTGAGTATGAAGAGTCTACGAGACCCTTGCTCTTCCATAGCTTATCATAGCGCACCCCCTTATCTTCTTTCAAACAATCCACTAGTAATTTTGAGCTATGAATCAGTTAGTTGTTTTCCTTACATTCCATGTAATAGACAGCTCCACCAGTCAGTCATATGGTATCTCTGCCCATGCTTTGTGATGACATATGGTACCTATAGTACCTAGATTTCTGCTTCTGGTGGAAACATCCCACATAGTATGGCTTACAATGAAATCAGAACTGATTTTGAAAGCCAATAAAAAGTTATTTCTTTTTTACAGCTACAGTATGGGTTCAAAAAATTATATGGACATACAATAGGGGCAGATTTATTACTAAAAATGTTCCTGGATTCTGGACAAATTTCACACTAAATAATTGTTGGATATTCTGTGCACCATATTTCTAATGTTTACATTGTAATGTTTTACACTTTCTGACAAAGGAAGGGTGACTTCGGTACAGTCTTACTTCACTCAACTAGTACATTGAAACGTGCCAAATCATACATCGTGAAACCATATGATAAATTTGGCACATTTGTGATTGGCATAAGGGAAAAAGTGCAAGATAGAAAAATGGAAAGAAAAGTGTACTACTGTATTAATAGTAAACCATTGAAGCATGATCTGACTATGAAATTATTATAAGAATTTGTTATACTTACACCCAACAACTCCAACGCGCCCCATAATCTATGTCAAAAACATTGTTTTGGATGGAAGATTTAGTCGTGCAACTATAGATGCTCAAGTAAAGTTGCTGTGAAGTTCTAGCCTTAATGGACATCTGCAGCGGTACAAACACTTATCCCCTATCCTCAAGATAGGGGATAGGTGTTTGATCGCGGGGGGTCCGAACGCTGGGGCCCCCGGCGATCTCCTGTACGGGGCCGCGGCTCTCCCATGCAGGGGGCGTGCCAGCCGCAGCATGACGTTGCGGCCGGCACACCTCCTCCATACATCTCTATGGGAGAGGCGGGGAGGCAGCATTCATGCCTCCCCGCATACCCTATAGAACTGTATGGGGACTGGGAAGAGACGGGGCGTCACCGTCGACCTCTAGGTCGACGCTACGTCACCATGGGCGCTAATGCCGGCGCCCCGTTAGGGAGATCGAGGGGGGTCCCAGCGGTCGGACCCCCCACGATCAAACACCTATCCCCTATCCTGTGGATAGGGAATAAGTGTAATTCCGCTGCAGTTGTCCTTTAAAAGTAAATGTGTACTGTATGTGCTGCTTAGATGTAGAATGGTTTGGCAGAATACTTTCCTGTGGTGGGATCAAGGAACCCTATTCAATCTCTTACAGTGTGAGATGGGCAGTGGGTGTTGATTTGCTGTGCTTCCTAACTGGTTTGGCTTTGGGCCACACTGGGGAGTGGAATCAAGGAACCCTCTAGAATATCCCCCTTTATCCCACTTCAGAATATAGGAACTAGACTTCTGCTGCTAGAGGGTACTAGGTCTCCTTCCAAGTGTGATCCCAGAGTGGGTAGTGTTGGCCCAGCGGATCAGATGGTAAGTCTTGGCACCAGGAAGTCAGGCAAGAAGGCACAGTCAGCAGTGCAGGTCAAGCACTGGGGAGCCAACATGGTCAGTTATAGGCAAGAAGGATGAGGCAGGCGGCATAAGTTCTTGGTCTTGAAATGGGGTCAACAGGAGATTCAGTGTGATACAAAATGTATTACACGGAGACAGAAACCAGAACACGGTCACAGATCAACTCACGGGAAAGCAGGATCAGATTCAGCACACTTTCCCACTTAGAATATAATAGGAACCACAACAATGGGAACAAGTAGAGCAGATTTATATAGGTTTAGGATGAGGGATGTGCGCACTGGCCCTTTAAATCCACTAGTATTGGTGTGGGCAGCCTAGGAGTAAGAGTAGGAAGTGCAGGAACTTTGTGGCTGTGGTGGTGGCCAGCAGCAGCGAGTGGGACACAGAGCGGGACTAGGCAGGAGTTAAGTGCCGGTGGGAGCCAACTACCTATGTTACACAGTTACGCTACTTTTCTTTGAAACCTGGATGACTCGATGACTGAATGAAAGTTCAACTGATATAAACAGGAAGAGAAGCTTCCTCATTCCCCCCAGTGAAACAGTTTTCAATATACAACGTGAAGAGAAGAAAAACACGGCAAACCTCTACGGTAAATGAGGTTAAATATTAGAATGCAAGTTCCATTGCGTTCAGTTCAGTTAGAGGGAAAACAAGCCAGTCTGTTCCTATTTTACTGGTTAATTTGATGCAATACAAAGTTTCTATTTAAAGCCAGGTGTTTGCCAGAAAGTTAATTAAAATCACAGCAGTAGACGTCCAGCATTTACCTCCGAGAAGACATTCCTGCACCGGGCGACTCACTCAAGGGTCTCAAGTGGAAGCGTTCGCACTCACCACAAATGTTATTTGGGTTTATTTAATAAAACACGTCCAAAAAAAGAGAGGAAAGAAAAAAAATGCAAAACAGCTTTTCCTAGTAAACAACCCTTAAATTCGTTTATAATGGCTGGAATTCCTGTAAGCGCCGGCCTGTTCCCATTCATTGGGAGGCCTGCTCGCAGTACTTAACTTGGGGTTATGAGTTGAAAGAGAACAGGATACAATTTAGTGAAAGGATTTTCGACTTAAAGAATAACTTCCTCGGGGCCTACTGGAGAAGTGGAAACCAGTCCAAGTTATAGTATAAACTGATTAATTTCAGCTCCAATCTTCAAAGAAAGCGAGAGTCCCACAAATGTGTTTATTTTGCAAACATGTTAGTGCCATTTACCGCTTAGGTGCAGGAAATCCATTCAGCCATTGTCTAAATTAAAGGGAACATAAGACAGTTATCCCTGGATGGGAGATTACAACACCTATTCTTGATGACTACAGTTTGGATGATTTCATTTGGAGCTGTGATTGCTATTACGTTACATCTTCCATTATACAGGGAGGATAGAATGTGAGGGGTCTGAGGCTGTAATCTGCTGGAGACTGTTATTAGGACTTGAAAGCGACACAAATCATTTGTACAACATAATACACAATGTAGAAAAGAACTGCAGGGCACTCACCATATGCGTATAACTTCTTCTTTATTCCGTAAACAAGAAAGGGTGCATACAGAAACAGGAACGGATGGACAAAGGTGCGGGGATGACTCCACGGGCAAGGGTGCCGTTTCGCGCAGAAAGCGCTTCAATTGGCCCACTTGTGGGCCAATCGAAGTGCTTTCTGCGTGAAACGGCACCGTTGCCTGTGGAGCCATCCCCGCACCTTTGTCCATCCGTTCCTGTTTGCACTTGTTCTTGTTTATGGAATAAACAAGAAGTTATACGCCTATGGTGAGTGCCCTGCAGTTCTTTTCTACATTGTGTATTATGTTGTACAAATCATTTGTGTCGCTTTCAAGTCACACACAGGTACAGACACTATATTATGAACTACACTAACTTTACAGCCCCTGTAGCATAGTCAAATAAAAAAAAATCCTGGAATACCCCTTTAACTACCATCATCTGTGAGGGTCAGGGTTTTTTGTTTAAATGTATGTTCAATGGGAAATGTATGTTCCCACATAACTTCTGTACGGCTGGAGATATTTCAATAATACCTGGTACACATATTACTTATATGTCATATAAAAAGATATGATAGTTAAATTAATTCTTACCTACACCCTAACATAAAAGATGGGTTTTTGTTTCAAGTCCCATGCGAGTATATGGGACTTCCAGTACCTTACTCCACAAGCCCTGCTCTGCATCTCCTGGTGAATGTGTCAATTCGGCTTGCAAGCTACACCCCATCTCACAAAGTAAGGAGGTCGGGATAGGAGGTCGAGATATGAGGATGGGATATGAAGTCGGGATATGAGGTCAAGATAGGAAGACAGGATAGGAGGTCAGGATATGAGGACGGGATAGGAGGTCGAGATATGAGGTCAGGATATGAGGATGGGATATGAGGACAGGATATGAGGTCGAGATAGGAGGACGGGATAGGAGGTCAGGATATGAGGACGGGATATGAGGATTTGATATGAGGACAGGATATGAGTTCGAGATATGAGGATGGGATATGAGGTTGATATATGAGGACAGAATAGGAGGATGGGATAGGAGGACGGGATAGGAAGACAAGATAGGAGGTCGGGATATGAGGTCGAGATATGAGGACGAGATAGGAGGTCGAGATATGAGGTCGGGATAGGAGGTTAGGATATTAGGTTGAGATATGAGGTCGGGATATGAGGTTGAGATATGAGAACAGGATATGGGGTTGGGATATGACAACAATATATAAGCAAATCTCCAGGACCGGATGGACTACACCCAAGAGTTCTTAGAGAGGTAAGTTCAGTAATATCTGTACCCTTGTTCATGATATTTAGAGATTCTCTGGTGTCTGGTATTGTGCCAAGGGACTGGCGCAAGGTGAATGTGCTACCAATGTTCAAGAAGGGCTCAAGGTCTTCGCCAGGCAATTATAGACCGGTAAGTTTAACGTGCATTGTGGGTAAATTGTTTGAAGGACTTATACGGGATTACATACAGGAATACATAGGGGATAATAGTATTATAAGTGATAGCCAGCATGGGTTTACTAAGGATAGAAGTTGTCAAACCAATCTAATTTGCTTTTATGAAGAGGTGAGTAGAAGCCTTGACAGAGGAATGGCTGTGGATATAGTGTTTCTGGATTGTGCTAAAGCGTTTGATACTGTCCCTCATAGACGTTTGACAGGTAAGTTAAGGTCTTTGGGCTTTGAAACTTTAGTTTGTAACTGGATTGAACACTGGCTCATGGATCGTACCCAGAGAGTGGTGGTAAATGATTCGTACTCTGATTGGTCCCCGGTTATTAGTGGTGTACCCCAAGGTTCAGTACTGGGCCCGCTGTTGTTTAATTTATTTATCAACGATATAGAGGATGGTATTAACAGCTCTGTTTCTATCTTTGCAGATGACACCAAGCTTTGTAGCACGGTACAGTCTATAGAGGATGTGCATAAGTTACAAGATGACTTGGATAGACTAAGTGTCTGGGCATCCACTTGGCAAATGAGGTTCAATGTGGATAAATGTAAAGTTATGCATCTGGGTACTAATAACCTGCATGCATCGTATGTCTTAGGGGGGATTAAACTGGCAGAGTCACTGGTAGAGAAGGATCTGGGTGTACTTGTAGATCACAGACTACAGAATAGCATGCAATGTCAGGCTGCTGCTTCCAAAGCCGGCAGGATATTGTCATGTATAAAAAGAGGCATGGACTCGAGGGACAGGGACATAATACCCCCCCCCCCCCTTTATAAAGCATTGGTACGGCCTCACCTGGAATATGCTGTTCAGTTTTGGTCACCTGTCCATAAAAGGGACACTGTGGAGTTGGAAAGGGTGCAGAGACACGCGACTAAACTAATATGGGGCATGGAACATCTTAGCTATGAGGAGCGATTAAAGGAGTTACAATTGTTTAGTCTTGAGAAGAGACGTTTAAGGGGGGATATGATAAATGTATATAAATATATTAATGGCCCATACAAAAAATATGGAGAAAAACTGTTCCAGGTTAAACCCCCCCAAAGGACGAGGGGGCACTCCCTCCGTCTGGAGAAGAAAAGGTTTAGTCTAAAGGGGCGACACGCCTTCTTTACCGTGAGGACTGTGAATTTATGGAACGGTCTACCTCAGGAACTGGTCACAGCAGGAAAAATTAACAGCTTTAAAACAGGGTTAGATACATTCCTGGAACAAAATAACCTTAACGCTTATGCAGAATTATAAAACTACATCCCTTCCCCTTATTCCATTACACCCTTCCCTTCAATTCCCTGGTTGGACTTGATGGACGAATGTCTTTTTTCAACCATACTAACTATGTAACTCTGTAATTATATGAGGACGGGATATGAAGTCAAAAGCTTCTTCCTTTGTTGATTTTCCTCCCCAACAAGGATGAGGAAGGAAAAACTGGGCAATGCCGGGTACTCAACTAGTTATATCAAATAAAGTTCACGCCCATCTGACTGATTCCCTGAATTGTCAGACAAGCTATAAACCTTCATATCTCGGGGACGGAAAGGTGTATCAAGAAACTATAAAAAAAAAGGTATGTAATCAGGGAACCCTTAAATATTTATTGACAAAAAGCTTAAAAATATTTGGTTGTCCACAGGGCCTCTTTAAGGGTCAAATATTAAATTGAAAGCAGGAGAAGATATGTCCAGTAGGTGGCAGTGGAAGGAAAATTCTTCTGAAGAAGAGCTATATTGTATTCTTTTTATCCATACAGCATTGCATGGCTTATAAGTCACTATACGCCAAAGATACACACTACCCCCTCTGTCCCATATCGATTACTCCTAAAGACATTATTAAGTCCCAGCTCCCTCAAATCTGTCTCTGGTTTACTGTGCTGATTCGTGCGCCTGAGCAAGTTTTTATCCCCCCTAACACTGTGAATATTGTTTTAACCTATGTTATGTCTTTCGGAATATTACTTGTGCTTTAACCATATGAATAATGGCATTGGAATGTGACTGTGCGGTTTTATCTAATGCCAGCTCTTGTCTGTAATTTCCACCTTCAAATGTATGTTGATAAATTGCAAATGTTCTGCTCCTTGAGCTTCCCTTTGTTCCAAGCTTCGTCCTGACTGCAGAACCCTTTGTGTTATCCGGGGATGTCATCCATTTTCTACGCTGTATTCCCTGATCTTGAAATTCTTTGACAGTAAAATTATATTTCCACATGATAACTGGTCGCAAAACAGAATATTGGGGGAAGCTGTCTAGGATAGAGCTTAATCTGTTTCAATTTGCTTTCGTTTAGCTATGTGACTCATTGTTCGGCATGTGAAGGATGGTGCAGACTAGAAATGGAGTGAAGGGGAGGTTTATGGGACTTATTAAAGGGGTACTCCGCTAGAAATTTTTTTTTTTAAATCACCTGGTGCCAGAAAGTTAAATAGATTTGTAAATTACTTCTATTTAAAAATCTTAATCCTTTCAGTACTTATCAGCTGCTCTATATTCCAGAGGAAGTTCTTTCCTGTTTGAATTTCCTTTCAGTCTCTCCACAGTGCTCTCTGCTGACACCTCTGTCCTTGTCAGGAACTGTCAAGAGCAAGATAGATTTGCTATAAGGATTTGCTCCTCCTCTGGACAGTTCCAAAAATAGACAGAGGTGTCAGCAGAGAGCACTGTCGTCAGACAGAAAGGAAATTGAAAAAGGAAAAGAACTTCCTGTGGAGCACACTGCAGCTGCAGGATTAAGATTAAGTCATTTACACATCTGTTTAATTTTATGGCACCAGTTGAGTTAGAAAAAAAATTTTTTCCAATGGGGTACCCCTTTAAAGCAGCAGAGAAAAGTAACCATAAGGCTGGGTTCACACTGCTGAATTTCTGGGCAGAATTTCTGCCAAAAATCGAGCCGGTGGCGCAGACTGCATTGCTGCCCCAATGCATTTCTGGGTGGATCTTTTGGGAGATCTGCTCAGAAATGCATTGCCATCTATGGGGACGGCAATGTAGTCCGCCCGGTCTTAGTGCCGCCGGCTCGATCTCCAGCAGAAATTCTGCCCAGAAATTCCACAGTGTGAACCTAGCTTAAGGGTCTTTTCACCTGGCAGAATTTCTGCTTGCGGAATTCTGTTTCAAATTGAAGCCCATAGACTTCTATGGGATTCCGCAAGCAGAAATTCAGAAATGTGAGGGAGAGAGCGGAATCCCACCGAATGGGCAGAATTCTGCAAGCAGAAATTCTGCCGTGTGAATAGACCATAATACTTAAAGGAGAACTCCAGGCAAAATGAGAACAAGACCCCGACTCCCTCAGTGAAGAGCGTATCGTCTATCGGTAGATGCACACGCTCCATTCATTTCTATAGGAGCGCCATTGGTACCCCAGTGCTAGAAATGGAGTGAAGGGGAGGTGCCATTGGTACCCCAGTGCTGTACTTGGATCTCTTCTCACTCCCATAGAATGGAATGGAGTGAGTGCTGTCTGCAGAACGTGCTCCTCACTGAGAGCTGGGTCCTGTTATGGAGAACACGGGGGTCCCAGAAATCAGACCCCTGCAATCAGCTACTTATCCTGTTACCTGTTCATTTTGGCTGGAGTTCTCCTTTAACCCCTTAAGGACAGACCCATTTTTTACCTCAATGACCAGGCTCTTTTTTTAAATTTGACATGTATCTCTTTAAATGGTAATAACTTTAGAACGCTTT
Source organism: Hyla sarda (assembly GCF_029499605.1). Taxonomy (NCBI): domain Eukaryota; kingdom Metazoa; phylum Chordata; class Amphibia; order Anura; family Hylidae; genus Hyla; species Hyla sarda. The sequence goes on along the minus strand of NC_079191.1, from coordinate 55,872,758 downwards.
TTCTGAGCGGAGCGATTCTGAGATAGTTTTTTCGTGACATATTGTACTTTATATAAGTGGTGCATTTTTGTTGACGCATGCAGCATTTTTTGTGAAAAACGTCAAAATATTGTGAAAAACTGGAAAATTTCTGGCGTTTAAATTTTTGTTTTTTATAGTGTACACTGTGCGGTAAAAGTGATGTTATATTTATTCTGTGGGTCAGTACGATTATGGCGATACCCATTTTATAGCTTTCTATGTTCTTTTTCCTTTTCTGAGCAAAATAATTTAATTCTGCCATTCATTTTCCAATAGCCGTAACTTTTTAATTTTTTGTCCGACGCCATTAAGGGCTTATTTTTTGCGGCATGAGCAGTACTTTTCATTGGTATCATTTTTGTGCTACGTGCTACCTTTTGATCTTTTTTATTCCGCTATTTGTACTAAAATTGTCGAATTTTGCACTTTTTTTTTCTACAGCTTTCACCGTGCGGGATAATTTACATTATAGTTTTATAGTACACATCATTACGGACGTGGCAATACTTATTACGTATATGATTTGTGTTTTTGATCTTTTTTGGTGATAATACAGGGCTTTTATTGGGAAAGGGGCATTTTTTTAAATTTTTTTTAATTTTTTTTACACTTCATATTTTTACTGAAGTACTTTTTATTAAATTTTTTACACTTTTTACAGGTTATACTATGCTGCAATACATTTGTACTGCAGCACAGTATGACCTGATGAGCTGCACACAGCACAGCCTCTGGCTGGAACTCACAGGCTTCCGTAGCAGGCATACAGGAGATCATGATCTGACCTCCTGCTGCCATAGCAATCAACGGCAACCCGCGATCGTATCGCGGCACCGCCGTTGAAGAGCAGGGGGGAGAGCGCTCCCCCTGTCAACACCATAGATGCCGTGATCAGGATTGATCACGGCACCTAGAGGGTTAATGCTGCCAGGACTGGCGCAATCACAGGTCCGGCAGCTGCGCCGGGACCCCGGCTGTGATTGACAGCCGGGTCCCGTTCCCGATCTCCTGCGACGCCTGCGGCAGTGCGGGAGATCAATATGACGTATGCATACGTATCAAATATGATGATCAATATAACGTATGCATACGTCCAATTGCGCGAACGTGTCGGATGATTGGACGTATGCATACATCCTATACTGGGAAGGGGTTAAAGAAGCACTCCAAAATTGGTGTTTCCCAACCAGGGTACCTCCAGCTGCTGCAAAACTACAACTCCCAGCATACTGGACAGCCTTTGTTTTTACCACAATTTGAGCAATTATGGTAAATAAGGAAAATTCTTGGGAAAATCTTGGTAAAAATGTTTAAAAACTTGGCAAAATACAATGTATAAAACAGCCTCAGGGGAGTTGTATAACTACTATAAATTCTGATCCCATAGAGATAACAGCAGCAGTATACAGACCGAGCTGAAGGGGAAATGTATAAATACTATATATCCTGATCCCGTAGCAATAGCAGCAGTATACAGATAGAGCTGAAGGGGAGGTGTTTAACTACTATATATTCTGATCCCATAGAGATAGCAGCGGTATACAGAGAGCTAGGAGGGAGGGGTATTTGAGCTGTTAGGAATGATCTGGTAGGTGATTAAGTCATTCTGTAGTTCACAGGAAGCCACTTCCTCTCACACATAGAAACATAGAATGTGTCGGCAGATAAGAACCATTTGGCCCATCTAGTCTACCAAATAATCTGAATACTATGAATAGTCCCTGGCCCTATCTTATATGAAGGATAGCCTTATGCTTATCCCATGCATGTTTAAACTCCTTCACTGTATTTGCAGCGACCACTTCTGCAGGAAGGCTATTCCATGCATCCACTACTCTCTCAGTAAAGTAATACTTCCTGATATTACTGCAGAAACCTTTGCCCCTCTAATTTAAAACTATGTCCTCTTGTGGTAGTTTTTCTTCTTTTAAATTTCCTCTCCTCCTTTACCATGTTGATTCCGTTCATGTATTTAAAAGTCTCTATCATATCCCCTCTGTCTCTTCTTTCTTCTATACATGTTAAGGTCCTTTAACCTTTCCTGGTATGTTTTATCCTGCAATCCATGTAATAGTTTAGTAGCTCTTCTTTGAACTCTCTCTAGAGTATCTATATCCTTCTGGAGATACGGCCTCCAGTACTGCGCACAATACTCCAAGTAAGGTCTCACCAGTGTTCTGTACAGCGGCATGAGCACTTCTCTCTTTCTACTGCTTATACCTCTCCCTATACATCCAAGCATTCTGCTAGTGTTTCCTGCTGTTCTATTACATTGTCTTCCTACCTTTAAGTCTTCTGAAATAATTACTCCTAAATCCCTCTCCTCAGATACTGAGGTCAGGGCTGTGTCAAATAATCTATATTCTGCCTGAGGGTTTTTACGCCCCAGGTGCATTATCTTGCACTTATCCACATTAAATTTCAGTTGCCAGAGTTCTGACCATTCTTCTAGTTTGCCTAAATCCTTTTCCATTTGGCGTATCCCTCCAGGAACATCAACCCTGTTACATATCTTTGTGTCATCAGCAAAAAGACATACCTCACCATCGAGACCTTCTGTAATATCGCTAATGAAGATATTAAACAATATTGGTCCCAGTACAGATTAGTGTTGCTCGCGAATATTCGCAATTCGAATTTTATTCGCGAATATCGCATATTCGCGAATTCGCGAATATTCGCGAATATAGCGCTATATATTCGTAATTACGAATATTCGTTTTTTTTTTTTTTTCACAGTACACATCACAGTGATCACCCCTCTCTGCTTCCAGCTTATGTGGTGTAAGAAGGCTCTAATACTACTGTGTAAGACTGGTGTGCAAATTTTCGCATATGCGGAAATTCGCATATGCTAATTTTCACATATGCGACTTGTTTCATAAGTTAATTTTGTATATACAAATTTTCGCATATGTTAATTTTCGCATGCATGAATATTCGCATATGCGAAAATAAAACGAGACTATTACGAATATGTGAATATTCGCGAATATGACGAATATTTGTCCATATATTCGCGAATATTCGCGAATTCGAATATGGCCTATGCCGCTCAACACTAGTACAGATCCCTGAGGTATCCCACTGGTGACAAGACCTTGCTCTGAATATTCTACATTGACTACAACCCTCTGTTGTCTGTTACTCAGCCACTGCCTAATCCACTCAACAATATTGGAGTCCAAGCTCAATGACTGTAGTTTATTGATAAGTCTTCTATGTGGGACAGTGTCAAAAGCCTTACTAAAATCTAGATATGCAATGTCTACTGCCCCTCTACCATCTATTATTTTAGTCGTCCAGTCAAAAAAATCAATAAGATCTGTTTGACGATCTCCTTGAAGTAAACCCATGTTGTTTTTCATCTTGCAATCCATGGGATTTTAGATGTTCCACAATCCTATACTTTAGTAGGGTTTCCATTACTTTCCCCACTATTGATGTCAGACTTACTGGCCTATAGTTGCTTGATTCCTCCTTACTACCTTTCTTGTGAATGAGCACAACATTTGCTAATTTCCAATCTTCCGGGACGGCTCCTGTTACCATTGATTGGTTAAATAAATCTGCTAACGGTTTTGCTAACTCACCACTAAACTCTTTTAATAATTTTGGGTGTATCCCATCAGGCCCCTGTGATTTATTTGTCTTCACTTTAGAAAGCAAACGTAGAACCTCTTCCTCTGTAAAGACAGATGCATCAAACGATTCCCTAGTTTTTCTCTATAATGGAGGTCCTTTTCCTTCTTTTTCCTCTGTAAAAACTGAACAGAAGTATTCTTTAAGGCTGTCGGCTAGCCCCTTATTCTCTTCTACATACCTTCCTTCCTTTGTTTTTAATTTAGTTATTCGTTGTTTTGATTTCCTTTTTTCACTTATATATCTGAAGAATGTCTTATCCCCTTTTTTCACAGACTGAGCTAGTTTTTCTTCTGCCTGTGCTTTAGAAGTTCTTATGACTTGCTTGACCTCTTTCTGCCTAGTCTTGTAGATTTCTCTATCTTCATTGCTCTGGGTTGTTTTATAATTACTAAATGCTAGTTTTTAGTTTTTTATGATTTTGGCCACTTCTCCTGAGTACCACAGGGGTCTCTTCCTTTTTCTGCTTTTACTGACAAGTCTAGTGCAATTTTCTGTTGCCTTCAATAAAGCGTCTTTTAAGTAGTCCCATTTCTCCTGAACTCCATGTAATTTGTTCCAGTATGATAGGGACTCATTTATGACTAATCTCATTTTTGAAAAGTCTGTTTTTCTAAAATCTAAAACTTTTGTTTTTGTGTGGTGTGGCTCCTTCACTGTTCTTATATTAAACCACACTGATTGGTGATCACTAGATCGCCAACAATAACATCATATACCAAATCCCCATTTCTGAATACCAAATCCAAAATGGCCTCCTTCCGCGTTGGCTCCTCAACCATTTGTTGAAGAGATAATCCCAGGAGGGAATTTAGAATATCTGTACTCCTGGCAGAACTAGCTATTTTGGTTTTCCAGTTTATATCCGGAAGATTGAAGTCTCCCATAATGATAACTTCTCCTTTCATTGTCATTTTAGATATTTCTTCAACTAGTAGATCATCTACTTCTTTAACTTGGCCAGGTGGTTTGTATATCACACCTACATGAGTTACTGCATGAATACCAAACTGCAACGTAACCCAAACTGACTCTGTGGTTGCCTCACTAACTTACACACATTAGGCACTGTGATTATCTGTGGGTAAGACGAGTGATCACATGACTAGTATTGGTATCGTAATGAAATACATTAATTCAGCTGTGCTGCAATTAAACTAATGGTGCTGTAGGACTAGTGATGGTGAGTGTGCATTATATGGGCAAAAGAACAGAATGACACAAGGACAACCCCTCCTACATGAGCCAGAGGGGCATACAACAACAAAGACCATTACTTTTCATGGGCATATATTCTATTGTCAGCAATATTTAAATGGAACTTGTGTACTTCTACCTCTCTCCTACAGGGGCCGCTGTAATGTATTACCAGCCACAGATGTTACCACAGGAGGTGTCAGGAGCCAGAACTTGGTTGGCTAGATTTAAAGGGGGCAACTTTACCGAGGCTTTCTACTTTAGGTGATTTTGGATATCATACAGGACAGATCCTCTGAAGAATAAAGAGAGATGGATCCAGCTCGATGCAGATAAAATGATTTTAATCCATAAGGAGGATACAAGTAACGCGTTTCAAGCACTGTACTACACCACACAGGACAGATCCTCTGTACTACACCACACAGGACAGATCCTCTGTACTACACCACACAGGACAGATCCTCTATACTACATCACACAGGACAGATCCTCTATATTACACCACACAGGACAGATCCTCTATACTACACCACACAGGAGAGATCCTCTATACTACACCACACAGGAGAGATCCTCTATACTACACCACACAGGACAGATCCTCTATACTACACCACACAGGAGAGATCCTCTATACTACACCACACAGGAGAGATCCTCTATACTACACCACACAGGAGAGATCCTCTATACTACACCACACAGGAGAGATCCTCTATACTACACCACACAGGAGAGATCCTCTATACTACACCACACAGGACAGATCCTCTATACTACACCACACAGGAGAGATCCTCTATACTACACCACACAGGAGAGATCCTCTATACTACACCACACAGGACAGATCCTCTATACTACACCACACAGGACAGATCCTCTATACTACACCACACAGGAGAGATCCTCTATACTACACCACACAGGACATATCCTCTATACTACACCACACAGGAGAGATCCTCTATACTACACCACACAGGACAGATCCTCTATACTACACCACAAAGGACAGATCCTCTATACTACACCACACAGGAGAGATCCTCTATATTACACCACACAGGAGAGATCCTCTATACTACATCACACAGGACAGATCCTCTATATTACACCACACAGGAGAGATCCTCTATACTACACCACACAGGACAGATCCTCTATATTACACCACACAGGAGAGATCCTCTATATTACACCACACAGGAGAGATCCTCTATACTACATCACACAGGACAGATCCTCTATATTACACCACACAGGATAGATCCTCTATACTACACCACACAGGAGAGATCCTCTATACTACACCACACAGGAGAGATCTTCTATACTACACCACACAGGAGAGATCCTCTATACTACACCACACAGGAGAGATCCTCTATACTACACCACACAGGAGAGATCCTCTATACTACACCACACAGGACAGATCCTCTATACTACACCACACAGAAGAGATCCTCTATACTACACCACACAGGAGAGATCCTCTATACTACACCACACAGAAGAGATCCTCTATACTACACCACACAGGAGAGATCTTCTATACTACACTACACAGGAGAGATCCTCTATACTACACCACACAGGAGAGATCCTCTATACTACACCATACAGGAGAGATCCTCTATACTACACCACACAGGAGAGATCCTCTATACTACACCACACAGGAGAGATCCTCTATACTACACCACACAGGAGAGATCCTCTATAATACACCACACAGGACAGATCCATCTATACTACACCACACAGAAGAGATCCTCTATACTACACCACACAGGAGAGATCTTCTATACTACACCACACAGGAGAGATCTTCTATACTACACTACACAGGAGAGATCCTCTATACTACACCACACAGGAGAGATCCTCTATACTACACCACACAGGAGAGATCCTCTATACTACACCACACAGGACAGATCCTCTATACTACACCACACAGGAGAGATCCTCTATAATACACCACACAGGACAGTTCCATCTATACTACACCACACAGGAGAGATCCTCTATACTACACCACACAGGAGAGATCCTCTATACTACACCACACAGGAGAGATCCTCTATACTACACCACACAGGAGAGATCCTCTATACTGCACCACACAGGAGAGATCCTCTATACTACACCACACAGGACAGATCCTCTATACTACACTACACAGGAGAGATCCTCTATACTACACCCCACATGAGAGATCCTCTATACTACACCACACAGGACAGATCCTCTATACTACACCACACAGGAGAGATCCTCTATACTACACCCCACAGGAGAGATCCTCTATACTACACCACACAGGAGAGATCCTCTATACTACACCACACAGGACAGATCCTCTATACTACACCACACAGGACAGATCCCCTATACTACACCACACAAGAGAGATCCTCTATACTACACCACACAGGAGAGATCCTCTATACTACACCACACAGGACAGATCCACTATACTACACCACACAGGACAGATCCCCTATACTACACCACACAGGACAGATCCTCTATACTACACCACACAGGAGAGATCCTCTATACTACACCACACAGGAGAGATCCTCTATACTACACCACACAGGAGAGATCCTCTATACTACACCACACAGGACATATCCTCTATACTACACCACACAGGAGAGATCCTCTATACTACACCACACAGGACAGATCCTCTATACTACACCACAAAGGAGAGATCCTCTATACTACACCACACAGGAGAGATCCTCTATACTACACCACACAGGACAGATCCTCTATACTACACCACACAGAAGAGATCCTCTATACTACACCACACAGGAGAGATCCTCTATACTACACCACACAGGAGAGATCCTCTATACTACACCACACAGGAGAGATCTTCTATACTACACTACACAGAAGAGATCCTCTATACTACACCACACAGGAGAGATCTTCTATACTACACCACACAGGAGAGATCTTCTATACTACACTACACAGGAGAGATCCTCTATACTACACCACACAGGAGAGATCCTCTATACTACACCACACAGGAGAGATCCTCTATACTACACCACACAGGACAGATCCTCTATACTACACCACACAGGAGAGATCCTCTATAATACACCACACTGGACAGTTCCATCTATACTACACCACACAGGAGAGATCCTCTATACTACACCACACAGGAGAGATCTTCTATACTACACTACACAGGAGAGATCCTCTATACTACACCACACAGGAGAGATCCTCTATACTACACCACACAGGAGAGATCCTCTATACTACACCACACAGGACAGATCCTCTATACTACACCACACAGGAGAGATCCTCTATAATACACCACACAGGACAGTTCCATCTATACTACACCACACAGGAGAGATCCTCTATACTACACCACACAGGAGAGATCCTCTATACTACACCACACAGGAGAGATCCTCTATACTACACCACACAGGAGAGATCCTCTATACTGCACCATACAGGAGAGATCCTCTATACTACACCACACAGGACAGATCCTCTATACTACACTACACAGGAGAGATCCTCTATACTACACCCCACATGAGAGATCCTCTATACTACACCACACAGGACAGATCCTCTATACTACACCACACAGGAGAGATCCTCTATACTACACCCCACAGGAGAGATCCTCTATACTACACCACACAGGAGAGATCCTCTATACTACACCACACAGGACAGATCCTCTATACTACACCACACAGGACAGATCCCCTATACTACACCACACAAGAGAGATCCTCTATACTACACCACACAGGAGAGATCCTCTATACTCCACCACACAGGACAGATCCACTATACTACACCACACAGGACAGATCCCCTATACTACACCACACAGGACAGATCCTCTATACTACACCACACAGGAGAGATCCTCTATACTACACCACACAGGAGAGATCCTCTATACTACACCACACAGGAGAGATCCTCTATACTACACCACACAGGACATATCCTCTATACTACACCACACAGGAGAGATCCTCTATACTACACCACACAGGACAGATCCTCTATACTACACCACAAAGGAGAGATCCTCTATACTACACCACACAGGAGAGATCCTCTATACTACATCACACAGGAGAGATCCTCTATACTACACCACACAGGTGAGATCCTCTATACTACACCACACAGGAGAGATCCTCTATACTACACCACACAGGAGAGATCCTCTATACTACACCACACAGGAGAGATCCTCTATACTACACCACACAGGAGAGATCCTCTATACTACACCACACAGGACAGATCCTCTATACTACACCACACAGGAGAGATCCTCTATACTACACCACACAGGAGAGATCCTCTATACTACACCACACAGGAGAGATCCTCTATACTACACCACACAGGACAGATCCTCTATACTACACCACACAGAAGAGATCCTCTATACTACACCACACAGGAGAGATCCTCTATACTACACCACACAGGAGAGATCCTCTATACTACACCACACAGGAGAGATCTTCTATACTACACTACACAGAAGAGATCCTCTATACTACACCACACAGGAGAGATCTTCTATACTACACCACACAGGAGAGATCCTCTATACTACACCACACAGGAGAGATCCTCTATACTACACCACACAGGACAGATCCTCTATACTACACCACACAGGAGAGATCCTCTATAATACACCACACAGGACAGTTCCATCTATACTACACCACACAGGAGAGATCCTCTATACTACACCACACAGGAGAGATCCTCTATACTACACCACACAGGAGAGATCCTCTATACTACACCACACAGGAGAGATCCTCTATACTGCACCACACAGGAGAGATCCTCTATACTACACCACACAGGACAGATCCTCTATACTACACTACACAGGAGAGATCCTCTATACTACACCCCACATGAGAGATCCTCTATACTACACCACACAGGACAGATCCTCTATACTACACCACACAGGAGAGATCCTCTATACTACACCCCACAGGAGAGATCCTCTATACTACACCACACAGGAGAGATCCTCTATACTACACCACACAGGACAGATCCTCTATACTACACCACACAGGACAGATCCCCTATACTACACTACACAAGAGAGATCCTCTATACTACACCACACAGGAGAGATCCTCTATACTACACCCCACAGGACAGATCCACTATACTACACCACACAGGACAGATCCCCTATACTACACCACACAGGACAGATCCTCTATACTACACCACACAGGAGAGATCCTCTATACTACACCACACAGGAGAGATCCTCTATACTACACCACACAGGAGAGATCCTCTATACTACATCACACAGGACATATCCTCTATACTACACCACACAGGAGAGATCCTCTATACTACACCACACAGGACAGATCCTCTATACTACACCACAAAGGAGAGATCCTCTATACTACACCACACAGGAGAGATCCTCTATACTACATCACACAGGAGAGATCCTCTATACTACACCACACAGGTGAGATCCTCTATACTACACCACACAGGAGAGATCCTCTATACTACACCACACAGGAGAGATCCTCTATACTACACCACACAGGAGAGATCCTCTATACTACACCACACAGGAGAGATCCTCTATACTACACCACACAGGAGAGATCCTCTATACTACACCACACAGGACAGATCCTCTTTACTACACCACACAGAAGAGATCCTCTATACTACACCACACAGGAGAGATCCTCTATACTACACCACACAGGAGAAATCCTCTATACTACACCACACAGGATAGATCTTCTATACTACACTACACAGAAGAGATCCTCTATACTACACCACACAGGAGAGATCTTCTATACTACACCACACAGGAGAGATCTTCTATACTACACTACACAGGAGAGATCCTCTATACTACACCACACAGGAGAGATCCTCTATACTACACCACACAGGAGAGATCCTCTATACTACACCACACAGGACAGATCCTCTATACTACACCACACAGGAGAGATCCTCTATAATACACCACACAGGACAGTTCCATCTATACTACACCACACAGGAGAGATCCTCTATACTACACCACACAGGAGAGATCCTCTATACTACACCACACAGGAGAGATACTCTATACTACACCACACAGGAGAGATCCTCTATACTGCACCACACAGGAGAGATCCTCTATACTACACCACACAGGACAGATCCTCTATACTACACTACACAGGAGAGATCCTCTATACTACACCCCACATGAGAGATCCTCTATACTACACCACACAGGAGAGATCCTCTATACTACACCACACAGGAGAGATCCTCTATACTACACCCCACAGGAGAGATCCTCTATACTACACCACACAGGAGAGATCCTCTATACTACACCACACAGGACAGATCCTCTATACTACACCACACAGGACAGATCCCCTATACTACACCACACAAGAGAGATCCTCTATACTACACCACACAGGAGAGATCCTCTATACTACACCACACAGGACAGATCCACTATACTACACCACACAGGACAGATCCCCTATACTACACCACACAGGACAGATCCTCTATACTACACCACACAGGAGAGATCCTCTATACTACACCACACAGGAGAGATCCTCTATACTACACCACACAGGAGAGATCCTCTATACTACACCACACAGGACATATCCTCTATACTACACCACACAGGAGAGATCCTCTATACTACACCACACAGGACAGATCCTCTATACTACACCACAAAGGAGAGATCCTCTATACTACACCACACAGGAGAGATCCTCTATACTACATCACACAGGAGAGATCCTCTATACTACACCACACAGGTGAGATCCTCTATACTACACCACACAGGAGAGATCCTCTATACTACACCACACAGGAGAGATCCTCTATACTACACCACACAGGAGAGATCCTCTATACTACACCACACAGGAGAGATCCTCTATACTACACCACACAGGACAGATCCTCTTTACTACACCACACAGAAGAGATCCTCTATACTACACCACACAGGAGAGATCCTCTATACTACACCACACAGGAGAGATCCTCTATACTACACCACACAGGAGAGATCCTCTATACTACACCACACAGGAGAGATCCTCTATACTACACCACACAGGACAGATCCATCTATACTACACCACACAGGAGAGATCCTCTATACTACACCACACAGGAGAGATCCTCTATACTACACCACACAGGGGAGATCCTCTATACTACACCACACAGGACAGATCCTCTATACTACACCACACAGGAGAGATCCTCTATACTACACTACACAGGAGAGATCCTCTATACTACACCACACAGGAGAGATCCTCTATACTACACCATACAGGAGAGATCCTCTATACTACACCACACAGGAGAGATCCTCTATACTACACCACACAGGAGAGATCCTCTATACTACACCACACAGGAGAGATCCTCTATACTACAGCACACAGGAGAGATCCTCTATACTACACCACACAGAACAGATCCTCTATACTACACCACACAGGAGAGATCCTCTATAATACACCACACAGGACAGTTCCATCTATACTACACCACACAGGAGAGATCCTCTATACTACACCACACAGGAGAGATCCTCTTTACTACACCACACAGGAGAGATCCTCTATACTACACCACACAGGAGAGATCCTCTATACTACACCACACGGACAGATCCTCTATACTACACTACACAGGAGAGATCCTCTATACTACACCCCACATGAGAGATCCTCTATACTACACCACACAGGACAGATCCTCTATACTACACCACACAGGAGAGATCCTCTATACTACACCCCACAGGAGACATCCTCTATACTACACCACACAGGAGAGATCCTCTATACTACACCACACAGGACAGATCCTCTATACTACACCACACAGGACAGATCCTCTATACTACACCACACAGGAGAGATCCTCTATACTACACCACACAGGAGAGATCCTCTATACTACACCACACAGGACAGATCCACTATACTACACCACACAGAACAGATCCCCTATACTACACCACACAGGACAGATCCTCTATACTACACCACACAGGAGAGATCCTCTATACTACACCACACAGGAGAGATCCTCTATACTACACCACACAGGAGAGATCCTCTATACTACACCACACAGGACATATCCTCTATACTACACCACACAGGAGAGATCCTCTATACTACACCACACAGGACAGATCCTCTATACTACACCACAAAGGAGAGATCCTCTATACTACACCACACAGGAGAGATCCTCTATACTACATCACACAGGAGAGATCCTCTATACTACACCACACAGGTGAGATCCTCTATACTACACCACACAGGAGAGATCCTCTATACTACACCACACAGGAGAGATCCTCTATACTACACCACACAGGAGAGATCCTCTATACTACACCACACAGGAGAGATCCTCTATACTACACCACACAGGACAGATCCTCTTTACTACACCACACAGAAGAGATCCTCTATACTACACCACACAGGAGAGATCCTCTATACTACACCACACAGGAGAGATCCTCTATACTACACCACACAGGAGAGATCCTCTATACTACACCACACAGGAGAGATCCTCTATACTACACCACACAGGAGAGATCCTCTATACTACACCACACAGGACAGATCCATCTATACTACACCACACAGGAGAGATCCTCTATACTACACCACACAGGAGAGATCCTCTATACTACACCACACAGGGGAGATCCTCTATACTACACCACACAGGACAGATCCTCTATACTACACCACACAGGAGAGATCCTCTATACTACACTACACAGGAGAGATCCTCTATACTACACCACACAGGAGAGATCCTCTTTACTACACCATACAGGAGAGATCCTCTATACTACACCACACAGGAGAGATCCTCTATACTACACCACATAGGAGAGATCCTCTATACTACACTACACAGGAGAGATCCTCTATACTACAGCACACAGGAGAGATCCTCTATACTACACCACACAGGACAGATCCTCTATACTACACCACACAGGAGAGATCCTCTATAATACACCACACAGGACAGTTCAATCTATACTACACCACACAGGAGAGATCCTCTATACTACACCACACAGGAGAGATCCTCTATACTACACCACACAGGAGAGATCCTCTATACTACACCACACAGGAGAGATCCTCTATACTACACCACACGGACAGATCCTCTATACTACACTACACAGGAGAGATCCTCTATACTACACCCCACATGAGAGATCCTCTATACTACACCACACAGGACAGATCCTCTATACTACACCACATAGGAGAGATCCTCTATACTACACCACACAGGAGAGATCCTCTATACTACAGCACACAGGAGAGATCCTCTATACTACACCACACAGGACAGATCCTCTATACTACACCACACAGGAGAGATCCTCTATAATACACCACACAGGACAGTTCCATCTATACTACACCACACAGGAGAGATCCTCTATACTACACTACACAGGAGAGATCCTCTATACTACACCCCACATGAGAGATCCTCTATACTACACCACACAGGACAGATCCTCTATACTACACCACACAGGAGAGATCCTCTATACTACACCCCACAGGAGAGATCCTCTATACTACACCACACAGGAGAGATCCTCTATACTACACCACACAGGACAGATCCTCTATACTACACCACACAGGACAGATCCTCTATACTACACCACACAGGAGAGATCCTCTATACTACACCACACAGGAGAGATCCTCTATACTACACCACACAGGACAGATCCACTATACTACACCACACAGGACAGATCCCCTATACTACACCACACAGGACAGATACTCTATACTACACCACACAGGAGAGATCCTCTATACTACACCACACAGGAGAGATCCTCTATACTACACCACACAGGAGAGATCCTCTATACTACACCACACAGGACATATCCTCTATACTACACCACACAGGAGAGATCCTCTATACTACACCACACAGGACAGATCCTCTATACTACACCACAAAGGAGAGATCCTCTATACTACACCACACAGGAGAGATCCTCTATACTACATCACACAGGAGAGATCCTCTATACTACACCACACAGGTGAGATCCTCTATACTACACCACACAGGAGAGATCCTCTATACTACACCACACAGGAGAGATCCTCTATACTACACCACACAGGAGAGATCCTCTATACTACACCACACAGGAGAGATCCTCTATACTACACCACACAGGACAGATCCTCTTTACTACACCACACAGAAGAGATCCTCTATACTACACCACACAGGAGAGATCCTCTATACTACACCACACAGGAGAGATCCTCTATACTACACCACACAGGAGAGATCCTCTATACTACACCACACAGGAGAGATCCTCTATACTACACCACACAGGAGAGATCCTCTATACTACACCACACAGGACAGATCCATCTATACTACACCACACAGGAGAGATCCTCTATACTACACCACACAGGAGAGATCCTCTATACTACACCACACAGGGGAGATCCTCTATACTACACCACACAGGACAGATCCTCTATACTACACCACACAGGAGAGATCCTCTATACTACACTACACAGGAGAGATCCTCTATACTACACCACACAGGAGAGATCCTCTTTACTACACCATACAGGAGAGATCCTCTATACTACACCACACAGGAGAGATCCTCTATACTACACCACATAGGAGAGATCCTCTATACTACACCACACAGGAGAGATCCTCTATACTACAGCACACAGGAGAGATCCTCTATACTACACCACACAGGACAGATCCTCTATACTACACCACACAGGAGAGATCCTCTATAATACACCACACAGGAGAGATCCTCTATACTACACCACACAGGAGAGATCCTCTATACTACACCACACAGGAGAGATCCTCTATACTACACCACACAGGAGAGATCCTCTATACTACACCACACAGGAGAGATCCTCTATACTACACCACACAGGAGAGATCCTCTATACTACACCACACGGACAGATCCTCTATACTACACTACACAGGAGAGATCCTCTATACTACACCCCACATGAGAGATCCTCTATACTACACCACACAGGACAGATCCTCTATACTACACCACACAGGAGAGATCCTCTATACTACACCCCACAGGAGAGATCCTCTATACTACACCACACAGGAGAGATCCTCTATACTACACCACACAGGACAGATCCTCTATACTACACCACACAGGACAGATCCTCTATACTACACCACACAGGAGAGATCCTCTATACTACACCACACAGGAGAGATCCTCTATACTACACCACACAGGACAGATCCACTATACTACACCACACAGGACAGATCCCCTATACTACACCACACAGGACAGATCCTCTATACTACACCACACAGGAGAGATCCTCTATACTACACCACACAGGACAGATCCATCTATACTACACCATACAGGAGAGATCCTCTATACTACACCACACAGGAGAGATCCTCTATACTACACCACACAGGAGAGATCCTCTACACTACATCACACAGGACAGATCCTCTGTACTACACCACACAGGAGAGATCCTCTATACTACACCACAGAGGACAGATCCTCTATACTACACCACACAGGAGAGATCCTATATACTACACCACACAGGACAGATCCTCTATACTACACCACACAGGAGAGATCCTCTATACTACACCACACAGGAGAGATCTTCTATACTACACCACACGGGAGAGATCTCTCTATACTACACCACACAGGAGAGATCCTCTATACTACACCACACAGGACAGATCCTCTATACTACACCACACAGGACAGATCCATCTATACTACACCACACAGGAGAGATCCTCCATACTACACCACACAGGAGAGATCCTCTATACTACACCACACAGGAGAAATCTTCTATACTACACCACACAGGACAGATCCTCTATACTACACCCCACAGGAGAGATCCTCTATACTGCACCACACAGGAGAGATCCTCTATACTACACCACACAGGAGAGATCCTCTATACTGCACCACACAGGAGAGATCCTCTATACTACACCACACAGGAGAGATCCTCTATACTACACCCCACAGGAAAGATCCTCTATATTACACCACACAGGACAGATCCTCTATACTACACCACACAGGAGAGATCCTCTATACTACACCACACAGGAGAGATCCTCTATACTACACCACACAGGAGAGATCCTCTATACTACACCACACAGGAGAGATCCTCTATACTACACCACACAGGAGAGATCCTCTATACTACACCACACGGACAGATCCTCTATACTACACTACACAGGAGAGATCCTCTATACTACACCCCACATGAGAGATCCTCTATACTACACCACACAGGACAGATCCTCTATACTACACCACACAGGAGAGATCCTCTATACTACACCCCACAGGAGAGATCCTCTATACTACACCACACAGGAGAGATCCTCTATACTACACCACACAGGACAGATTCTCTATACTACACCACACAGGACAGATCCTCTATACTACACCACACAGGAGAGATCTTCTATACTACACCACACGGGAGAGATCTCTCTATACTACACCACACAGGAGAGATCCTCTATACTACACCACACAGGACAGATCCTCTATACTACACCACACAGGAGAGATCCTCTATACTACACCACACAGGAGAGATCCTCCATACTACACCACACAGGAGAGATCCTCTATACTACACCACACAGGAGAGATCTTCTATACTACACCACACAGGAGAGATCCTCTATACTACACCACACAGGACAGATCCTCTATACTACACCCCACAGGAGAGATCCTCTATACTGCACCACACAGGAGAGATCCTCTATGAGATCCTCTATACTACACCACACAGGAGAGATCCTCTATACTGCACCACACAGGAGAGATCCTCTATACTACACCACACAGGAGAGATCCTCTATACTACACCCCACAGGAGAGATCCTCTATATTACACCACACAGGACAGATCCTCTATACTACACCACACAGGAGAGATCCTCTATACTACACCACACAGGAGAGATCCTCTATACTACACCACACAGGAGAGATCCTCTATACTACACCACACAGGAGAGATCCTCTATACTACACCACACAGGAGAGATCCTCTATACTACACCACACAGGAGAGATCCTCTACACTACACCACACAGGAGAGATCCTCTATACTACACCACACAGGACAGATCCTCTGTACTACACCACACAGGAGAGATCCTCTATACTACACCACAGAGGACAGATCCTCTATACTACACCACACAGGAGAGATCCTCTATACTACACCACACAGGAGAGATCTTCTATACTACACCACACGGGAGAGATCCCTCTATACTACACCACATAGGAGAGATCCTCTATACTACACCACAGAGGACAGATCCTCTATACTACACCACACAGGAGAGATCCTCTATACTACACCACACAGGAGAGATCCTCTATACTACACCACACAGGAGAGATCCTCCATACTACACCACACAGGAGATATCCTCTATACTACACCACACAGGAGAGATCCTCTATACTACACCACACAGGAGAGATCCTCTATACTACACCACACAGGACAGATCCTCTATACTACACCCCACAGGAGAGATCCTCTATACTGCACCACACAGGAGAGATCCTCTATGAGATCCTCTATACTACACCACACAGGAGAGATCCTCTATACTACACCACACAGGAGAGATCCTCTATACTACACCACACAGGACAGATCCTCTATACTACACCACACAGGACAGATCCCCTATACTACACCACACAAGAGAGATCCTCTATACTACACCACACAGGAGAGATCCTCTATACTCCACCACACAGGACAGATCCACTATACTACACCACACAGGACAGATCCCCTATACTACACCACACAGGACAGATCCTCTATACTACACCACACAGGAGAGATCCTCTATACTACACCACACAGGAGAGATCCTCTATACTACACCACACAGGAGAGATCCTCTATACTACACCACACAGGACATATCCTCTATACTACACCACACAGGAGAGATCCTCTATACTACACCACACAGGACAGATCCTCTATACTACACCACAAAGGAGAGATCCTCTATACTACACCACACAGGAGAGATCCTCTATACTACATCACACAGGAGAGATCCTCTATACTACACCACACAGGTGAGATCCTCTATACTACACCACACAGGAGAGATCCTCTATACTACACCACACAGGAGAGATCCTCTATACTACACCACACAGGAGAGATCCTCTATACTACACCACACAGGAGAGATCCTCTATACTACACCACACAGGACAGATCCTCTATACTACACCACACAGGAGAGATCCTCTATACTACACCACACAGGAGAGATCCTCTATACTACACCACACAGGAGAGATCCTCTATACTACACCACACAGGACAGATCCTCTATACTACACCACACAGAAGAGATCCTCTATACTACACCACACAGGAGAGATCCTCTATACTACACCACACAGGAGAGATCCTCTATACTACACCACACAGGAGAGATCTTCTATACTACACTACACAGAAGAGATCCTCTATACTACACCACACAGGAGAGATCTTCTATACTACACCACACAGGAGAGATCTTCTATACTACACTACACAGGAGAGATCCTCTATACTACACCACACAGGAGAGATCCTCTATACTACACCACACAGGAGAGATCCTCTATACTACACCACACAGGACAGATCCTCTATACTACACCACACAGGAGAGATCCTCTATAATACACCACACAGGACAGTTCCATCTATACTACACCACACAGGAGAGATCCTCTATACTACACAACACAGGAGAGATCCTCTATACTACACCACACAGGAGAGATCCTCTATACTACACCACACAGGAGAGATCCTCTATACTGCACCACACAGGAGAGATCCTCTATACTACACCACACAGGACAGATTCTCTATACTACACTACACAGGAGAGATCCTCTATACTACACCCCACATGAGAGATCCTCTATACTACACCACACAGGACAGATCCTCTATACTACACCACACAGGAGAGATCCTCTATACTACACCCCACAGGAGAGATCCTCTATACTACACCACACAGGAGAGATCCTCTATACTACGCCACACAGGACAGATCCTCTATACTACACCACACAGGACAGATCCCCTATACTACACTACACAAGAGAGATCCTCTATACTACACCACACAGGAGAGATCCTCTATACTACACCCCACAGGACAGATCCACTATACTACACCACACAGGACAGATCCCCTATACTACACCACACAGGACAGATCCTCTATACTACACCACACAGGAGAGATCCTCTATACTACACCACACAGGAGAGATCCTCTATACTACACCACACAGGAGAGATCCTCTATACTACATCACACAGGACATATCCTCTATACTACACCACACAGGAGAGATCCTCTATACTACACCACACAGGACAGATCCTCTATACTACACCACAAAGGAGAGATCCTCTATACTACACCACACAGGAGAGATCCTCTATACTACATCACACAGGAGAGATCCTCTATACTACACCACACAGGTGAGATCCTCTATACTACACCACACAGGAGAGATCCTCTATACTACACCACACAGGAGAGATCCTCTATACTACACCACACAGGAGAGATCCTCTATACTACACCACACAGGAGAGATCCTCTATACTACACCACACAGGAGAGATCCTCTATACTACACCACACATGACAGATCCTCTTTACTACACCACACAGAAGAGATCCTCTATACTACACCACACAGGAGAGATCCTCTATACTACACCACACAGGAGAAATCCTCTATACTACACCACACAGGATAGATCTTCTATACTACACTACACAGAAGAGATCCTCTATACTACACCACACAGGAGAGATCTTCTATACTACACCACACAGGAGAGATCTTCTATACTACACTACACAGGAGAGATCCTCTATACTACACCACACAGGAGAGATCCTCTATACTACACCACACAGGAGAGATCCTCTATACTACACCACACAGGAGAAATCCTCTATACTACACCACACAGGAGAGATCCTCTATAATACACCACACAGGACAGTTCCATCTATACTACACCACACAGGAGAGATCCTCTATACTACACCACACAGGAGAGATCCTCTATACTACATCACACAGGAGAGATCTTCTATACTACACCACACAGGAGAGATCTTCTATACTACACTACACAGGAGAGATCCTCTATACTACACCACACAGGAGAGATCCTCTATACTACACCACACAGGAGAGATCCTCTATACTACACCACACAGGACAGATCCTCTATACTACACCACACAGGAGAGATCCTCTATAATACACCACACAGGACAGTTCCATCTATACTACACCACACAGGAGAGATCCTCTATACTACACCACACAGGAGAGATCCTCTATACTACACCACACAGGAGAGATACTCTATACTACACCACACAGGAGAGATCCTCTATACTGCACCACACAGGAGAGATCCTCTATACTACACCACACAGGACAGATCCTCTATACTACACTACACAGGAGAGATCCTCTATACTACACCCCACATGAGAGATCCTCTATACTACACCACACAGGACAGATCCTCTATACTACACCACACAGGAGAGATCCTCTATACTACACCCCACAGGAGAGATCCTCTATACTACACCACACAGGAGAGATCCTCTATACTACACCACACAGGACAGATCCTCTATACTACACCACACAGGACAGATCCCCTATACTACACCACACAAGAGAGATCCTCTATACTACACCACACAGGAGAGATCCTCTATACTACACCACACAGGACAGATCCACTATACTACACCACACAGGACAGATCCCCTATACTACACCACACAGGACAGATCCTCTATACTACACCACACAGGACAGATCCTCTATACTACACCACACAGGAGAGATCCTCTATACTACACCACACAGGAGAGATCCTCTATACTACACCACACAGGACATATCCTCTATACTACACCACACAGGAGAGATCCTCTATACTACACCACACAGGACAGATCCTCTATACTACACCACAAAGGAGAGATCCTCTATACTACACCACACAGGAGAGATCCTCTATACTACATCACAGAGGAGAGATCCTCTATACTACACCACACAGGTGAGATCCTCTATACTACACCACACAGGAGAGATCCTCTATACTACACCACACAGGAGAGATCCTCTATACTACACCACACAGGAGAGATCCTCTATACTACACCACACAGGAGAGATCCTCTATACTACACCACACAGGACAGATCCTCTTTACTACACCACACAGAAGAGATCCTCTATACTACACCACACAGGAGAGATCCTCTATACTACACCACACAGGAGAGATCCTCTATACTACACCACACAGGAGAGATCCTCTATACTACACCACACAGGAGAGATCCTCTATACTACACCACACAGGACAGATCCATCTATACTACACCACACAGGAGAGATCCTCTATACTACACCACACAGGAGAGATCCTCTATACTACACCACACAGGGGAGATCCTCTATACTACACCACACAGGACAGATCCTCTATACTACACCACACAGGAGAGATCCTCTATACTACACTACACAGGAGAGATCCTCTATACTACACCACACAGGAGAGATCCTCTATACTACACCATACAGGAGAGATCCTCTATACTACACCACACAGGAGAGATCCTCTATACTACACCACATAGGAGAGATCCTCTATACTACACCACACAGGAGAGATCCTCTATACTACAGCACACAGGAGAGATCCTCTATACTACACCACACAGAACAGATCCTCTATACTACACCACACAGGAGAGATCCTCTATAATACACCACACAGGACAGTTCCATCTATACTACACCACACAGGAGAGATCCTCTATACTACACCACACAGGAGAGATCCTCTATACTACACCACACAGGAGAGATCCTCTATACTACACCACACAGGAGAGATCCTCTATACTACACCACACGGACAGATCCTCTATACTACACCCCACAGGAGACATCCTCTATACTACACCACACAGGAGAGATCCTCTATACTACACCACACAGGACAGATCCTCTATACTACACCACACAGGACAGATCCTCTATACTACACCACACAGGAGAGATCCTCTATACTACACCACACAGGAGAGATCCTCTATACTACACCACACAGGACAGATCCACTATACTACACCACACAGAACAGATCCCCTATACTACACCACACAGGACAGATCCTCTATACTACACCACACAGGAGAGATCCTCTATACTACACCACACAGGAGAGATCCTCTATACTACACCACACAGGAGAGATCCTCTATACTACACCACACAGGACATATCCTCTATACTACACCACACAGGAGAGATCCTCTATACTACACCACACAGGACAGATCCTCTATACTACACCACAAAGGAGAGATCCTCTATACTACACCACACAGGAGAGATCCTCTATACTACATCACACAGGAGAGATCCTCTATACTACACCACACAGGTGAGATCCTCTATACTACACCACACAGGAGAGATCCTCTATACTACACCACACAGGAGAGATCCTCTATACTACACCACACAGGACAGATCCTCTTTACTACACCACACAGAAGAGATCCTCTATACTACACCACACAGGAGAGATCCTCTATACTACACCACACAGGAGAGATCCTCTATACTACACCACACAGGAGAGATCCTCTATACTACACCACACAGGAGAGATCCTCTATACTACACCACACAGGAGAGATCCTCTATACTACACCACACAGGACAGATCCATCTATACTACACCACACAGGAGAGATCCTCTATACTACACCACACAGGAGAGATCCTCTATACTACACCACACAGGGGAGATCCTCTATACTACACCACACAGGACAGATCCTCTATACTACACCACACAGGAGAGATCCTCTATACTACACTACACAGGAGAGATCCTCTATACTACACCACACAGGAGAGATCCTCTTTACTACACCATACAGGAGAGATCCTCTATACTACACCACACAGGAGAGATCCTCTATACTACACCACATAGGAGAGATCCTCTATACTACACCACACAGGAGAGATCCTCTATACTACAGCACACAGGAGAGATCCTCTATACTACACCACACAGGACAGATCCTCTATACTACACCACACAGGAGAAATCCTCTATAATACACCAAACAGGACAGTTCAATCTATACTACACCACACAGGAGAGATCCTCTATACTACACCACACAGGAGAGATCCTCTATACTACACCACACAGGAGAGATCCTCTATACTACACCACACAGGAGAGATCCTCTATACTACACCACACAGGAGAGATCCTCTATACTACACCACACGGACAGATCCTCTATACTACACTACACAGGAGAGATCCTCTATACTACACCCCACATGAGAGATCCTCTATACTACACCACACAGGACAGATCCTCTATACTACACCACATAGGAGAGATCCTCTATACTACACCACACAGGAGAGATCCTCTATACTACAGCACACAGGAGAGATCCTCTATACTACACCACACAGGACAGATCCTCTATACTACACCACACAGGAGAGATCCTCTATAATACACCACACAGGACAGTTCCATCTATACTACACCACACAGGAGAGATCCTCTATACTACACCACACAGGAGAGATCCTCTATACTACACCACACAGGAGAGATCCTCTATACTACACCACACAGGAGAGATCCTCTATACTACACCACACGGACAGATCCTCTATACTACACTACACAGGAGAGATCCTCTATACTACACCCCACATGAGAGATCCTCTATACTACACCACACAGGACAGATCCTCTATACTACACCACACAGGAGAGATCCTCTATACTACACCCCACAGGAGAGATCCTCTATACTACACCACACAGGAGAGATCCTCTATACTACACCACACAGGACAGATCCTCTATACTACACCACACAGGACAGATCCTCTATACTACACCACACAGGAGAGATCCTCTATACTACACCACACAGGAGAGATCCTCTATACTACACCACACAGGACAGATCCACTATACTACACCACACAGGACAGATCCCCTATACTACACCACACAGGACAGATACTCTATACTACACCACACAGGAGAGATCCTCTATACTACACCACACAGGAGAGATCCTCTATACTACACCACACAGGAGAGATCCTCTATACTACACCACACAGGACATATCCTCTATACTACACCACACAGGAGAGATCCTCTATACTACACCACACAGGACAGATCCTCTATACTACACCACAAAGGAGAGATCCTCTATACTACACCACACAGGAGAGATCCTCTATACTACATCACACAGGAGAGATCCTCTATACTACACCACACAGGTGAGATCCTCTATACTACACCACACAGGAGAGATCCTCTATACTACACCACACAGGAGAGATCCTCTATACTACACCACACAGGAGAGATCCTCTATACTACACCACACAGGAGAGATCCTCTATACTACACCACACAGGACAGATCCTCTTTACTACACCACACAGAAGAGATCCTCTATACTACACCACACAGGAGAGATCCTCTATACTACACCACACAGGAGAGATCCTCTATACTACACCACACAGGAGAGATCCTCTATACTACACCACACAGGAGAGATCCTCTATACTACACCACACAGGAGAGATCCTCTATACTACACCACACAGGACAGATCCATCTATACTACACCACACAGGAGAGATCCTCTATACTACACCACACAGGAGAGATCCTCTATACTACACCACACAGGGGAGATCCTCTATACTACACCACACAGGACAGATCCTCTATACTACACCACACAGGAGAGATCCTCTATACTACACTACACAGGAGAGATCCTCTATACTACACCACACAGGAGAGATCCTCTTTACTACACCATACAGGAGAGATCCTCTATACTACACCACACAGGAGAGATCCTCTATACTACACCACATAGGAGAGATCCTCTATACTACACCACACAGGAGAGATCCTCTATACTACAGCACACAGGAGAGATCCTCTATACTACACCACACAGGACAGATCCTCTATACTACACCACACAGGAGAGATCCTCTATAATACACCACACAGGAGAGATCCTCTATACTACACCACACAGGAGAGATCCTCTATACTACACCACACAGGAGAGATCCTCTATACTACACCACACAGGAGAGATCCTCTATACTACACCACACAGGAGAGATCCTCTATACTACACCACACAGGAGAGATCCTCTATACTACACCACACGGACAGATCCTCTATACTACACTACACAGGAGAGATCCTCTATACTACACCCCACATGAGAGATCCTCTATACTACACCACACAGGACAGATCCTCTATACTACACCACACAGGAGAGATCCTCTATACTACACCCCACAGGAGAGATCCTCTATACTACACCACACAGGAGAGATCCTCTATACTACACCACACAGGACAGATCCTCTATACTACACCACACAGGACAGATCCTCTATACTACACCACACAGGAGAGATCCTCTATACTACACCACACAGGAGAGATCCTCTATACTACACCACACAGGACAGATCCACTATACTACACCACACAGGACAGATCCCCTATACTACACCACACAGGACAGATCCTCTATACTACACCACACAGGAGAGATCCTCTATACTACACCACACAGGACAGATCCATCTATACTACACCATACAGGAGAGATCCTCTATACTACACCACACAGGAGAGATCCTCTATACTACACCACACAGGAGAGATCCTCTACACTACATCACACAGGACAGATCCTCTGTACTACACCACACAGGAGAGATCCTCTATACTACACCACAGAGGACAGATCCTCTATACTACACCACACAGGAGAGATCCTCTATACTACACCACACAGGACAGATCCTCTATACTACACCACACAGGAGAGATCCTCTATACTACACCACACAGGAGAGATCTTCTATACTACACCACACGGGAGAGATCTCTCTATACTACACCACACAGGAGAGATCCTCTATACTACACCACACAGGACAGATCCTCTATACTACACCACACAGGACAGATCCATCTATACTACACCACACAGGAGAGATCCTCCATACTACACCACACAGGAGAGATCCTCTATACTACACCACACAGGAGAGATCTTCTATACTACACCACACAGGACAGATCCTCTATACTACACCCCACAGGAGAGATCCTCTATACTGCACCACACAGGAGAGATCCTCTATACTACACCACACAGGAGAGATCCTCTATACTGCACCACACAGGAGAGATCCTCTATACTACACCACACAGGAGAGATCCTCTATACTACACCCCACAGGAAAGATCCTCTATATTACACCACACAGGACAGATCCTCTATACTACACCACACAGGAGAGATCCTCTATACTACACCACACAGGAGAGATCCTCTATACTACACCACACAGGAGAGATCCTCTATACTACACCACACAGGAGAGATCCTCTATACTACACCACACAGGAGAGATCCTCTATACTACACCACACGGACAGATCCTCTATACTACACTACACAGGAGAGATCCTCTATACTACACCCCACATGAGAGATCCTCTATACTACACCACACAGGACAGATCCTCTATACTACACCACACAGGAGAGATCCTCTATACTACACCCCACAGGAGAGATCCTCTATACTACACCACACAGGAGAGATCCTCTATACTACACCACACAGGACAGATTCTCTATACTACACCACACAGGACAGATCCTCTATACTACACCACACAGGAGAGATCCTCTATACTACACCACACAGGAGAGATCCTCTATACTACACCACACAGGACAGATCCACTATACTACACCACACAGGACAGATCCCCTATACTACACCACACAGGACAGATCCTCTATACTACACCACACAGGAGAGATCCTCTATACTACACCACACAGGACAGATCCATCTATACTACACCATACAGGAGAGATCCTCTATACTACACCACACAGGAGAGATCCTCTATACTACACCACACAGGAGAGATCCTCTACACTACACCACACAGGACAGATCCTCTGTACTACACCACACAGGAGAGATCCTCTATACTACACCACAGAGGACAGATCCTCTATACTACACCACACAGGGGAGATCCTCTATACTACACCACACAGGACAGATCCTCTATACTACACCACACAGGAGAGATCCTCTATACTACACTACACAGGAGAGATCCTCTATACTACACCACACAGGAGAGATCCTCTTTACTACACCATACAGGAGAGATCCTCTATACTACACCACACAGGAGAGATCCTCTATACTACACCACATAGGAGAGATCCTCTATACTACACCACACAGGAGAGATCCTCTATACTACAGCACACAGGAGAGATCCTCTATACTACACCACACAGGACAGATCCTCTATACTACACCACACAGGAGAGATCCTCTATAATACACCACACAGGAGAGATCCTCTATACTACACCACACAGGAGAGATCCTCTATACTACACCACACAGGAGAGATCCTCTATACTACACCACACAGGAGAGATCCTCTATACTACACCACACAGGAGAGATCCTCTATACTACACCACACAGGAGAGATCCTCTATACTACACCACACGGACAGATCCTCTATACTACACTACACAGGAGAGATCCTCTATACTACACCCCACATGAGAGATCCTCTATACTACACCACACAGGACAGATCCTCTATACTACACCACACAGGAGAGATCCTCTATACTACACCCCACAGGAGAGATCCTCTATACTACACCACACAGGAGAGATCCTCTATACTACACCACACAGGACAGATCCTCTATACTACACCACACAGGACAGATCCTCTATACTACACCACACAGGAGAGATCCTCTATACTACACCACACAGGAGAGATCCTCTATACTACACCACACAGGACAGATCCACTATACTACACCACACAGGACAGATCCCCTATACTACACCACACAGGACAGATCCTCTATACTACACCACACAGGAGAGATCCTCTATACTACACCACACAGGACAGATCCATCTATACTACACCATACAGGAGAGATCCTCTATACTACACCACACAGGAGAGATCCTCTATACTACACCACACAGGAGAGATCCTCTACACTACATCACACAGGACAGATCCTCTGTACTACACCACACAGGAGAGATCCTCTATACTACACCACAGAGGACAGATCCTCTATACTACACCACACAGGAGAGATCCTCTATACTACACCACACAGGACAGATCCTCTATACTACACCACACAGGAGAGATCCTCTATACTACACCACACAGGAGAGATCTTCTATACTACACCACACGGGAGAGATCTCTCTATACTACACCACACAGGAGAGATCCTCTATACTACACCACACAGGACAGATCCTCTATACTACACCACACAGGACAGATCCATCTATACTACACCACACAGGAGAGATCCTCCATACTACACCACACAGGAGAGATCCTCTATACTACACCACACAGGAGAGATCTTCTATACTACACCACACAGGACAGATCCTCTATACTACACCCCACAGGAGAGATCCTCTATACTGCACCACACAGGAGAGATCCTCTATACTACACCACACAGGAGAGATCCTCTATACTGCACCACACAGGAGAGATCCTCTATACTACACCACACAGGAGAGATCCTCTATACTACACCCCACAGGAAAGATCCTCTATATTACACCACACAGGACAGATCCTCTATACTACACCACACAGGAGAGATCCTCTATACTACACCACACAGGAGAGATCCTCTATACTACACCACACAGGAGAGATCCTCTATACTACACCACACAGGAGAGATCCTCTATACTACACCACACAGGAGAGATCCTCTATACTACACCACACGGACAGATCCTCTATACTACACTACACAGGAGAGATCCTCTATACTACACCCCACATGAGAGATCCTCTATACTACACCACACAGGACAGATCCTCTATACTACACCACACAGGAGAGATCCTCTATACTACACCCCACAGGAGAGATCCTCTATACTACACCACACAGGAGAGATCCTCTATACTACACCACACAGGACAGATTCTCTATACTACACCACACAGGACAGATCCTCTATACTACACCACACAGGAGAGATCCTCTATACTACACCACACAGGAGAGATCCTCTATACTACACCACACAGGACAGATCCACTATACTACACCACACAGGACAGATCCCCTATACTACACCACACAGGACAGATCCTCTATACTACACCACACAGGAGAGATCCTCTATACTACACCACACAGGACAGATCCATCTATACTACACCATACAGGAGAGATCCTCTATACTACACCACACAGGAGAGATCCTCTATACTACACCACACAGGAGAGATCCTCTACACTACACCACACAGGACAGATCCTCTGTACTACACCACACAGGAGAGATCCTCTATACTACACCACAGAGGACAGATCCTCTATACTACACCACACAGGAGAGATCCTCTATACTACACCACACAGGACAGATCCTCTATACTACACCACACAGGAGAGATCCTCTATACTACACCACACAGGAGAGATCTTCTATACTACACCACACGGGAGAGATCTCTCTATACTACACCACACAGGAGAGATCCTCTATACTACACCACACAGGACAGATCCTCTATACTACACCACACAGGAGAGATCCTCTATACTACACCACACAGGAGAGATCCTCCATACTACACCACACAGGAGAGATCCTCTATACTACACCACACAGGAGAGATCTTCTATACTACACCACACAGGAGAGATCCTCTATACTACACCACACAGGACAGATCCTCTATACTACACCCCACAGGAGAGATCCTCTATACTGCACCACACAGGAGAGATCCTCTATGAGATCCTCTATACTACACCACACAGGAGAGATCCTCTATACTGCACCACACAGGAGAGATCCTCTATACTACACCACACAGGAGAGATCCTCTATACTACACCCCACAGGAGAGATCCTCTATATTACACCACACAGGACAGATCCTCTATACTACACCACACAGGAGAGATCCTCTATACTACACCACACAGGAGAGATCCTCTATACTACACCACACAGGAGAGATCCTCTATACTACACCACACAGGAGAGATCCTCTATACTACACCACACAGGAGAGATCCTCTATACTACACCACACAGGAGAGATCCTCTACACTACACCACACAGGAGAGATCCTCTATACTACACCACACAGGACAGATCCTCTGTACTACACCACACAGGAGAGATCCTCTATACTACACCACAGAGGACAGATCCTCTATACTACACCACACAGGAGAGATCCTCTATACTACACCACACAGGAGAGATCTTCTTTACTACACCACACGGGAGAGATCCCTCTATACTACACCACACAGGAGAGATCCTCTATACTACACCACAGAGGACAGATCCTCTATACTACACCACACAGGAGAGATCCTCTATACTACA
Source organism: Hyla sarda (assembly GCF_029499605.1). Lineage (NCBI taxonomy): Eukaryota > Metazoa > Chordata > Amphibia > Anura > Hylidae > Hyla > Hyla sarda. The sequence continues at coordinate 55,840,901 of NC_079191.1, read as the reverse complement.
CCACACAGGAGAGATCCTCTATACTACACCACACAGGAGAGATCCTCCATACTACACCACACAGGAGAGATCCTCTATACTACACCACACAGGAGAGATCCTCTATACTACACCACACAGGAGAGATCCTCTATACTACACCACACAGGACAGATCCTCTATACTACACCCCACAGGAGAGATCCTCTATACTGCACCACACAGGAGAGATCCTCTATGAGATCCTCTATACTACACCACACAGGAGAGATCCTCTATACTGCACCACACAGGAGAGATCCTCTATACTACACCACACAGGACAGATCCTCTATACTACACTACACATGAGAGATCCTCTATACTACATCCCACAGGAGAGATCCTCTATACTACACCACACAGGACAGATCCTCTATACTACACCACACAGGAGAGATCCTCTATACTACACCCCACAGGAGAGATCCTCTATACTACACCCCACAGGAGAGATCCTCTATACTACACCACACAGGACAGATCCTCTATACTACACCACACAGGACAGATCCTCTGTACTACACCACACAGGAGAGATCCTCTATACTACACCACACAGGAGAGATCCTCTATACTACACCACACAGGACAGATCCACTATACTACACCACACAGGACAGATCCCCTATACTACACCACACAGGACAGATCCTCTATACTACACCACACAGGAGAGATCCTCTATACTACACCACACAGGACAGATCCATCTATACTACACCACACAGGAGAGATCCTCTATACTACACCACACAGGAGAGATCCTCTATACTACACCACACAGGAGAGATCCTCTACACTACACCACACAGGACAGATCCTCTGTACTACACCACACAGGAGAGATCCTCTATACTACACCACAGAGGACAGATCCTCTATACTACACCACACAGGAGAGATCCTCTATACTACACCACAAAGGACAGATCCTCTATACTACACCACACAGGAGAGATCCTCTATACTACACCACACAGGAGAGATCCTCTATACTACACCACACGGGAGAGATCTTTCTATACTACACCACACAGGAGAGATCCTCTATACTACACCACACAGGAGAGATCCTCTATACTACACCACACAGGAGAGATCCTCTATACTACACCACACAGGAGAGATCCTCCACACTACACCACACAGGAGAGATCCTCTATACTACACCACACAGGAGAGATCTTCTATACTACACCACACAGGAGAGATCCTCTATACTACACCACACAGGAGAGATCCTCCATACTACACCACACAGGAGAGATCCTCTATACTACACCACACAGGAGAGATCTTCTATACTACACCACACAGGAGAGATCCTCTATACTACACCACACAGGACAGATCCTCTATACTACACCCCACAGGAGAGATCCTCTATACTGCACCACACAGGAGAGATCCTCTATACTACACCACACAGGAGAGATCCTCTATACTACACCACACAGGAGAGATCCTCTATACTACACCACACAGAAGAGATCCTCTATACTACACCACACAGGAGAGATCCTCTATACTACACCCCACAGGGGAGATCCTCTATACTACACCACACAGGACAGATCCTCTGTACTACACCACACAGGAGAGATCCTCTATACTACACCACAGAGGACAGATCCTCTATACTACACCCCACAGGAGAGATCCTCTATACTACACCACACAGGAGAGATCCTCTATACTACACCACACAGGACAGATCCTCTATACTACACCACACAGGACAGATCCTCTGTACTACACCACACAGGAGAGATCCTCTATACTACACCACACAGGAGAGATCCTCTATACTACACCACACAGGACAGATCCACTATACTACACCACACAGGACAGATCCCCTATACTACACCACATAGGACAGATCCTCTATACTACACCACACAGGAGAGATCCTCTATACTACACCACACAGGACAGATCCATCTATACTACACCACACAGGAGAGATCCTCTATACTACACCACACAGGAGAGATCCTCTATACTACACCACACAGGAGAGATCCTCTACACTACACCACACAGGACAGATCCTCTGTACTACACCACACAGGAGAGATCCTCTATACTACACCACAGAGGACAGATCCTCTATACTACACCACACAGGAGAGATCCTCTATACTACAGCACACAGGACAGATCCTCTATACTACACCACACAGGAGAGATCCTCTATACTACACCACACAGGAGAGATCTTCTATACTACACCACACGGGAGAGATCTTTCTATACTACACCACACAGGAGAGATCCTCTATACTACACCACACAGGAGAGATCCTCTATACTACACCACACAGGAGAGATCCTCTATACTACACCACACAGGAGAGATCCTCCATACTACACCACACAGGAGAGATCCTCTATACTACACCACACAGGAGAGATCTTCTATACTACACCACACAGGAGAGATCCTCTATACTACACCACACAGGAGAGATCCTCCATACTACACCACACAGGAGAGATCCTCTATACTACACCACACAGGAGAGATCTTCTATACTACACCACACAGGAGAGATCCTCTATACTACACCACACAGGACAGATCCTCTATACTACACCCCACAGGAGAGATCCTCTATACTGCACCACACAGGAGAGATCCTCTATACTACACCACACAGGAGAGATCCTCTATACTACACCACACAGGACAGATCCTCTATACTACACCCCACAGGAGAGATCCTCTATACTACACCACACAGAAGAGATCCTCTATACTACACCACACAGGAGAGATCCTCTATACTACACCCCACAGGGGAGATCCTCTATACTACACCACACAGGACAGATCCTCTATACTACACCACACAGGACAGATCCTCTATACTACACCACACAGGAGAGATCCTCTATACTACACCACACAGGACAGATCCTCTATACTACACCACACAGGAGAGATCTTCTATACTACACCACACAGGACAGATCCTCTATACTACACCACACAGGACAGATCCTCTATACTACACCACACAGGACAGATCCTCTTTACTACACCACACAGGACAGATCCTCTATACTACACCACACAGGACAGATCCTCTATACTACACCACACAGGACGGATCCTCTATACTACACCACACAGGACAGATCCTCTATACTACACCACACAGGACAGATCCTCTATACTACACCACACAGGACAGATCCTCTTTACTACACCACACAGGACAGATCCTCTATACTACACCACACAGGAGAGATCCTCTGTACTACACCACACAGGAGAGATCCCCTATACTACACCACACAGGACAGATCCTCTATACTACACCACACAGGACAGATCCTCTTTACTACACCACACAGGACAGATCCTCTATACTACACCACACAGGAGAGATCCTCTATACTACACCACACATGACAGATCCTCTATACTACACCACACAGGACAGATCCTCTATACTACACCACACAGGACGGATCCTCTATACTACACCACACAGGACAGATCCTCTATACTACACCACACAGGACAGATCCTCTATACTATACCACACAGGAGAGATCCTCTATACTACACCACACAGGAGAGATCCTCTATACTACACCACACAGGAGATATCCTCTATACTACACCACACAGGACAGATCCCCTATACTACACCACACAGGACAGATCCTCTATACTACACCATACAGGACAGATCCTCTTTACTACACCACACAGGACAGATCCTCTATACTACACCACACAGGAGAGATCCTCTATACTACACCACACATGACAGATCCTCTATACTACACCACACAGGACAGATCCTCTATACTACACCACACAGGACGGATCCTCTATACTACACCACAAAGGACAGATCCCCTATACTACACCACACAGGACAGATCATCTATACTACACCACACAGGAGAGATCCTCTATACCACACCACACAGGACAGATCCTCTATACTATACCACACAGGAGAGATCCTCTATACTACACCACACAGGAGAGATTCTCTATACTACACCGCGCAGGAGAGATTATTTGTCCTCTTTGAAATAAGTATCAGTTATAAAAAAAAAAAAAAACTATATTTATGAATGCGTTGCATTTTTCTACTTTAAATTGCACACATGTACATGTTAAATTGAATTCCTTATGACCCCCCCCCCCCCCAGCCGTAAAGAAATGATTTGACACTTTGTTGCACATCAGTAGGGATGAAAAGACTATCCATGAAGCATGTACATGACAAAATCCCATTTTGATTTACCGCACCACATCTAGGTCATTAAGTGTAGCATGAAATACAAATATAAGTCTCTTTGAATCGCTCCATAGAAAACGGTTTTATGTTTCAGGCGCAGACAGTAAAGCTCTTCTTTATTCACGTAATTTTCTATCTGTCATCAGTGTGTGATTCAAGCCACATCCTGTTCATTTGTGTTTCCTGTGAAATGCGTTGCGGAGAGGAGCAGCTGACCCTACGGGATGAGAACATACATTACATCAGCTGAGCCTCCTTACATCCAGCATATGTACAGTTCATTATAGAGGAGTCTAATCGGATAAGTGTCTACAGGGGCCTTTTTATGCGGGCTAGGAAGCTCCATCTTATCAGCGGCTACCACAAATATCACGTGAAATAAATAATATCCGGACGTTATAAAAGACGACCATGACGATGATGAAGTTACATGATTAGCATTGCAAATGCTGCAGAATGAATCTTGATTTCGACTAATGGATGTATTGTTTTGAATCAATCTATTGTCCGGGTCTGTGGAACGCGTGTGTAGGAGGGGAGAACACTGACGGTTATATTCTAGCAAATTATGTCTCAGCTGCTTCCATTATTTCATTATAATACTGAAATAGCCTATATTTTTTAAATATTCTGCTTCAGATTTTTTCTTGTTCTCTTATTTTTTTATTCATGGTGCAAGACAACATTATATTTCCAATACACCAAAAAAAAGCCCATAGATGTGATTGCACCATAAGACAATGCAATATCACTCAAGTGTATAATGTCAGTGTTGATGTGCGTGCCGCACATCAACACTGACATTATACACTTGAGTGATATTGTGTTGTCTTATGGTGCAATCACATATATGGGCTTTTTTTGGTGTATTGGAAATAATATATTAATGGATTATGCTCTGAGATTTTTTTTCTAACAATTGCCACTAACATCATGTAGCACGGACAGCGAAAGATGTGCCTCTTAATAAATCTGGGTCATCTAACTCCAATGTGTCATTTTATCAAGAACGACATATGATACATTACAAGACCGATCATGACAAATTATCCTCTGTTCTTCCATTTTTAAGAGAAAATAGCCCAGGAATCAGCCGGCATGGTGGTATGGTGGTTGGCGCTGTTACCTTGAAACACTCTAGCTGTTGCAAAATTGCAACTCCCAGCATGCCTGGACTGCCAAATAGCTGGAGAGCCACATGTTGGGGACCACTGTCCTAATAATGGGACCATTTACTTCCTAAATAACAGTTCTACACAATGCTCAGGCACTATCATTACAGGCTGATAGGAAGCCTTACAATTGCCATATCTAGTCCCATCGAAATGACTTTATACAGAGTATATCCACATCAATGTCATCTGAAAATTGTAGTGTGTATCATACGGTACCCTTACAGCTATCGCATTAGTTATAAGGAGATTGAAGTTAATGGGGTGTCTCCCCCTTTACAATGTGACCACATCCAGCACCACCTGTGACAATCTGATTTTTCCAGAGAAAGCCAATGGCCGGCAGACAAATTTAGCATTACATGAGGGATGGACCAAAGCCAGTTGAGTCTGGCTCTAGCCAAAAAAATGTGAGGACGTCTCATAGCTCTGGTCTTGCTAGGTAGATCAGTTAGTCAGTGTTTAACCTGCTTGTGTGGTATCCCAGTACCGGATGTTGTCCAGTCGGCTAAATGTTGCATTAGGCATTCCTAGTGTCTCTGTTCTGGGCCCACGACTCTAGGGTATATTGTGTTGTGTTTTGCTGCCATTTTATGTTATGTGATAATTCCCAATGTTACTTTTACTTTAAGAGAAGTCTTGCAGAGTGAACCAGGTGATCCTGATGCCCCAGTGGGAGCCCCCTACCTTAGCCTTATGTAGTGTAGGGCGGAGGAGCTGTTCAGTAGTGTTCTTAGAGATGAGGTACAGTGTGGAGAAGTGTGAGAAGTGTGAGGAGGGCTTAGGAGAGAAGAAAAATGAAATCTGCAGCCACACAATTAGCAGGAACACCATTGCAAGCCTGGCGATAAGTTCAAAGCTCCGGGGTAATATTCTTCAGTCAGAAAGTCTAAAGGTCAGTGTGGGTTGCCATCGGTCCCAATCTCAATTCAGCTATGTGGAAGCAATTACAAGTCCCAGCAAGGCAAGAGGCTTCCCCGGGTCACGATGCCCTTCCACTGCACAAATCTGTACTGTGAAGACTTTACCGTCAGTCCTGCCTCAGTAAAGATAGTTTTTTGTAAAGCTGCTTTGTGGTCATTATTGCCCCAGCGCTTTGCCCAGGAGAGCTTTCTAAACCTTGGAACGTGGAGGTTAACGTTATTCTGGCGTCACTAACTGTGTATTACATCATTCACCCCGTAAACACTACACTAGGCTCTATTAGGAAGCCTAGACATTTACCCGCTAAAACTAAAGCCTGCGGCAAGCAAGATAACCTAGCCTTGTCTGGACTGCTGACCAAGCCTGCTGCAAGAACAAGTTAAGCAAGAACCCTTCTGCACACACTGATCTCTTTGTGGGCTTCCAGCTGGAGTAAGTGCTGTGTGGCTAAATACATCAAAAATTTATTGTGCGTGTACGCCCTGTGATAGGCTATTATGCCGCAAAAGTAAACTACCGCACAGTTAACCGGTCTGTGTGAGTAATGTATTTGCACCACAATAACCTAACCTGTGTAGCCCTTCCACAGCAGCGTTTTAACTGGTCTGTGTCTTTGTATTACTACCAACAACCAAAAGGCTAGAAGCATATTACAAACTTTTAGTTAGTTTATCCATGACCAAATGTCCACACATCCCCTTTAAGAGCTGTTACTTTACCCTATGCTAAAGTAGATTCTGCGCAGTGACATCTAATATCGTTCATCCTGTTTGCAAGTTACAAGAGTGTCCGAGGCTTTACTGCTGCACTTCAAGGGGTTGTACCATCCTGCTTTTTCACTCCTATTAACTTTTTTGGGATTTGTGCACAGAGTTAAGTAAACAGCTTAGCTTGTGGGGCTACTTAGTTTGCGTAACTCTTTTAAAGTCAATCCAATTTATGCAAATTGAATAGGTTCCAGCTTCAGTTGCTTTTGGCTTTTCCAACCACCTCTTGTTGCTGCAAGCAGGCATCAAGTGGTCAGAAAAGTGAAACAGCAAGATGGGACAATCCCTTTAACATCACGGGTACATCCCCAGACATCTCACCACATGTACCCTGGGGTCAAAGACTTCCTAAACTGTGCTAGACCCCTCTATTACAAAAGTTGCACAGGGCTCACAGGAGGACAGACCAGGTTAGCAAGACCAACCACTTTGCTCCGTGCAGCAGATGACACAGGGTGCTGCAGGAGAGATCGCAGGGGCTCCCAGCGGCGGGGTAAGATGTCAAGGGGCGGAGTACCGCTTTAAGCCTGCTGTTACCTAATTTATCAGTTAAGCAGAGAAGCCAATGTAATTCTCTATTATACTTTAACGGGAACCAATCAGCAGATTTTAGGATATGTAACACTCAGCAATGCGTTATATATTCTAAAATTGTTATCCTCACCATCCCCGGGGGACGTTTGTGCCCCCAGGGATGGTGAAGATATTAAATTATAAAGTACCCCTGGGCCGCCCGATAAGTAGTCTCCTGGGTGGAGACTTCCACTTACCATCTCCATTCATTGCGGCCGTGGCCCCGCCCCGACGGCTTGAATGACGGCTCACGTCATCGCTCTGCTCCCTAACCAGACGGAGCAGAGCAGTGAGGCGAGCCATCATTCAAGCCGTCCTGGGGACTACTTGCTGGGCGGACGGGGGGACTTTATAACTTAATGTCTTCACCATCCCTGGGGGCACAAACGTACCCCGGGGATGGTGAGGATAATGATTTTAGCATGTATAACGTATTGCCAAGCATTATATATGCTACAATCTACTGATTCGTTCCCTTTAAATACTGGAAATGTCCAATAGGCAGAGGACAACTATGCGGCCTGCATTCTTCTGAACGATTTGCAAGGTAATAGTGAGTAAAGGTCTATTACATAGGGAAATTGTTGGCTGAACAGGCCCATATCGCCCTGTGTAATAGGCCTACTGATGACAGCAAGCAAATATGAAAAGGTTAAAATGTTCATGTTCATCAGCCACACACTCCCTGTGTAATACAGGATATGGTGACTGGGGTAGCATCCCCACGAAGTAACCCAAGAAAACCGGATACTTCTCTGCACAAATCAGTATATGGAAGTAGATTATTCCAAAGTATAAGCAATACTTTATTGGGGGTTCATGGACATTACATTTCGAGTGGTGATAGCCCATTCTTCATCAGGTCAAACACGTTTGACCTGATGAAGAATGGGCTATCACCACTCGAAACGCGTTGTCTCTGAACCTCCAATAAAGTATTTCTTATATTTTGGAATCATCTACTTCCATATACTGATGTGGCATACTTTATTAGGGGTTCATGGGCAATGTGTTTTGAGTGGTAATGGCCCACTCTTCCTCAGGTCACCCATGTTTGACCTGACGTGATGAGCGGCATTGCCCATATTCGATTTTGCAAATATATAGACGAATATTCGTCCTAAATTCACGAATTTCTCGTAATCATTATATATTCGCATGTGCGAATATTCGCATATTCAAGGAAGAAAGCAGTGAGGGGGTGGGCAGCTTTACTATTGGTTGCTAGGGATGTTGTTGGTAACCTCTGACAAGTGTATTTTCATCATTTTAGTTTGCCCCCGAATATGCGCATATGCGGAAAAAAGTCAATATTCGTAATTTCAAATATATAGTGAATATATTTGCAATATTTGCCAATTTGCGATATTCGCAATAAAAATTCGAAATGCGAATATTTGCGCCCAATACTACTGATGAAGAGTGGGCCATCACCACTCGAAATTCATTGTCCATGAACCCCCAATAAAGTATTGCTTATAGTTTGGAATCATCTACTCCTATATACTGATTGGCGCAGAGAAGTATTCAGTTTTTCTTGGGTCACCATATTCTCTATTGCACTTCCCGATCCAGGCTTGGATTGATGGGAATAATATAGGCTGCCAGCAGTACCACCGACCGAGAAACGGACTAGCCTTACATCTTCAATTTCTATATGATATCGTAGGTGTTGCGCCCGCGTCTCAACCCCATCAGGTGAGTGAATTCTAATCTCACCTCCACATCTTTATACCAGCCACTGGTAATGGCACTTAGATCACCAATCTGTCTCCACCTTCTTTTCTTTCATATTTTCCTGTGTAATAGGGCATATGCGGCTTACAATGATGGATGTAAATGGCCACGCCGGTCGATCCAACAGTTCGGGTGGCCCTGCTTACATGATTTAATAATCCGTGTAATAGGCTTGTTATATGAGCACCTATCTACTTGATCACCGTTCACATTGGACCCAGGTCTGCCTGTAAAATAACCCCAAACTTAAATTCTCCATGGGCCATGGTTATGGAGTGGGACATTGTAGGTCACCATTGTGCATTCTTCTGGCATAGGGCAGCAACCAGGGTGCCTCCCGGTGTTGCAAAACTACAACTCCTAGCATGCCCGGACAGCCGTTGGCTGTCCGGGCATGCTGGGAGTTGCAGTTTTGCAACGGCTGGAGGCACCCTAGTTGGGAAACGCTGTACTATCCAAAAAATGTGATGTACCAAAAGTAAGGGCACAATAATGTAGACAATTGATAAACAATGTCTCTAGTGTCATATACACCCATTAATAATCATAACCAAAGAGATAACACTGAGACAAAAGGTACGAAACAGGTATATAAACTTTATTATAGGTAACAAAATTAAAATCAAGGTAAAATGAAACAATAGCAGACTTCTCCGGCATCTGAGCAAGGGCAAAATAGAAGATGGGACTACAGTACATAAGTACGACCTATTGTATACTAGTGTTGCTCGCGAATAATTTTATTCGGGAATATTGCATATTTGCGAATTCGTGAATATTCGCGAATATAGCACTACATATTCGTCATTACGAATATTGTTTTTATTTTAATTTTTTTCACAGTACACACCACAGTGATTATCCCTCTCTGCTTCCAGCTTGTGTGGTGTAAAGAAGGCTCTAATACTACTGTGTGAGACTGACGTGCGAATTTTCGCATATGGGGAAATTTGCATATGCTAATTTTCACATATGGGAATTTTCGTGTATGCAAATTTTCGCGCATGCAAATTTTCGTTTAGGTTAATTTTAGCATATGCAAATTTTCGCATATGCAAATTTTCGCATATGCGGAAATATAATGCGAATATTACGAATATGCGAATTTAGAGAATATATGACGAATTTTCGTCCATATATTTGCGAAATATCGCGAATTCGAATATGGCCTATGCTGCTCAACACTATTGTATACATACATGAAGAAATGTGGCTGTATAAAAACATACTAGCAATAAAAATATCTATGTATGTAAATGTATACATCCAAAAGTGACAGTACTAAAACGGGATTAAACTGTTACAATAGTACCCAGTAGTCACCAAAGTCCTGTAATACGGCTCGCAATTCTAAACGCCCATCACACATGTCAATCACATTCCCTGAGGAAGCTTGTTGCAAAACAACGTTGTTGGGGTGGCGTTCTGGACGAGGGTAAGATCCCCCCAGTATGCATTTGTTATGTGTGATGGGCGTATAAAATTGTGAGCCGTATTACAGGACTTTGGTGACTACTCGGTACTATTGTAACAGTTTAATCCCGTTTCCTGAGGCCCCTTTTCTCCTATACCCATTTTTCGCTACCACAACTACATACTTATTCATCTGCTTTGCGGTTATGTTTTCATGGGCATTGTGCAATAGTACTGCCACTTTTGGATGTACACGTTTACATACATAGATATTTTTATTGCTAGTATGTTTTTATACAGCCACATTTCTTTATGTATGTATACAATAGGTGGTACTTATGTACTGTAGTCCCATCTTCTATTTTGCCCTTGCTCAGATGCCGGAGTAGTCTGCCTGCTATTGTTCCATTTTCCCTTGATTTTAATATTGTTACCTAGAATAAAGTTTATCCAAAAAATTTGCATAGGGCAGCGACTTCCTGGATGGGAAACACTGCCGTAGGGTGACTGTCTCTTTAACATCATTCTGATTTCTGCATTCAGACAGGGGGGAAAAATAGGCGCACACTGTACCTATATTATTTTGCTATAATTCTGAGTGGTGCTCTGCCAAAAAGAACAGCAAAGCACATTATGATCCTCACTTCTGTCAAAGCCGGTATTGATTCGGCCTACAAGGTCTCTGCGATGAATGTGGGATCTCACACTTAAAAAAAATTCACCGCAAGGCCACATTCCAAGTTGTTTTGACGCAGATCCACATCGAGCCTACAGAATTGCTCTGAAATGTCCTTGTTTTAACCCATGATATTATGGCCCTTCATTAATCACAAGACACGGCTATCAGCGGCAGATGTATGTTTAGCCAGCAAAATAAACAGGTTTGGCACACTTCTCACCGCCCCTATAAAAGGCTAAATACAGTATGTGAATGCATATTCTTACTTATTGTGCAGAATGATCATGTGATGGTAATATTTATATTCTAACTGATATCATCATTAAAGGGGAGGGGTCTTTCTGAAAGAGCGCCTCACCTATCCATGGGGTTGAGTCTGGTATTGCAGCTTGCCAGTGGGAATTACAATATGCCAGTGCGGAAGTACAATGCTGCAGATTTTCAACAGAAATTCAGCAGTGTACCCATCAGCTGTGACCGTACCCTTAAAGAGTACCTCTCATGATCTTGTTAAATTGTATAATCCTCCCAGTTCACTGTCCCATCATTATAAATCACCTCCTGCCTTTATTTTTATTATTTTTTAGTTTTCTACCTTGATATTGCTCTGTATTATCTGCTCAGTCTCAGTCAGATTCACAGACTGGGAAGGGGCGTTACCCAGCAGGTGTGACATCATCTGAAGCCATACAGGGGAGCACTTCCTCCCTCATTCTGCTACACACAGCCCAGAGCAGTTCAGTGTGAGGTGAGCTATGATTAGCTAAGGCTGCACCCCCCCCCCCCCCCCCTCAGCACTCCAGACTGCATTTCCTGATTTTGGACTTCTGCCAGGTTAGCAAAAGTCCAAAGTCTGTTCAAGTGATAGGGGGAAATGTGCTATGGACAAGTAGGTAGACAACTAGTGGCAGCTTTTTTAAACACAAATAAAACATAGAAAACATCTTTATTTTTAATTTTATTTTTTAGACAAAGTACATTAGAAAGATTTTTTATTTACCATAAGAAGTGCAATAGCAAATATTAGTTTTAATGGGAGTGTCCACTCCATTTAAAGGTGGGGTCACACAGAGTTCATCCGCAGCACTGCCAACGGCAGTCACAAGAGCGAGCTGCCGATTGCGGCGGGGTAGGTCTGTGTGTCCACTTGTAGTGTTGGCTTTCCCGCTGCGCATCTGCTACGAGCATGCACTGAGTCTACAGCAGGAAATCTGCTGCTATGCGCGGACACACAGAGTTACCCAGCTGCAGCAGGGAGCTCGCTCTTGTGACAGCTGTCAGCACATCCGCAAACTGAAATACTCTGCGGATGCACTCTGTGTAATTCCCAGAAAGGGGAACTCCAGGGGAAAAAAATATCTGGTGCCAGAAAGTTATACAAATTTGTAAATTACTTATATTTAAAAAATGTGAATCCTTCAAGTACTTATCAGCTGCTATATACTATAGAGGAAGTTCTTTTCTTTTTGAATTTCTTTCCAGTCTGACCACAGTGCTCTCTGCTGACACCTCTGTCCATGACAGGAACTGTCCAGAGCAGGATCAGTTTGCTATGGGGATTTGCTCCTGCTCTGGACAGTTCCTGACACAGACAAAGGTGTCAGCAGAGAGAACTGTGTGTCAGACTGGAAAGAAATTCCTCTGTAGTATACAGGAGCTGATAAGTACTAGAAAGATTAATATTTTTAAATAGAAGTAAATTACAAATTTGTTTAAAGGGGTACTCCGGTGTAAAACTTTTTTTTTTTTTAATCAACTGGTGGCGGAAAGTTAAACAGATTTGTAAATTACTTCTATTAAAAAATCTCTGTCCATTTTAAGAACGGTCCAGAGTAGAAGAAAATCCCCATAGCAAACATGTTCTGCTCTGGACAGTTCCTAAAATGGACAGAGATGTCAGCAGAGAGCACTGTGCTTGTGATGTCAGCAGGTGAGCACTGTGTCACAAAAAGAAAAGAATTACCTCTGTAGTATTCAACAGCTAATAAGTACTGGAAGGATTAAGATTTTTTAGTAGAAGTAATTTACAAATCTGTTTAACTTTCTGGCATCAAAAAAAAAAAAAAAAAGAAAAGAACACTCTCTCCTTTTCTCGTTCCCAAGGGAGTTCTGGTCCCCACTGTCCAGCGCCTTCTGGTCCAGGATATTGATGTCACATATTTAGCCAGGCTGAGGCAGGCCCATGCTGTGGCCACTGATTGGATAAGCGGGCGTGTGACATCACCACATCCAGAGGTAACAGACAGTAATACTGGCGGTTCTATGGAAGGGCATACGTATCCCAGATTATATGTGTTGGTAAGATATCTACTCATTGCCATTTATTCAATTTGAAGTTTAATGTGGATAAATGTAAGGTGATGCACTTGGGCCATAAAAACAACATGTCCAAAAAAAAGGACTTGGGGGTACTGGTGGACAGTAAAGTTAATTTTAGTGATCAGCACCAGGCAGCTGCTGCAAAGGCTAATAAAGTAATGGGATACAGTATAACTAGAGAGGGATAGAGGCTTGGGACATAGTCATAGTTTTGCCTTTTTATAAATTATTAGTCAGACCACATTTGGACTATGGTGACTTGGTGATATGTAAGGATTAAAGTGCCAAGACAGGTTATCAAGCTTGGGATTATTTAGTTTAGAGAAAAGATGTCTTAGGGCCGATCTGATCACAATGTACAAATATATGAATGGACAGTCCAGAGATCTTTCTAGTGATCTTTTTATACCTAGGCCGGTAACCGTGACAAGGGGGCATCCACTACGTCTAGAGGAAAAAAGGTTTTACCATCATCACAGATGGGGATTCTTTACTGTAAGAGCAGTGAGACTATGGGACTCTCTGCCACATGATGTAGTGATATCTGACTCAATAAATACATTTAAGGGGGGCCTGAATGTTTTTCTGGAAAAATATAATATTACAGTTATAAATACTAGATTTATGGGGATAGAACAGTGATCCAGGGATTTATTCTGATTCCGGTTCTAAGTTGCTACTGGTTTTTACCGGAGCCCGCCGCAAAGCGGGATGGTCTTGCTGCGGCGGTAGCCACCAGGTCGTGTCCACCGGTAGCGGCTCAACCTCACTGACTGCTGAGACTGGCGTGGTACAGGAGGACTAGACAGAGGCGAGGTCAGACGTAGCAGAAGGTCAGGGCAGACGGCAATGGTTCATAGTCAAGGGCAACGGCAGAAGGTCTGGAAACACTGGTAATGGCACTCACAAAAACACTTTCACTAGGCACAAAGGCAACAAGATCCGGCCAGGACAGGAAGGGGAAGTGGGTTTTTATACACATGGAGGCAGAGGAAGCTAATAGACACTGATTGGGCCAGGCACCACTTTGCAGTGCACTGGCCCTTTAAATCTCAGAGAGCCGGCGTGCGCGCGCCCTAGAGAGCGGGGCCGCGCACGCCGGGACAAGACAGCCGGGGAACGGGACAGGTGAGTAGATTGGGATGCGACCCGCGGGCGGGCGCGTCCCGCTACGCGGATCACATCCCCGCCGGCAGTGACAGTGCAGCGCTCCCGATCAGCGGGTCTGACCGGGGCGCTGCAGAGAGGAGAACACCGCGAGCGCTCCGGGGAGGAGCAGGGACCCGGGGCGCTCGGCGTAACAGTTTTTTTGCCTTCCTCTGGATCAACACAGTAGGGTGTTAGGCTGAACTTGATGGGCTCGTCGTTTTATCAACCTTAACCTTAACCTTACAAACTATGTAACTGTGTAAGATGTACGGTATGTATAGATGAGCCATTCTTAGATAAAGGACAGTTCTCTAAGAGAAGCCAACACGGGGCCACATTCCTTTACATGAGACACCGATGATCTAATTGCCAAAAGGTCATAATCTCCTAAAACTTCCTATTAATGTAGTAGATTGCTAATAGTCTGATAAGGACTGGCAGAATATGTCAGCCATGTATATCTCATGGGAGATAACATCCCGGAATGGGAAGATGACAGACAGATAATTGTTCATGTCATCCGGATTATCTGCATCTTCATTGTCCATTAATTATAATATATTCCTAGTGTACAGATAGGAGCTCCCCAGCATGTAAGAGTTTTGCTCATAACTCATTTATATTACACAATAAAATTATATTAGCAACTGAGGTAGTGTCTCTCTTATTGCCTGGTAATGAATGAGCTGGAATGTATCTCAGACAAAGGAAAAAGATCAATTTAAAAAATGCTTTGTTGAGCTTGTGGAGTCTAATTGAAAGCAGAAGCCGCTATCCTCTAAATCCAGCAGCAGGATGAACATGGGGAGATATATATATATATATATATATATATATATATATATATATATATACACTTTATGCTTATATCTCCTTTATTTCATGTTTGTCAATCTTTTAAGGGGTATTCCCATCTCGGCTTGCTATCCCCTATCTATAGAATGGGAATAACAAGTTGATCTGTGGGAGTCCAACCACTGGGACCCCGAAAACAGGGACATAACTGCCCCCAGAATAAACATAGTGCATCCCACCTGCACAGAACAATTATGTCCCCATTCTCAGGATTGGTGGGGTCCCTGCAGTCGGATACCCCCACAAACCACCTTGTTCTCTCCTATCCTATAGCTATGGGATAAATAGCTCAGATGGAAATACCTCTTTAAGAAAATCTACCTTTAACAGTACCTAGTGATTAGGGTTGTGGCCATAGTTTAAAGAGTACCTGTCACCAAACTAAACTTTTAATATATTGTTCCTTATGTAATTGTAAGACACTTTACTATTTAAATTCTCAACCTTTATATGTTTTTAATGTGATTGAAAAAATGGACACTAGGTGGCTCTTTTCTGTTCCCTGCGCAACTATAACAGTTAGTTTGGTCTCGTCCTGGCCTGGCAGTAGACCAAACTCAGGAAGTGCATGCAGGGCATGAGGAGTCACGGCTCTCACAGGCTTCAGTGATGTCATGCCTGCTAGGGAACGCCCACTTTCTCCAGCCTGGAGCTCACACAATGTGAGCAAGAGGAAAGGTAAGATAAACAGCTTCTTAAAGGAACAAATTATTAAAGGCAGGAGGGGTGCTTGGAGTAGTTAGGGAATATAATGTGAGTTAATTTAGAAAATATGCATTTCCTGCTATAACAAAGTTTACAATTTGCGTTTTGCAACTTGAACACTCGGGTGAGCCAGACGTCTATGTGTGTGGGTTGAACAGGAGTGAAACAAATATAAGCAATATTTTTTTCTGTGATATGACAGGCATGCTTTCAGGCCCCTGTACACATTAGCGAAAAGTCAGCAAAACTGGTTGACCAGTCCTGTTTCCGTCAGGACTTGTCAACCATCCAATGATGGTTGATGTCAGGGGAAAGAAGGATTGGACACTTTGGATTTCAATGTCTTAATGGGATACTCCACCAGAAAACATCTTATCCCCTATCCTTTGGATAGGGGATAAGATGTCTAATCGCGGCCATCCCACCGCGCACCCTGCTCCGTGCTGGATGACTTGTGACCACAGACACCATGCCTCCTCCATTTATGTCTATGGGAGGAGACATGACGACTACGTACTAGCCGCCATGCCCCCTCCCATAGACATGAACAGAGGGGGTGTGATGTGACGTCACGAACACGGAAGCTCCAAACTTCCGTGTTTGGGGCACCGCCACTGCCGGCCCGGAGATTGCGGTGGGTCCCCAGTGGCGGGACCCCTGTGATAAGACATCTTATCAACTATCCTTTGGATAGGGGATAAGATGTTTTCTGGCAGAGTACCCCTATAACTTTGTTTTCAGGAGATAAGCTATTGTCAGAGCTGTTTGGCAGCGGCTTGCCTATTTAGAACTTGTTAACACTTGGGAGGGCCAGACATCCATGTGTGTGGGGTGAACAGGAGCAATAACCAGTGGCAATGTTTGGCTGAAAACTTTGAAGGTATATAGGTACTTCTTCAACACCTTAGCAGGGCCGGGGGCGCCATTCTCCCCTCCGCAAGAAAGTTATTTCTCCAGGTCCTGATAGCCGCTAAGTTGTCAACCCAGTAGTAAGGTGAATACATGAGAAGGAAGTTTGTTACAGTGTGTCACCCCAGTAGTAAGGATATAACATGAGGAGGAGGTTTGTTACAGTGTGTCACCCCAGTAGTAAGGAGATTACATGAGGAGGAGGTTTGTTACAGTGTGTCACCCCAGTAGTAAGGTGATTACATGAGGAGGAGGTTTGTTATAGTGTTCCCCCGCACCCACCCCTACCCCCAGTAGTAAGGATATAATATGAGGATGGGGTTTGTTACAGTGTGTCACCCCAGTAGTAAGGAGATTACATGAGGATGGGGTTTGTTACAGTGTGTCATCCCAGGAATCAGGAGATGACATGAGGAGAAAGTTTGTTACAGTGTGTTAACCTAGTAGTAAGGTGGGGTTTGTCAATGGGAGGAGTCAAGGGGACGGCAAAATTAGCTTTTGCCTAGGGTGGCAAAAATCTATGCACCAGTCCTGCACCTTTGATCAGTTTTTTCGAACCAGTGCGCCTCCAGCTGTTGCAAAACTACAACTTCAAGCACGTCTACACTGACTAAACTGACACTAGATCAGCAGTCAGTTTAGTCAGTGCAGATGACCCTCACCAGTTATTGTAGAACATCATCAGAATAAGCATTGAATTAATAATATCTGTGAGTAGGGAAGATCCGCTATTATTTCTGCCTCTTTCCCATGCCGGGATATTATAGGTACCGACTGACACATACAGGAATTACACTCACAGCTGTACAGTATTTTTTTTAAAGTAAAATATGTGAGAAATGTTCTTTCTCGGTTTTCAGCAACACGTACGCGGCTGGATCCATTATGGTAAAGTAATTTGTTCAGACATGGGAGAGAATCCTTAGTCTTGGGCGAACAAACGTCAGATACATGGGCGCTGATTGTGTCATTCTATTTCCCCTGTAGATTATGGGAGAGAATGTTGTGTTTTCGGAGATAGAAGGACTCGGAGCTAATTCTGGTGAAGTTTCCAGGAGTCTGGTGCGACGTAAATGTCTTTTATTAGTTTCCGGGTCAATAGTCTCATCTTGATTAAATTGACTAATAACACGGAAGGAGCTAAAATAGCTGAGCAGAAATAGAAACTGCGACATTATCACCCTGCCGCCCCGGGGCGAAGCGTCTGACATAGCCAAGCTCACTTAATGCTCTATGACACCACAGAGCTCCCTGCTACTGTCTTGTACAGGCGGCACAATGGATGATTTTTCTGGTTGGCGCACAAGGAACCCATTTCTTCTAACCTTCAAGACTGACAGTATAGATAGTTCAGGGATTTCTTTTTATTCTATATTTTAGTTGTTTATAAAAACAATTGTAGTGGAATACAGTCTTGGTTCACATGTCAAAGGAGATCTGCGGTGTATAACACTTATCCCCTATCTGCAGGAGAGGGGATAAGTGTCTGATCGCGAGGGGTCCGAAAGCTGGGACCTCCCGCGATCTCCTGTACGGGGACCAGGCATTGCTGCGGCTATTGCGCGTGTCGTCAACCTCACTAAGGTCGACGATGTCCCCCCCCCCCCATACAGCTCTATAAGAGAGATGGGGCATGCACAAATGCTGCATCTCCACGCCCGGTGCACGGGAGAGTCGCGGCAGAGCAGGGGTCCTGTACAGAAGATCGCAGGGGGTCCCAGCGATCAGACACTTATCCTCTATTCTGTGGATAGGGGAGAAGTGTTATACACAGCAGATCTCCTTTAAAGGAGTACTCTGGTGCAGAGTATTCCTGCTCCGTCCTGGCCGGGCTGCAAAAAAAAAGAAAATAATCCATGACTCACCTCCCTGGGTTTCCGCAGAGCACCACTACAGCTGATCGGTCCACCGGTCCATCTTCCTCATACTTTCGTGTGTAACGAAGCATCACATGGCGCTCATCTTTCGCCTATCGCCGGCCGCCGCAATGTTCTGCCTCGGCTCATAATAGGCTGAGTGCCATGTGACGCTTCGTTACACACGGAAGTATGAGGAAGATGGACCAGAGGACCGATCAGCTGTAGTGGCGCTCCGCGGGAACCCAGGAAGGTGAGTTATGGTTTATTTTCATTTTTTTGTAGCCCGGGCAGGACGGAGCAGAAGTACTCTGCACCAGAGTACTCCTTTAATCCATAGGTCCACATTACTGAGGCCGGTCCTTTCCCTTATCATGGCCCACCACGACTACTACAGCATTTGTCTCTGTGGCATTCACTAAAAGCCTGAAAGCCTATGTTCACATACAATTTTTATAAATTTTTTTTTTTTCGTTTTTTTTTTATGGCTCCAAAAGTGGTTGTATTTTTTACGATTTTACTATTGTTATTACTATTTTTCTGTTACTATTGGACAGCCCTGTCATATCCCACAAAATTTTTTATATGTTACTCAGTACCTAATCCTGATCATGCACAAGTTTCTATGTGTCTAGCACCTATATTTCTCTCACAAATACCTTTTTTTGTTGCTCACTTGGTTTTTTATCCTGTACTCTGGGGGGGGGGGGGGTCTGTCTCTTGCCCTTACTCTGCATGACTCAGCTTCCTCATTGAGTCTTCTGTGCTGCAGCCAGACAGGATTATGTTCTGGATGGTATGGGGACCCCTATTGGTCTTTTTTTAAAAGTCATGATCTCTATGAACAGGAGATACAAACAAATCTTATGAAGTATATTAGAAAGGTTAATGTTTTGCCAAGATGAACATATAAAAACATAAAAAATCTTATGAAGTATATTAGAAAGGTTAATGCTTTGCCAAGATTAACATATAAAAACATAAAAAAAAGTTTGGGAACCTGACAGTGTTATTTAAGTGTGTGGTCCATTTAATGTCTGTGAACTAAAATTGGAATGTTTTAAGATATAGCCATTGCTGTAGCCAAAAAAACTGTCCTTGTTCCTGTATGCACTTTCCATGGCATGATACACAGATAGTAGAGCAGGTCTCACAAAAAAGTAGCATACTGTCAATACGGTTGGTGGTGACTAAATCTGAAGCCGTAAAGAAATAATGGCTGCGCTATGTATGCTTTATACACTCTAAAAGGCCCATTTTTCTTTTGGGCAGTTTTGATATATAAGACGATGTTCTGTGTGGTCACCTGCAGTATTTCTGTGGTTTAGGTTTTTATTACCTTGGGACTGAGTGTCAATTCTGTATCCCACATTTTTTTTTTTTTTATTGGAACGCCTGAGTTTATGTCAAAGCAAACTTTACCTGATGTTTGACCATTTAACGTCTAGATATAGATCTACAAATAGACATACATATATCTTCTGCACTGGCAGGGAAGCTATATTTCTCTATGCTAAGGTCAAGCCCTTGAAATCAGACACAACAGGATGTACTGGATGCCGAACCATTGTGTTAGCACTCAACATCTTTTTTTGTCTGTATTCTTTTGCTGATCAATCAGTTGCCGAGTAATCAATCAAATATAATGCTGATGACAGAAAATACAATAAAAAGAAAAAAATAACACCTAAAAAGTATGTAAAACTAAATGGGTGATTTTTTTTCGAGGTAAACATAGGAGGCAGACAATGCCTGTATTATGTATGTCCTTCATGAGTGGTACTTATAAGACATACCCTCTTAGTTCCCAAGGCAGGGGGTTCAGGATACTAACTCCAACTGAAGTTCCCCATGATAAGAGCACATTCACATGAACAAAAAAAAAAAAACATTCTTAAAAAAACACCTCAAAATTTGAGCTTCAAAGCTGAAATGCTCTGTAAAGTTACTGTCACTTTACTGTGCGGGAGGAAAAAAGTGACTTCACATGGGACTTGTAGTTTAAGGGAACAAACTAATCTCACAAAAAAGTTATTTAGCACCAAAACAAGCACAGATGCTTGATGAGCATATCCATTACTGTTTGGCAGGTACGTACTAAAGGCACCTTATGGAGGATATCCATTTTAAGCAGACCAAACCTGTGGAACCAGGTTTGGTCCAAACTTTGCTAAAGGTTTGGTTTTGCACTCGGGCTGTTTATTTTAAGTAAACCTGCTAAAATAATGTGGGCTATATGGCAGAAAGGAGCAGGAAGAAGTATCACATGACAACAAAATAGACAATAATGCCTTTCAAACATCTCTTCCAGCCAATCAGGAGGCAGTATAGGGTTGATATTGAAGCCACTATAAAAGCCTATGCACATTACTTCAGCAGCCATTTTAGGCATAGCAGGTGTTAGGTGAAGATCTCTGTGAGGGACACTGAGCAGTGAACAACACAGATAGGACTATACATACTGTATATAATAATTGTAGTATAGCAGCAGAGCGCATTCTACATCAGTTCTGCCAGTTCAAAATCTGTTTCACTGCAAGTTAGTTAAGTGTGACAGAATATTTTGTGGTACACTAATTGTTGTCAAAAGGTCGTGCATTAATGGTTTTGTGTCACTCTTGCACACTTTCTAGGATGCCAAACTTGTTTCTACTTCCTGGAATGGGATAATGTTTTTGATGGCTGATATAAACCCATTGCTTCTTCACTTTCCTCGTGATAATACCTGTTGCTACTCCTAAAAAGGGATCCATTTTAGACCGGTTGGAAAAAAAATTCTGATACCTTCAGGTGCATATAAACACCGCACGCATCTGGCACCAAAAGGGGATACTTTTTGGGACTTTTTTTTACATGTTAATAAGTATAAAAAAATCTGCAAGTGTTTTAAACAAGCTGTTAGTTACCCCCAGGTACTATACCTTAAAAACAGCTTAAATTAGACAGTATTTTACACACGTTTTAGAGCTATTGGTGAAGCTTGGTTTGGACTGAAACTTTTGGCAAAAGTTTGGCCAACCTGATGAACCAAACTTTTGAAACGTTCCTTCATCTCTAACTACCAACCTCCAGGGGCAGATATATCAAAACCTGTCCAGAGGAAAAGTTGCTGAGTTGCCCATAGCAACCAATCAGATCGCTTTTTTCATTTTTCAGGACTTAAGGACTCTTTCAATTTTGCTTTCAATTCTACTTTGTAATGAGATCAGTCATTTTACCCAAAAATCTATGGTGCAACAAAAAAAAATCATTGTGCGACAAAATTTGGAGAAAAAAAATCACGCCATTTTGTAATTTTTGGGGGCTTCCGTTTCTACAAAGTGCATTTTTCAGTAAAAATGACACCTTATTTTAACTCTGTAGGTCCATACGATTAAAATGATACCATACTTATATAGGTTTGATTTTGTTTTACTTCTGGAAAAAATCATAACTACATGCACAAAAAAATTATATGTTTAATTAACGATATATTTTTATAGTTCGGACATTTACGCACGTGGCGATAACACACGTTTATATAAACTTTTATTTACATATTTATTTATTTTTTTTAATGGAAAAAGGGAGGTGATTCACACTTTTATTAGGGAAGGGGTTAAATCAAATTTATTAACTATTTGTTTACACTTTTTTTTGCAATGTTATAGCTCCCATAGGGGACTGTAACATGCAATACACTGATTGCAGGCACTGATCAATGCTATGCGGTTGAATCCTCAAGCATGGATCTCACAGGTCCCGGTTACCGTTAGTCATACCTTCCAACATTTGCTGAGAGCAAAGGGGGACAAGGGGCAATCGCTGGATGTTGTATATGTGGATTTTTCCAAAGCATTTGATACAGTTCCACATAAAAGATTGGTGAATAAAATGAGAGGGATTGGGTTGGGGGAAAATGTGTGTAAGTGGGTAAGTAATAGGAAACAGATGGTGGTTCTTAATGGTACTTATTCTGCTTGGGTGACTGTTACTATTGGGGTACCACTGGGGTCCGTCTTGGGTCCTGTTCTATTTAATATATTGATTAATGATCTTGTAGAGGGATTGAATAGTAAAGTAGCAATCTTTGCAGATGATACTAAACTCTGTAAAGCGGTAAACACAATAGAGGACAGTGCACTGTTACAAATGGATCTGGATAGGTTGGAAGTTTGGGCTGGGAAGTGGCAGATGAGGTTCAACACTGATAAATGTAAAGTAATGCACATGGGGAAGAAAAATCTGGGCTGGGATTATGTATTAAATGGGAGCAGACTTGGGACGACTGACATGGAAAAGGACTTGGGAGTCTTAGTTAACAGTAAATTTAGCTGTAGTGACCAGTGTCGGGCAGCTGCTGCCAAGGCTAATAAAATCACGGGGTGCATCAATAGGGGCATAGATGCCCACGACAGGGAAATAATTCTACCGCTGTACAAATCACTCAGACCACACATAGAATACTGTGTACAGTACTGGGCACCAGTGTACAAGAAAGATAAAGTGGAGCTGGAGAGGGTTCAAAGACGGGCAACCAGGCTAATACGGGGAATAAGAGGGCTACATAACCCAGAAAGACTATCAGAATTAGGATTATTTAGTTTAGAAAAAAGAAGGCTTAAGGGCGACCTAATAACTATGTATAAATATTTCAGGGGACCGTACAGAGATCTCTCCCATGATCTATTTATACCCAGGACTGTATCCATAACAAGGGGGCATCCTCTACGTCTAGAGGAAAGAAGGTTTCTACACCAGCACAGATGGGGGTTCTTTACTGTAAGAGCAGTGAGACTATGGAATTCTCTGCCTGAGGAGGTGGTCATGTGAACTCTGTTGGATGCATTTTTGGAGAGTAATAACATAGCTGGGTATGTATACTAGATTTATAGGGACAGAACGTTGATCCAGGGATTTATTCTGAGTGCCATATTTGGTGTCAGGAAGGAATTTTTACCTCTAGTATGAGGGTTTTATCCTTCATCTGGATCAACTCAACTCAGTAAGGACTTATTAGGGTTATAGGTTGAACTTGATCGACTTTTTTCAACCTTCCAGTGGGGATCAAACCTTGGGCACCCCAGGTAAAAATTAGTATTAATGTGCATAAAGAAGCCAAGGAAAGAAAGAAAAATCTCCAAAAGGCATCAAATTACAGATTACACATTCTTATAATATGTCAAGAAAAGTTAGATTTTCTTTCCATCATTTACACTTTCAAAATAACAGAAAAAAAAATGGCGTCTGCAAAAGTTTGGGCACCCTGCAGAGTTAATATCTTGTACTGCCCCCTTTGGCAAGTATCACAGCTTGTAAACGCTTTTTGGAGCCAGCCAAGAGTCTTTCAATTCTTGTTTGAGGTATCTTTCTCCATTCTTCCTTACAAAAGTCTTCCAGTTCTTTAAGATTTCTGGGCTGTCTGTCAAGCACTGCTCTTTTAAAGGGGTTCTCCGGTGCTTAGACATCTTATCCCCTATCTAAAGGATAGGGGATAAGATGCCTGATCGAGGGAGTCCCGCTGCAGGGGACCCCCGGGATCTTGCACGCGGCACCCCGTTTGGAATCAGTCCCCTGAGTGTGTGATTACCGACGACCACAAGGCCGGCGGCGTGTGATGTCACACCTCCGCCCCTGTGTGATGTCACGCTCCGCCCCTCAATGCAAGCCTACGGGGCGTGACAGCTATCCTCCCGTAGGCTTGCATTGAGGGGCGGAGCATGACGTCACACGGAGGCGGTAGCGTGACGTCACACGCTGCTGGCCTTGTGGTTGTCGGTAATCAGACCCAGAGCGAACATGCACCAGGGACTGATTACAAACGGGGTGCAACGTGCAAGATCCCGGGGGTCCCCAGTGGCGGGACTCCCGCAATCAGGCATCTTATCCCCTATCCTTTGAATAAGGGATAATATGTCTAAGCACCAGAGAACCCCTTTTAAGGTCTAGCCATTGATTTTCAATTATGTTGAGGTCAGGAGATTGTGAAGGCCATGGCAAAACCTTCAGTTTATGCCTCTTGATTTAATCTCCCATGGATTTTGAGGTGTGTTTAGGATCATTATCCGTTTGTAGAAGCCATCCTCTCTTTAACTTCAGCTTTTTCATAGATGGCATCAAGGTAGCATCCCAAATTTGCTGAAATTTTATTGAATCAATTTTTCCTTCTACTCGTGAGATGTTCCCTGTGCCACTGGCTGCAATACAACCCCAAAGCATGATTGATCTACCCCCATGCTTAACAGTTGGACAGAGGTCCTTTTCATTAAATTCTGTTCCCCTTCTTCTCCAAATGTACCTTTGCTCATTCTGGCCAAAAAGTTCAATTTTAATCTCATCGGTCCACAGAACTTGTTTCCAAAATGCATCAGGCTTGTCAATATGTTCATTTGCAAAGTTCAAACGCTGATTTTTGTGGTGAGGACGTAGAAGAGGTTTTCTTCTGATTACTCTTCCATGAAGACCATATTTGTACAAGTATCTCTTTATAGTGGAATAGTGTACCACAACTCCAGTGTCTGCCTGATCTTTCTGGAGGGATTGTGCAGTTAAACATGGGTTTTGAATTGTTTTTCTCACAATCCTGCGAGCTGTTCTATCTGATATTTTTCTTGGTCTTACAGATCTTGCTTTAACTTCCACTGTTCCTGATAACTGCCATTTCTTAATTACATTCCGAACAGAGGATATTGACATCTGAAAATGTTTTGCTATCTTCTTATAGCCTTCTCCAGCTTTGTGAGCGTCAACTATTTTCAGTTTCAGATTTCTAGACAACTGCTTAGAAGAACCCCATGGTGCTGATTGTTGGGGCAAGGTCAGATGAGTCTGGCCATTTAAAACCTTTGAGATTATCATCACCTGGTCTTCCCAGATGATGAATGAGAACAATCCATGACACTGGCAATGCAAGCTATACATTCAGCAGGGTGTCCAAACTTTTGCAGACGCCATTTTTTTGTTTTCTGTTATTTTGAAAGTGTAAATGATGGAAATAAAATCTAAGTTTTGTAGACATATTATAAGAATGTCTAATCTGTAATTTGATGCCTTTTGGAGATTTTTCCATCTTTCCTTGGCTTATTTATGCACATTAATACAAATTTTCACCTGGGGTGCCCAAACTTTTGATCCCCACTGTATGAATTATGTTACTATGTTACTATGTTACTAAGCAATGTCCCTAACTGCACCCATTGCCACACCCTCTAGTCACACCCTAACCCTGCCTTCAGTCACGCCCTAACCACTCCTGCAGCTGCAAAATGGGAATACGTCTTTAACAGCAATAATATTGTAGTCTGTCACCTAAGTTTAGAAGGACCTTACACTGACAGACTGACAACAACTCCCATCATTACCACTACAGACCATATAAGAGATTACATACAGTTATATCAGGTGACTGACAGCAACTCCCATCATTACCACTACAGACCATATAAGTGATTACATACAGTTATATCAGGTGACTGACAACAACCCCCATCATTACCACTACAGACCATATAAGAGATTACATACAGTTATATCAGGTGACTGACAACAACGCCCATCATTACCACTACAGACAATATAAGAGATTACATACAGTTAGTTATATCAGGTGACTGATAACAACCCCCATCATTACCACTACAGACCATATAAGACATTACATACAGTTATATTTGGTGACTGACAACAACCCCCATCATTACCAATACAGACCCTATAAGAGATTACATACAGTTATATCAGGTAACTGACAACAACCCCCATAATTACCACTACAGACCATATAAGACATTACATACAGTTATATTTGGTGACTGACAACAACCTCCCCCATTACCACTACAAACCATATAAGAGATTACTTATAGTTACATAAGGTGACGTCTTTTCTGATCAGAGTTGTTCACTTTCCTTTTTCTTCTCTCAGACGCCATGATGATTTCTTCTGGCTACGACTCATTTCTGGAGAACATGGCAAGAAAACAAACAGCGGCAGCAGTAGTGCCCCCATAATAGACAGCAGTATTGCCCCTTTCCATTAAACAGCAGTAGTGCCCCCCTCCATTAAACAGTAGTAGTTCCCCCCTCCATTAGGCAGCAGTAGTGACCTCCATGTTAGGCAGAACCCCTCCCTGCTCTTTTATACTCACCTCCTGCGGCTCTTCTGTGTTCTTCCTGTCAGCTCCGGCAGCTCCCTCTGCATGGCCTCTTCTCTTCTTTCTTCTTCCTCTGCGCTCCGGCGTCTGATGACGTCACACGTGCGTCGGAGCGCAGAGGAAGAGAGCAAGCCTTTTGGGGCCACTGGCTAAATGTAGCCAGCGGACCTAAGAGTGATTGACAGGGTGAGAAGCCAATGGCTCTTAACCCTGTCAAATTTCCCACACCGAGCGCTGCATTTAACTGTAGACTAGATTTACAGTAAAATACGGGACATGTGGGAACCGATCCGGGATGGCGGCACATCACCCCAAAATCGGGAATGTCCCGCCGGATCCGGAAAGTTTGGAAGGTATGTCGTTAGCCACTGGGACTGACCTGATATTATGCGGGGTCACCACGTGACCCCACATTATATCGCGGGAAAAGGCGCAGGGCGTACAGATACACCCTGCGTCCCCAAGAGGTTGAAAAGGAAACAAGCGATCTGATTGGTTGCTATGGGCAACTCAGCAACTTTTCCTCTGGACAGGTTTTGATAAATCTCCCCCCAGTGTTCTTCCACAGTCTTAGAAAGGGTTCACACATAATATTTTGGTCAGTATTTGGTTATGAATTAGAATTAGAAAAAAAAAACTAAACTGCAGAAAAAGGTGCATAGCTTTCTACTGAATTTTTTTTTTTTAAACTGACCAAAATGAGACTCAAAGATGATGACCAAAATGCCATGTGTGAACCCAGTCAAACATAGAATTTTTACCCAATGAGGGAGATTTATCAAAACCTGTGTAGGCCGCCAGCTTTTATCCCTACTTCGTGTGCGAATGAGATAGTATCATAGACTTACATTATGAGACCGTTTTGGTCACGTGACATAAAGTTGGGAGAGAACGCGAAAAGAGCGCACTTTTCCCAGCTCATTCTACTGAACACTCCGACCCCGACCAAAAAAAAAAAAACGCTTGATGTGGTTCTATGACATACCAAATGTTTTTATAATAACAGTGCCCATTTTAACAGAAGTGCAAATCGTATCTTGGCCCCTAAAATTATGTCATTGCCTAATGTCACTCAAGGCTAGTGTTGGGCACGAATATTCGCAATGCGAATATTTATCACGAATATTGCGAATATAGTGCTAAATATTCGCAACTATGAATATTCGCTTTTTTTTTCCACAGTGCACATCACAGTGATCACCCCCCCCCCCCTAATTCCAGCTTGTGTTGTAAACAATGCTCCAATACTAGTTACCGTGTCAGACTGTCGGGCACCCGAAAATTCGCATATTTTCGCGCATACTGATCCTTCCCTTCTTTTAGCTCTTTTATCACCCGATATTGCGAATTTTATGGTAAATGCGCATGCAAATTTTATGGCGCATAGTAAATAAGGGCCGCGAATATCGCTAATATGCAAATTTTGCAAATATATGACGAATATTCGTCCATATATTCGCGTAATATCGCAAATTCGAATATGGTCTATGCCGCTCAACACTACTCTAGGCGCCTCATCTTGCCCACCCATCATAGAAAACATTCTTCATTATTGTTAATAAATGCATATATGAATGCCAAATTCTCATTTATTAAGTAGCTCCCATCAAACTTATATGATATGAAAATTTGCACTCTTTTTAATTAGCTGCTTCTTTGTCATTTTTCCTCCCCCCTATGCCATCCTAGGCGGCCACTCATTCTGTCTACACTTCATCTTAAGCCTGTGCCCGTCAGTACAATACGGCCTTATTATAGTGAGTGCATAAGAGCTGGAGACACAATATGTGCCCAAAGGGCACTGTAGCCCTCATAAACTCCTCGCTTCTAAAACATAACTTTAAATAGTGGATTGCTAAAATAAGTAAAATGGTCTGCTTGTGTCTTCCTTGATAAAGCCACGTATAGTGGCGAAACATGTAGGAACTAGAAGTGTAGTGGGATTTTAATGTGCACTCCTATCCACTGATATTTGTTTATATGTAATAGTACTACAGGGTAATGCAGGGTATTAAAAAAAAAAAAAAAAACAGTCATCAGAATTTACCATACATAACGCTTGGCAACACGTTACATATGGTAGAAACTGTATCCCCCCATACCCAGGGGACATTTTTGCCCCCCCCCCCAGGGATCATGGTGAAGATATGAAGTTATAAAGACCCCCCCACCCCGTCAGCCACCCTGCAAATAGACTTACACTTACCTGACTTACCTGCACCTGTCGCTCCGGCCGTGGTGGCACCCCCTCAGCTTTATTGATTGCTTAGGGAGCAGACGATGATGCAAGCAGTCAATCAAGTTGACAGGGTGGGGCCATAGCTGGAGCGACGGGTGCTGGTAAATATAAGTCCCGCCCAGGGGACTACTTGCTGGTCAGCTGAGGGGGGGGGGTGTCTTTTTTTATAACTTCATATCTTCACCATCCCTGGGGACAAAGATGTCCCCAGGGGATGGGGAGGATACAGATTTTAACATAAATACCATACTCCTTGATAAAGCCCTCGAGCGAAACACGTTGGAGCTACAGGGCAGTGTGGTGGAGTCCTGCTTTGTATGTATAAGGCTGGGTTCACATCACATTTTTGCCATACTGTTTTCAATCAGTTTTTCTAAAGAAAACCGTATGGCAAAAAAATGGATGGAACAGTATGGGAAAAAGTAAACCGTAAGCGTTTTTAAACCGTATATTGTTTTTAAAAGTGCATACAGTTCCGTCCGTTTTTATTTAAAAAAACAAACAATACATTTTTGAAAATGTTGTCCATTTTTAATGGGACGGGTCTTGGGTGGGGAATTTAGGATGCAAATGCGCATGTGCAAAGTAAAAACCGTATACGGTTTCCCGTATGGAACCGTATACATGTGCGTTTCCCATTGACGTCCATGTTAAAAAAAAAGCTTATGCAGTTTTGTACTTTGTTCTTTGTACTTTGTTTTGTTTCACATCACTATATGTGATCAGGTTTTTGCACCTAGCTATTTTATATGTGATTTGTTGCCCACCTCCTTTTTGGTTGTTATATTGCTTTATTACATTCTTACCACGGTGTGTTATCACTCCAATTTTTTTCGCACTCATTTTTACCCCCTCTTGTTTTATACAGCACACACATATTTACTCCCTCTTGTTTTATACAGCAGACACATATCTACCCCCTCTTGTTTTATACAGCACACACATATTTACCCCCTCTTGTTTTATACAGCAGACACATATTTACCCCCTCTTGTTTTATACAGCACACACATATTTACCCCCTCTTGTTTTATACAGCAGACACATATTTACTCCCTCTTGTTTTATACAGCAGACACATATTTACCCCCTCTTGTTTTATACAGCAGACACATATTTACCCCATATTGTTTTATACAGCAGACACATATCTACCCCCTCTTGTTTTATACAGCAGACACATATCTACCCCCTCTTGTTTTATACAGCAGACACATATCTACCCCCTCTTGTTTTATACAGCAGACACATATTTACCCCCTCTTGTTTTATACAGCAGACACATATTTACCCCCTCTTGTTTTATACAGCAGACACATATTTACTCCCTCTTGTTTTATACAGCAGACACATATTTACCCCCTCTTGTTATACAGCAGTGTCCTTAGCATACATAGAGGCTTATTTATTTGTCCTCTTTTTACCAGACACATCATACGGGCTCCCCCCCACCTCCTCCGTGCAGGTTTTATAACTATATATGTACCATTAATTAAATTTTATACTGTGTTTTTATCTTTTTACTCTGTTCTTATGTTTAATATATTGTTATAATCGTGAATGAAATAAAACATATTTTTTCACACTAAGTATTTTTTTATTCATTTATACAGCCAATTTCTTGGGGTATTTGTCCGTGCACGCCGTGCACATATAGGTGTTCATATATAATGTGTTGCCAAGCATTATGTATGGTAAATTCTGATGACTGGTTTCCTTTAATATCTTTAAGTCACTGGCATCAGTAGCTGTTTCTGTCCTTTAACTGCAATAGTTTATCCCTTGATTTATACTGGTTCTTGTTGATATTGCTACAGTATCATAATTCTACCACCCAAGTTGGTGGAGGCTATAAGGCCAGACGTGGGGATTACAGATACCTACCTGAGTAAACCAGTAGTCCAGTGTCATAGTGTGAGGCGTAAAGGATTATCCACCTAGCCAAGAATTACATTGTGACACTTTTTGGAGCGTGTATTTTAATCCACTACCATTTCACTTATTTTAGTCATCTACTATTAAATGTTCATTTTAGAAGGTTTATGAGGGCGATAGTGCCCTTTGGGCACATATTGTGTTGTTGAAGTTGTATTTGTGCCCTCCCCCACCTTGGGCAATTTATCGCATTGTATAATAGCTGGAGAGGAACAAGCTGCCCAAACCTGTATAATATACGTCTCTGTACAGATGCTTTTACTCAGTGTTAGGAAATGCAGTCGGAGCCAGAGGTCAGATGGTGATTTCATCAGTTTATTTATTCTACTTGGGACCATTCAAGCTACCAGACTGTTACCAAATTGTGCTCAGGAAACCCACACATGATGGAGTGTTCAGGGAAGTCGGCTCTTTCTTCAGAACAATAGAAATTTCATAAACGATTGTTTGCAAGACACAAATCTGTTAAAGACGTGTCTGTTCTGAAAGAAAAAAAGTAAAAAAAAAAATGAAAATAATATCTGCACTCCTCCCCAAAATATGATGCAAACGACTGAAACACTCTTTTAAAAGACAATAGAAATACACATAGGCGTGCGCAGCACAAACTCACCCTGTGCACGTACACTAGGTTGGCAGTATAGTTCCCCCACATTAGGTTGGCAGTACAGTTCCCCACCATTAGGTTGGCAGTACAGTTTCCCCCATTAGGTGCAGTACAGTTCCCCCATTAGGTGCAGTACAGTCCCCCCCATTAGGTGCAGTACAGTTCCCCCACATTAGGTGCAGTACAGATCCTCCACATTAGGTGCAGTACAGTCCCCCCCCCATTAGGTGCAGTACAGTTCCCCCCATTAGGTGCAGTACAGTTCCCCCCATTAGTTGCAGTACAGTTCCTCCACATTAGGTGCAGTATAGTTCCCCCACGTTTGGTGCAGTATAGTTCCTCCACATTAGGTGCAGTATAGTTCTCCACATTAGGTGCAGTATAGCTCCCTAAATTAGGTGCAGTATAGTTCCCCACATTAGGTACATTATAGTTCCCCCACAGACATACAACCTTCAGCCATATACAGTGTATGGCTGGAGGCTGTATGTCTGTGTACTGCCCACCTCAGTGTTCCGACCACTGCTCCTCCGGTCCGGGGTCCCGATCTACTGCTATGGCCTATAGACCATAGCAGTAGGTCCCGGGACTGAATGAGCGGTGGTCGGAACACTGAAGATGACATGCTGCCAGCTGGTGCTGGTGACTTACCATGCCGGCGCGCGTCCTTCTCCTTGTCGATGCTCCGCTCCTCCGTTCCTATGGGCGCACGCACGGGACATGAGTGACGTCCTTGCATGCGCTACCTCCCGGCAGCCCCTGTGTTTTTGAAGTAAACGCGGGGGCCGCCGCAGAAAGGTAACCGAAACATCCTTGTGTCCTGAAAAGATCTTTCCGGACACAGGGATGTCCAGAATGTGACGGGGGCCCCTGGGGACCAACCCCCCCCCCCCCCCGGGCTCAATACTGTGAGCGCCATCATCTTTCTTTTATTATAACAATATATACACATCACATTAGATAACATAGGCACTTAGTGCTGTTTATGGGACATAGAAGAAAGGGAGGCCCAGGGGTCAATGAAATAGAGTCCACCTGACAAGGCAGCAATGGTACAGCGTTGCAACTCCTGTACTGGGCCACCACAAACTCCCCCTCTTAACAACAGCTGTCCTCGGCGTCCAGTCCTGAAGGCCAGATGAATATGAAGTGGACTTTGAGGCCAGGTAACAACAATAGAAACAGTTCCTGGGGCATTTGAATCACTGTCCTTCACAGGGCTGACGAACTGGGGAAATAGTCCATGGGGCATTGCAATTAACGTCCTTACATGCTCCATATGAGATGAGAACACAATACTTAGTTTGGATCGGGCTGCCTGAGGCTTTTTACCCGGATGCCTTTAGCTACTTCTCCCCATAACATTAGACTAGTAAATACACATTTTGTGACAACACATGAGAATGTTACCTATATACACAGTACTACTACCTTGTGGACCAAGGACACATGCAGAGGTAATACTTGTACAACAAAATAACCCCTATGTTGCATGTGTCACACAAATACTAAAAATTTACTTTTAATGTGAACAATTAAATATAAAGTGAGGAACAAAAAGTATTAAAAAGTATTAAAAACACAGCTCCACTGTCATCATAGGCATCTATGAATGTGTTTAAAGGTCATCTATGGGACCGAACAATCTGATGGGTCGATAAATATGGACTCGCTAAGTCTCGAGTCTCAGTTTTGTACATATGATCCTGAGCTTTGAAGCTCTAATGTTATTTAGAAATGCTCCCCAACGTGGAGATGACCATTATCTATCTTATTAGGCCACTTATGTATGTGTCACTAAACCAGCATTTGACCCCACAGGGGATGTTTATAGTGTCCCATCACTTGGCTCCTGCCACCTGCTGTGCGCCGCAGGTGTGGGCTATACAGACCTAGACCTTATTAATTGACTATAGTGCTACATTAGAGTACAGTGGAGTTGCTAGTTAAAATACAAGTCTGTCACACCCCGACATGTTTCGCCACTTATGTGGCTTTATTAAGGAGACAACTGACAGCAACTGACTGCTGTCACCTGCTTTGCTACTGTACTCTAATGTAGCACTATAGTCAATTAATAAGGTCTAGGTTTATATAGCCCACACCTGCGGTGTACAGCGGGTGGCAGGAGCCAAGTGCCGGGACACTCTAAACATCCCCTGTGGGGTCAAATACCGGTTTAGTGTCACATACATAAGTGGCCTAATAAGATAGATAATGGTCATCTCCACATTGGGGAGCATTTCTAAATAACATTAGAGCTTCAAAGCTCAGGATCATATTACAAAACTGAGACTCGAGACTTAGCGAGTCCATATTTATCGACCCATCAGATTGTTCGGTCCCATAGACGACCTTTAGACTCATTCATAGATGCCAACAGTGGAGCTTTGTTTTTAACACTTTTTAATACTTTTTGTTCCTCATTTTATATTTAATTGTTCACATTAAAAGTAAATTTTTAGTATTTTTGTGACACATGCAACACAGAGATTCTTTTTAACCCCTCGGGGTTACTTTGTTGTACTATATACACTGTAGCTCAGTCACTGTACGTGTTACGTACACCTCCAGGAGAACTCTCTGGCCACAAGATCACCCTGTACACGATGGACAGGAAACAATAGACATTAGACATTAAATGACTATTATGGACTGGATATGTATATACTGATTAGCTACAGTCCTGACTAGACATGTGACTATATTGGATACACAATAGATGCTATGTACATTACTGACTATACATTAGTATACTATAGACTGATAACTTTTATATACAGGTATTCTCTATACCTTGCTAGTATTTGACCTTGTATGGACCTTTGGGATCTAGGCAACACCACCTCTGGAGAATCAGGAACGGACAACACTTCTAAAACTTAAGTAGGCTCTTCTTCAGCAAATACAGGGGCTTGAATTTGTTCAGGAGTTGCTGGAATCGGGACCGCTGGCATTAGAATTGGAGAAGCCGGAGCTATGGCTGGCACTCTGGAAACAGGTATATAAGCTGGACCCAATAGTGATAGAGCAGGAACTGGCATATTGACTAACACTGGCTGGACCAGTCCTGGTGCTGGAGGCAAAAAGATGAATGTTGGCTGAAAGGGAGAGAACATAGGGAAATCCATGAATGGATGAATCCCTTCCCCAGGAACATATTCCCTCGCAGGTCTGACATCTGGAGAAGGCGGTGGAGGAAGTACTGGTAGATCTTATTTTAGGCAGATCTTGATACGATTTCGGTAGACGACTTGTGGCTCATTCCCAGGCTTTTTAACTTTGTACACATCGAACTTCGGATAGGGTATAGCCATTACCGTGTAGGGCTCTGTTTCCCAGTTGGAGTCCGATTTGTTCATTCACAGGAACTTCCATAGCCAAACTTTGTCGCTCACCTGGAGTGTTTTGGCTGAGGCATGGTGGTTGTAATCATCTTGTTGTCTTTGTTGGGCCTCGATCATTTTCTTACTGACAATCTCTTTGGCCTCTTGAATCCTCCTCTGATGATTGGAAACCCACTAGAGGGACGCTTGATGGGAATTGTTGATCAGGGCTTGCAACTCAAATGTCCCGTCTTTGGGCAGTTGCCTGTGTCGTCACATCATCAAGTAGAAGGGGGTGTATCCAGTGGATCAGTGCACTGTATTGTTATAAATTTCCAACAGCTCGGGCAGTAACTGGGGCCATTATTCTTGTCTTGACACAGAGGCTGCTCGCAGCATATGGATGAAGACTTGGTTGATGCGATCACAGAGCTCATTCCCCTGAGGGTGATAGACAGTGGTTCGAAATTTCTTGTAGTCGTGGAATTGACATAGTTATTGGAAAAGTTGTGCCTCAAAGGCCTTTCCATGGTCAGTTAGGGCAGACTCAGGACATCCAAGACTTTGCACCCACTTTAGAGTAGAACATCTGGGCTGCTGTCTTGGCTCTGAGATCTTTGAGGGGTACAACGACAACCCATTTGGAGTAGTGATCCACCATGGTGAGAGCATAGGTATACCCGGACCGGGTAGGAGACAGTTTTATATGGTCTAGCACAACCAATTGGTTGGGTCTGTCGCTCTGGATGGAGTGGATGGGTGCTCATGCATCCTTGCCCACATTCTTGGTGACGTTACAGACAGAACATTCACTGTACCATTTCTCAATGTCACTCTGCATTCCAATCCAGTAGAATCTTCGCATGACAGTAGGTTCGGTCTTGTGGACTCCAAAGTATCCCAACTGGTCATGATATGCGTTGAGGACCATCGCCGCATCTCTTCGGGGAACCAGAATCTGATGAAGCCGATCACCAGAGTCTGGATCCAAAGAATTTCAGTACAACAGTCCTTTGTGCACAAACAATCGCTTCCTCTGTCACCAAAGACACCTCATAGTCACACTGGGCCAGGCATAGATGGGTTGATACCTTTTTCGCCAGAAGGTAGTCCAACAGATCCCTCATAACTCGACTTTCATCTTGGAGAATCTTCCAGATGTACAGGTCTTCTTTAACCTTTTCGGACCTGGGTTCACCGTCCATGAGGGCGGTCCCAACATTCTGGTTCACAAACCCCTGATAAAATGGGGGCATCTCCATGTCTTCCCACACGTCTTCAACAGGTGGTTATTCGCCGAAGGGTCATCTAAGACAGTACATCGGCTTTGACGTTTGACTTGCCACTTCTGTACTTGATGGGGAAGCTGTAATTAGCCAATCTTGAAGCCCATCGCTGTTCAATGGCACCCACCTTGGCAGTGTTCAGTTTGGCCAACGGGTTATTATCTGTTTAGACAACAAATGGCGTGGCAGCAGAATAATCTTTGAATTTTTTCTGTCACGGCCAATACCAGAGCAAGAAGTTCAAGTTTGAAGTAACTGTAATTGGCATTGTTCTTCTATGCTCCTCGCAGGTTACGACTAACGTAGGCAATCACTCTTTCTTGTCCATCTTGAACTTGGGCAAACAACAAAAAACGTGGTCTCAAATGGCTGGAGGTGCTCAATAGTGTTGCTCGCGAATATTCGCAATGCGAATTTTATTCGCAAATATCGCATATTCGCGAATATAGCACTATATATTCGTAATTACGAATATTCGTTTTTTTTTATTTATTTCTTTTTTTTTCACAGTACACATCACAGTGATCATCCCTCTCTGCTTCCAGCTTGTGTGGTGTAAAGAAGACTCTAATACTACTGTGTGAGACTGGTGTGCGCATTTTCGCATATGCGAATTTTCCCTTATGCTAATTTTGTATATGCTAATTTTCGCATATGTTAATTTTCGCATTCGCGAATTTTTCACATATGCGAAAATAAAACGAGAATATTACGAATATGCGAATATTCGCGAATATATGACGAATATTCGTCCATATATTCGCGAATATTCGCGAATTCGAATATGGCCTATGCCGCTCAACACTAGTGCTCAACCCCAGATGCGGTTCTGCATTTATACTGGGGGAGCAGATCCTGCCCTTGTAGTCCGTTGCTAAGGGCGATCCCCAGCATAAAAATGCATACAATGGAGGATGCCTGCAGCGGACTACAAGTGCCACAATAGAATCCTACGACAGATAAACGGTGTGGATATATAACAATTGAAATACAATACAGGAATATGGGTGCACTACTGTGGTAGATGTAAACAATGACATTGGCTATCCCTCAACACTGATGTTAAAATTGAGACATTCGCCAGTGTATCCTTATATGAAGGACACACCAGAGCCCGCACACCAACGCCAAGGTTTCTCAAGATGGTGCGGGACCTACGCTAATCCTACCTGTGCTTGATAAGCAAAACAGGGGCCAGTGGGCAATTACGGCAGCATTCGGTCGACTCACAACTTCCTCCCAGAGACCCTCCAGCGTGACTGAGCACACATGCAATGGGAGGAGGGAGGTAAGCTGCAAGCCCCACCTGAGTTGGCTCATATGGGTGCCTGGCCTCACAGGTGCTACCTTAATGCCTCCTTGAAGATATTCAAGGCGCATTTATTTTGGAGTTTATACACCTCCAAGTATAACATTTAAACAAACAACAAAAAACGTGGTCTCAAATGGCTGGAGGTGCTCAACCCCAGATGCGGTTGGGCATTTATACTGGGGGAGCAGATCCTTGAACTTGGGACAGGAGAGCTCACAGATCTTCAAAACTGGCATCAGTATACAGGCGGAACGACTGACTGTAGTCTGGATACGCCAAGATGGGTGGTTCTGTCAACAGACGTGTAAGAGCTCGGAACGCTGTCTCTTGCTCTCTGGCCAATTCAATAGGTAGTCTTACATGGTAATTCTTCGCCGTACCCCGTAAGAGAGCTGTGAGGGGTTCTGCAATTTGGGCGAAGTGTGGGATGAAGCGATGGTAGTAGCCGGAAAATCCCAGGAAGCTCCTGACATCTTTCACTGTGCACGAGGTAGGCCAGTTCTTTAAACTCAAACAACACCATGGGTGTCACGAAGGCAGTCTTCTCCCGGTCTTCCGTGGCCATGGGCACTTGCCAGTACCCGCTGGTCAAATCCAGGTTAGAGAAGTAGCAGCAGACCCAAGGGCAGTAAACGACTCCTCAATTCTTGGCAAAGGATAAGCGTCCTTATGTGTGACATTGTTCAGTTTTCTGTAGTAAACACAGAAGCGGATGGTTCCGTCTTTCTTCTTGACCAGGACAAGTGGTGCCACTCAGGGACCCTGACTTTCTTGTATCACATCCGCCCACTTCATGTTGGCCAGCATCTTCTTGACAGTCTGATACATGCCTGGCACGACCGGACGGTGTCTCTACTTGATGGACGGGTTGTTGCCTGTGAGGATTCGGTGCTGGATCATTGAAATTTTTCCAAAGTCTGTGTGATGTTTGCTGAAAGCTTGATGATACCTTTTGGCAACATTGATGACTCCATTGACCTGGTTCCGTGGGGTTAGTGTCATCCCCAACCTGGAGCTGTGCCCACCAGGCTCTGGCAAATTAGTACTGAATCCACCGATGACTTGAGCCGCACGCTGTCGGGCCACTAGAAGCTCTGTCAATATGACCTTCGACTCTAGGAGGTACAACTGAGCCACTGGAGTATACTTAGGTAAAACGGTAGCAGAATCAGACCGGTTCACTAACCATACTGGGACTCTTCCATTGGAGACAGTGACGAGGCTCCTCGTAGCTTGGACTAAAGGATGATCTTCTAGCTGCATGGGTTCCAGCAGGGCCTGATAATCCCAATTCTTGACTCCGCGACGTGCACGGCACCATATGATGGTTTCAGTGTTGGTTTGTAAGGTCACCGACCTGATGTCTTAAACTCATACTCTGCAGATCTCGCCTTGCTTGTTGGCAAACTTCCGTTCCACTTGTAGGACATTCAGGTGGTGCTGCACAGCCTGCTAGTCTGAAGTGGGCATATGGGGAAGAGAGGCATACAAGGCATCTAAAATTTCGGGAAAACAATTCCTCATAATGTTCATCCCCAATATAAATTCAGCTGACCTCTTATCTGTCCCATTGGTTACAATCACTCCCTACCCTTTAAATACATGTTCACCCAATTGAATGGTCGGCTCCCAGTATCCATGTCTGGGGACTGGTTTCCCATTACCTGCAACTACTCTGAAATTAACATCCTCAGGCTCACATAATAGACTAGCATCCCAATGCTGGTAAAAAAAACACTTTTATATATGGTAGACACTTGTGACCCTGTATCTATTAGCACCTCTAAAGGTACACCTTCAACAATAACTGTTACAAGGGGCCAGGAGGCAACATAAATTTAGAGTCCTGATTTAGGTCGTTCGAGGGTTGGACCTGGTGACAATTTTCCTGAGGGCCAGTCCCCAACCTCAGGGTGAATCCGTTTAAATCCCAGTAGTGCATTTTCCAATGGCTGGGCTTGTTACAATAGGTGCAAAAAGGTCTCTGAGTCCCCAAGCATGGGGATTGGGTAGAGGATTACGGTAACTGCAATTGCGGGGAGCAGGGGCAGGTTTCTGGGGCAAGGGCGGTTCTCAGTCAGGTGGAGCAGGCCGGGGGGCAAGCTCCTTCACAGCCTTAGTCAATTGCTCAATGTCTTGCCTAACACTCTGTAGATCCGAGACTGTAGTGACTGGCAAAGTAGGTTGCACTGGGGCAGAAACAGGGGACGGTAATGGTATAGGCCTGGACGCTGCCCCTAGTGGTTCAGGAGCAGGTATAAGGGGAGAACAAACTTCCTCTTACTCAGTCCCTGACTCAATCACTCTGATAGCCAGTCTTTTAAAAGCAGGAAATGACATGTTGGGGTTTTGGACTGCTAACATTCTCAATTGGGACTTGTCCCACTCTTTATGGGCTCCATCAATAAATCTATCCATTGACACTTTGTTGCCCTGCTCGGGAGTTATACCCTCTAATTTTTGGACAGTCTCTAGGGCATTCTGTAGGGCTACAGCATATGCTCTCAAGTCTTACCTGGCTTTTGTCACTTTTCATACAGCCAGAGATGTGCCTTTGATGGAGAATGTGACTCGAATACCTGGTACAGTCCCTCAAAGATCTGCTCCACCGTCACCTTCTCAGATGCCGGACAGGTGCGGACTTCCTCTAGTGCCGGTCTCTGGAGTTGTCCTGTTACTAGTTGCACCTGTTTGTTAGGAGGGAAAGAGTAAAAGACAAACAAACTCTGGATCCTCTCTTTGAAATCCCTCAGGGTGAAGGAGTCTCCATTGTAAGGGGAAGGACAGGGTTCCCCATGAATACCAGTGCAGGCGTGGAGACACCGGGACTGTTGTTGCATGCTGGAGGCAGGGGTGGTAGGACCCTGGCTGCTGGGGCAGGTGATGACCTCGCCACTGGAGATGAAGTGTCACTGGCACCTGGTTGATCTGTGGTGCTAGGTTCAGACATCTCGTTTATTTTTGAGTGCACTGTCGCTTTAAGAAGAATGAGGTGCGTTCCCCTTTAAGAGAATTGATGAGTTGCTGCAGCGGCTCCGGTTTGAATGATAGGGGTACTACTACCCTCTGTAGGTTCCCCGGGATAAACTGCCTTGCGACCAGACTTGTGAACCATAAGAAGACGGTAGTGACAAATTCAGGTATCGGAGACTTGGTTTTGATGATTGGTGGTGTATTGAGAACTTGCACTGACTTTATGGTTGATAGCCGGAGATAAGCGCAGCAGCCGTAACTTCCAAGATGGCTGCGCCCAGGGAACTTCCTGTTTGGGATCAGTCAGGAAAGTCTCCCCCTGTGTAGCACAGGGTGGTCTTTTGGTTCCTCCGCGCTGGACTGAAAAGGGGTCATCGCTAGGGACTGACGTGGGCAGAGCTGCGACCGCTCGCCTGTGCGGGAAACTCTGGACCAGATTAACTCTTTCAGGTACAACCTTTATGCAATTATCAAGGGCAGATAACCGACTTTTCTTCAACTCCCCCTCTATTTCACAAGTGCCTCGTAATACACAGATTTCACTGACAAAGTCCTGTACATTTTCTGGCACAATTTTTGTCACACATTCGTATGTTTTACTCTGCAATAATGGACACAGTTAAGACTGAGTGGGTACTTTTTGCACACCCGTATCCTGTTCGTGACGCCAAAAGTTGTGGTGAGGGTGTGATGAGGGCAGATGTTATTACCCTGGGGGCAGATGGTATTAACCCCTTTTATTCGTGATGACAGGGCGTGGTTTAACCTCTAGTCCACCCGAAGGTATACCGCTGGTTCCTGGGCTAGGCAAATAATGACTCCGATGCCAAGTTACGGAAGGGCAGCTTTACTGAGGTAGACAAGTGTAATAGTCTTGACAGCTCAGTTAGTTCCAAGAAGGTGACCAGTGACTTCATTCAGACACCTTAGGGCTCGCTGGGACTTGTAGTGGATTTGGACAATTTGCTGTAGGCCCACGCTGACTGTAGACAGACTGATATTGACTGACTTGACTAGACTGACTTCACCCTGTATGTAGCTTACCAGGTTTTGATGTTCACCTGTGGGGTACTGAATTTGTGGAAGCGTAGCTGTGTTGTAGGCTTTAGGACTTCTCAGGACACCAGACACTCTCTCAGGACTTGACCTCACTGTTCCTCAGCAGCAACTACACAAGAGACTGAACTAGCTCCTCCCAGGGTTTATATGGTGGAGACTCCAGAGGGGTCCCATAGGTCACCCCAAAAGTCACATGATTACTGGCACCTTTCTTGGTTACAATACATGACAACAGTATTTAAAGGTGCATGACAATATATACACATCACATTAGATAACATAGGCACTTAGTACTGTTTATGGAACATAGAAGAAAGGGAGGCAAAGGGGTCACTGAAATAGAGTCCACCTGACAGGGCAGCAATGGAACAGGGGTGTAACTCCTGTACTGGGCCACCACACAGTGCTCATCAGAACATGGCCCTCAATCCTGTAAGACTACAGGAAGGCTGTTCCTGTTACGTTAGTGAGGGTGTTTAGTGCTGGAGTGTCCATGCTGGTAGCAGAGAGCTCCATACCTATTATCCCATCCCATGAAGCGGCAGGAAATGTGAAAGTCCGGTCCATCACGCCCCCCTCCCATAGACATGAGTGGAGGGAACATGGCGTAACGTCACATCTCCCTCCGCGGGAAGCCAGCATTCTAAGCATACTGTTTAGAAGGCCGGGTGCTGCACGGAGATCCCGGGGGGTCCCAGCGGCAGGACCCCCATAATCAGACATCTTATTCCCTATCCTTAGATGTCTAGGGCTGGAGTACCCCTTTAAAGGAACATGTTCATATTCACTAACAGCAGTCAAAGATGATAAAATGGTGAGAAATGGAAACATAAAAGTATATTAGAAAAGTTCAAACCATTCTACCAATCCAT
This sequence comes from Hyla sarda, assembly GCF_029499605.1. Taxonomy (NCBI): domain Eukaryota; kingdom Metazoa; phylum Chordata; class Amphibia; order Anura; family Hylidae; genus Hyla; species Hyla sarda. The sequence continues at coordinate 55,797,813 of NC_079191.1, read as the reverse complement.
TGATTTAGCTTAATTTGCCTAAAACCATAAAACCCATGTGATTAGGATGCAGCTAAGAAGAATATTTAAAAACCTAAAATGATTTTTTATTTTTTATTTGTGGGGAATTGCCCTTTAATTGACTTGCAGATCACAGCACATTTATCTATTTGCTTGTTTTTGTATGTACTCTTTCAGCATCTCGCACTTTGATAGAAGAGGATCCCACCAGGGAATAGAGCGTACACTTCCACTCAGGGGATGTTAACTTTACGTGAACTCAGAACAGTGTGCGTGAACGTTGATAATTAGTTCGGAGGCATCTGTAATTCTTTCTGTTGCAAGCTAAATTAAATAACATTAATGTAAATGTTCACCACAAGCAATGTCTTCTAGTTAAACGCTTACATGTTTTCCCATTGACATCAAAGGAAAGGCTCAAATAAAATTACAGATTTTACTTGCGAGCAAAGAGCTAACAGCGGGATACAACATGATAGATTCACGGAGAATGTGAGGTATCATTTTGTTAAAGGGGACCTCAGTGGTGTAGATATCAGAGAGATGATTCCAGACCCTACCATTATCGTTAGACTTTTTGCCATCTAGGATCAAAAGGGTTTGATACTTGCCTAACTTTCGACCCTCGGGCCAATTCCAACTCTTTTAATTTCCTATCGATAGACAATGTAGTAGGCCATGGGTGGAGTGCAAGTGGTGACAGGAGGCTCAGTGGGTATAACAGAAATTATGGGTTTAATAGTTCTCTTTACAGGGTCCCACCACTACATGGATTTCTAGCAACATTGTCTGAAATGCTGGACTCCAACACCAGAACACCAGAACCTTAATTGTTAATGCAACACCTCATAGCCTAAAAAATTACAATTTATTAACATAAGGAGTGTGGAGATGGAGAGTGTAGTGTGCAGGGCTTTGAGTGGCATAGGCATACTGTCAGAACCTATAGGGTTAAAAGGTTCTGACAGGTTCTTTGTTTGTTTTTGTTGCCGGGTTATGCTTAGCTGTCTGGCTGGGCAGATGACCTTTTGATGAGAGCACCTGCGGGGTTGCCTATTTAACCTGGCAGTTTGCTCTCATTCAATGCCTGTGAAACAGTCCAACTCCAGTAGCTAGCCATTTACCCTGTTTATTCTTGTTCACCTGCCATCTGTGACTTTTGGCTTATTTTCTCGACTTCTCTCTGGTATTAGCGATTTTGTACTTTGACAACTCCTGGTTTTGACGCGGATAGTGGACTTATTGTGCGAGTGTGTTAGTTTTGCTTCTTTTAGTCTGTCCACTCCCTACTGTACCTTGACCTGTGTCTGTATTATTGTATTTTATTATTTTGACAGTTACATCCCTCACTTGTCTAGGGATGGACTGTCACCATGGTTACAGACCTTTTGCCTAGGGCTGGTATGTAAGTAGGCAGGGATAGGGGAGTGGGCAAGAATAGTGTGCACTCCTTCCCTGCCCATACATGTCATTTTCAAAGGCCAACATACCTGCATTTGCTAAGATGGAAGCAATGATGGCTTTAGTAGAGCAAATGCAGGGATTAACACATTTAGTACAGTCCCTTGCTGAAAGAGTTCAGGCTCAGGAAACAGCTAATGCTCAGCCAATGGTCAGTCCTTCAGCTGTTTCTAGTGAACCAAACATTTATCTTCCTGACCGCTTTTCTGCTGGAGACCGCAAGAGATTTGTTGTGTTCAGGGAGAGTTGTAAGCTGTATTTTCGCCTAAGACCACAATCTACTAGCACAGAGGTTCAGATAGTAGGACTTGTAATGTCATTGCTGCAAGGGGATCACCAGGAGTGGGAATTCTCTTTATCTCCCTCTGCTCCTGAATTAAGTTCTGTGGATGCTTAATTTTCTGCTTTGGGCCTTCTTTAGAATAAACCTGACCGAGCAGCCTTTTTTTTTAGAATCTCAGCTGGTTAATCTGAAGCAGGGGTGAAGAACGGCTGAGTACTGTGCTGATTTTCGTAAATGGTGTACTGAATCTGGTTGGAATGATCCAGCCTTTAGGTGTCAGTTCAGACTAGGGTTATCTGACACTATTAAAGATGTCCTGGTGAGCTATCCATCACCTGATTCATTAGAACAGGCCATGACTTTAGCAGTAAGACTTGACAGACATTTGAGAGAGAGAAGTCGTGAATGGTCCGTTTCTTCTGTCTCTCACACTCCTTCCTCCATATTTTCCTCTTTTCCTACCTCTCATGCCTCTTCTGAAGAACCCATGCAGATAGGGAGATTGTCCTCCCAGGAGACAAGATCCATTCGGAGGAAAAACAACTCATGTTTCTTTTGTGGAGAGAAGGGACATCGGATCCAAAATTTCCCCAAACGCCAGCAGCTGGAAAACACCAGCACCTAAATGACAATCGGGGAGGTCATTTGGGTGCACAGGTATCTCCAAAACTGTCTTCTAAACTTTTGTTGCCAGTTCAAATATTTTTTCTTGAAAAAAAAAGTATTTGGTAAAGCGTTTGTTGTTTCTGGATCTGCTGCAAATTTTGTTGATCTGAATTTTATTAAGTCTTTGAATTTACCCTTGAAATTGTTGGAAAGTTCCATCCCGATTGCTGGAGTGTATTATACACCCTTGCGTCTTTTCTTCCCCTCCAGAGATGGGATTACTGGTGGGTTCTCTGCATTTTGAAAAAATCAAGTTTTTTGTCCTGGAAAATTTGTCGGTAAATGTGATTTTGGGATTACCTTGGTTAAGAAAACATTGTGGGAGTCCGAATGTATAAATAAATGCATTCTCACATGCTTTGCAACTCCCGGTGTGGCCCAAAGTAATCTACCTGAATTTATTTCTGATTTTTGTGATGTTTTTTCTGAGGAGGCCTCCTCTGCCTTGCCCCCACACTGAGATTATGACTGTGCTATTGAACTTGTACCTGATGCCAAGTATCCTAAGGGGTACATTTATAATTTGTCTGGTACTGAGAGAGAAGCTATGAAGGATTATATTCAGTCAAGTTTGCAAAAGGGTCATATTCGTCCTTCTGTATCTCCTATGGGAGCAGGGTTTTTCTTTGTGGCAAAGAAGGCCTTGTATTACAGTCAAAAATCAGTATCTATTGCCTCTAATTCCAGATTTGTTTAATCAAATACAAGGGGCATGTTGGTTCTCTAAACTGGACCTTCAAGGGGCTTTTAACTTAATCATAATAAAAGAGGGTAATGAATGGAAAACTGCTTTTAATACCCCTGTGGGTCATTTCGAGTATCTGATAATGCCTTTTGATCTCAGTAGTGCCCCAGCAGTTTTTCAGAATTTGGTCAATTATATTTTTCATAAATTTTTTGGTAAATTCATAGTAGTTTATCTAGATGATATTCTGATTTTCTCTCGAGATTGGTCATCTCGTGTTGGCAGATCTGGTTAACTGGTCTCAGGAGGCGGAAGCCGCTTTTGAACATCTTAAGGGATGCTTTATCTCCGCTCCGATTTTGGTTCAACCAGATCAGACCAAACCTTTTATTGCTGAAGTTGATGCTTCTTAAGTTGGTGCTAGGGGAGTTTTGTCACAGGGAAGTGCTTTTTTGACTAAGTTACGTCCTTGTGTCTTTTTCTCTCTTAAATTTTACGCTGCTGAACAAAACTATGACATAGGAAATCGAGAACTTTTGGCTATCAAGTGGGCTTTTGAGGAATGGAGACATTTTCTTGAGGGGGCTGGTAATCAGGTTACAGTTATCACTGACCATAAAAATTTAACCTTCCTTGAATCTGCCAAATGTCTCAATCCTTGTCAAGGCCTTTTTCTTTACTCTGTTTGATTTTGTTATTACTTACCGACCAACTTACCGACCAGGTACTATGAATGACAAGGCTGATGCCTTATCTCGGAGTTTCAGTGCTTCTCAGCCTGTAGATTCTAATCCCAAGACTATTCTTCCAGGTGTGGTTATTTCTGCAATGTCTGCTGATTTAACTTCTGAGATATTGAATAATCAAGGCTTGGTCCCTCCAGATACACCTAGAGGCAAGATCTTTGTACCTAGTCAATTTTGCCTCCGTATTATTGGGGAGTCTCATTGTTCCCTGTTAGCCGGTCATCCTGACAAGGAAATTGCTTCAAAGGAAGTTCTGGTGGCCAACTCTAAACAGGGATGTTGAGGCTTTTGTTGCTTCTTGTAAAATTTGTGCTCAGGCAAAAACTCCTTGGAAACGTCCTGCAGGAGAGTTGTGTCCATTGTCCATTCCTAAAAGGCCCTGGACTCATATTTCTATGAATTTTATGACCGATCTACCTCCATCTGAGGGAAAAACTGTTCTATGGGTGGTGGTGAACAGGCTCAGAAAATAGTGTCATCTCATTCCTTTGAAAAATCTCCCTTTGGCAAAAGTTCTTGCTGATTTATTTTTAAGATATGTTGTTAGGTACCATGGGGTCCCCGAAAATATTGTATCTAATCGAGGGGTACAATTTGTTTCATAATTTTTGGCAAGCTGTTTGTAAACAGTTGGGTATTGAGTTGTCTTTTCCATCTGCTTTTCCTTCTCAATCTAACAGTCAAACAGAAAGAATGAAACAAAATGTTAAACAGTACCTTAGATGTTATGTAGCAGAAAGACAGAATTAATTGGTATCTTTTCTGTCTCTTGCTGAGTTTGCCTTGAATAATCAAGAAAATTCCTCTACTGGCATGTCACCATTCTTTTGTGTTTATGGATTGAATCCGCAGTTTTCTTCCTGTACCAATACTGATAGTGATAACCCTGAAGTTGAGACTACCATGAGTAAACTGTGCACAATTTGGCCTCAGGTTCAGAAGAACCTGAGAAATGCCCAAGAACTACAAAGAAAATCTGCCAATTTGTGGAATAAAATTTAAAGTTGGTGATAAAGTGTGGTTATCTACAAAAATCTTCGTCTCAAGGTTTCATCTAAATAGTTGGCTTCTAGGTTCATTGGACCTTATGAAGTAATTGAAGTTATTAATCCTGTTTGTTAAAGATTAAAATTAACTTCTTCATTTAACCCCTTAAGGACCCGGGGTTTTTCCGTTTTTGCATTTTCGTTTTTTCCTCCTTACCTTACAAAATCATAACTCTTTCAATTTTACACCAAAAAATCCATATGATGGCTTATTTTTTGCGCCACCAATTCTACTTTGTAATGACGTCAGTCATTTTACCCAAAAATCTACGGCGAAACAGAAAAAAAAATCAATGTGAGACAAAATTGAAAAAAAATGCCATTTTGTAAATTTTGGGGGCTTCCGTTTCTAAACAGTCCATTTTTCGGTAAAAATGACACCTTCTCTTTATTCTGTAGGTCCATATGGTTAAAATGATACCCTACTTATGTAAGTTTGATTTTGTCGTACTTCTGGAAAAAATCAAAACTACATGCAGGAAAATTTATACTTTAAAATTGTCATCTTCTGACCCCTATAACTTTTTTTTTTTTCTGCGTATAGGGCGGTATGAGGGCTCATTTTTTGCGCCATGATCTGAAGTTTTTAGTGGTACCATTTTTGCATTGATAGGACTTATTGACTTATTTTATTCATTTTTTCATGATATAAAAAGTGACCAAAAATGCACTATTTTGGACTTTGGAATTTTTTCTTGGCGCGTACGCCATTGACCGTGCGGTTTAATTAACAATATATTTTTATAATTGGGACATTTCCGCATGCAGCGATACCACATATGTATATTTTTATTTTTATTTACACTGTTTTTTTTTATGGGAAAAGGGGGGTGATTCAAACTTTTATTAGGGGAGGGGTTAAATGATCTTTATTCACTTTTTTTTCACTTTTTTTTGCAGTTATAGCTCCCATAGGGACCTATAACACTGCACACACTGATCTTTTACACTGATCAATGGTTTCCCTTAAGAAACCAGTGATCGATGATTCTGCTGCTTGACTGCTCATGCCTGTATCTCAGGCACTGAGCAGTCATTCGGCGATCAGACAGCGAGGAGGCAGGTAGGGATCCTCCAGCTATCATGTAAGCTGTTCAGGATGCCGCGTTCCGTTGCCCATCAGCAACTTCCTCAGGGGTGTTGACAATATATATATTATATATAATATATATATATTATGTATACATATTATCAGTGTTGTGGGGATAGGACTGTATTGATTTAACATTCCTGTTACATGATAGGCTCACAACCTATTTATTTGTGGAGGCAGGTGCCCTGGGTGGGGTTCCCCCTTTTTTTAGGGGGTCCCCCCTTGTTTGTGCAGTGGCCATTTGGGCCTTTTTTAATTGCTTTTAATTGTATTGTCTGCATTTTGTAATACTTATGTGCAATAAAGATAACATTTTTTGGATTATAGTTTAACTGTGGGTGTGCATTATATTGCGCATTTCTTTTTCTTCTCTGGTGTAGCAATTGTTGTTTGGTACGCTTAATAGCACCCCTTCCTATATGATGCTGAGCCCGTCTGTCTCTTATATACATAGGGTTATGCTTAGCTGTCTAGCTGGTCAGCTTACCTTTTGATGAGAGCACCTGCGGCGTTGCCTATTTAACCTGGCAGTTTGCTCTCATTCAATGCCTGTGAAAGTGTCCAACTCCAGTAGCTAGCAATTTACCCTGTTTATTCTTGTTTACCTGCCATCTGTGACTTTTGGCTTACTGTATCTTCTCGACTTCTCTCTGGTATAAGGGATTTTGTACTTTGACAACTCCTGGTTTTGACGTGGATAGTGGACATTGACTTATTGTGTGAGTGTGTTAGTTTTGCTTCTGTTAGTCTGTCTGCTCCCTACTGTACCTTGACCTATGTCTGTATTATTGTATTTTATTATTTTGACAGTTACATCCCTCACTTGTCTAGGGAGGCACTGTCACCGTGGTTACAGACCCGTCGCCTATGGTGGGTATGTAAGTAGGCAGGGATAGGGGAGTAGGCGAGAATAGTATGCACTCCTTCCCTGCCCATACGGGACGCATACAGTCCAGTGGATAGTACCAAATACCCAGATTTCAAGAACACCAAGATATCACAACCCAACCTTCCCAACAAGAGAGCACATAGACTGTGGTAAATATATCTTCTACACAGATAAAAACTCTAGCCAGATGTAATTATCGTCCATTGGTTTGAGTTCATGGGTCAGAGTAAGTATATTCGTTAGACTGAGCGCCAGCTAAATTACACTTATCGTCCATTGGTTTGAGTTCATGGGTCAGAGTAAGTATATTCGTTAGACTGAGCGCCAGCTAAATTACACTGACACCTATTGTTTTCTATCAAGGGATCCTAAAAAGTATGTAGAGGGTAAACTTAAATTCATTCTTGATCATGTCATGGAGGAGTCAATAGTTGACCATTCCCTTTGCAATTATCTGTGAATAACACATCTTGTCACCCCCATGTTGTATCTTTTACCAAAGATACATAAATCTTTGATAAGTCTTTGGAAGACCAATTGTCTCAGTCTATCACAAGTCATGACTCCATTTTTTTTGTTGCTCAAGTTATCTACCCTTTTGTTACCTGTCCTAAGTCCTTTCTAAGGGATACAGTAGACTTTTTGAAGAAATTGCAATCTGTCTCCCTTTCTAATGCAATTTTTGCATCTCTCAACATAATCAGCTTTTACACCTCTATGCACCAAGATCAAGGTACCCAGGCAGTAAAACACACGATTAGTCACATTTTTTCCTCCAAGAATACAAAGTTCATTATGACTTTACAGGATTTTCTTCTCTCTAATAACTTCTTTTTGTTGCATGACACATACCATATGCAAATGGACATCAACATGGCTCCGACATACGCTAAAAATCTATGTCACCATGTTAGAGGAAAAACACTTCTATGTGTTGGGGTGGTGGCGATACATAGATGACGTGTTTCTTATCCTGGTCTGGGTCTGATCAACAACTCCATGAATTTTTATACTTTTCTTAATGTTTTTGTTTTTTTTGCAGACTTGAAAAAGATTGCTTGGGCAGCCGAAAACCTTTCAATGTGTTATTGGAATGGAATAAAGCTACATCTACTTTAAATCTATTGGAGTGCTGCGGCTACTTTTACTTTGTTTCTACATTTGGGCTGTTGATCTGGCCTTGAATCTGCTGCATTCACCTTCTGTCACCTATAATTTGATAGGCTGTTTGCCTGGCTTTGCTTTTATTAATCTATCTATATTTTTTGCATGGACACACATAGCAGGCACCAGGAAGACAAGAATTTCAGATTTGGATATGTCAGTAAAACTGCTTTTTGCTTTTAAATTGTGTGACTCTTAAAACTGATAAGCCTTTTACTACCAGCTGCTCTATGTCCAGAAGGAAGTTGTGTAGCCATTCTAGTTAGACACATGCTCTCTGCAGCCACCTCTGTCAATGTCAGGAACGGACCAGAACAGGAGAGATTTGAAATGGTGATTTTCTCCTGCTCTGGACAGTTCCTGACATGGACAGAGGTATCAGCAGAGAGCACTGTGGTTAGACTGGAAAGAACTACACAACTTACTCTGTAGCATACAGCAGGACTGGAAGACTTAATATTTTTAAATATATTGTATATTTAATATTCTGTTTAACCCTCTGGCACCAGTTGCTAAAAAAAAAATTCTTGCAAAGTATACCTTTTAAAGTATATTTATTTATTTTTCAAGTTAAAATTGCAGATAACAATCAATTTTAAAAACCACAAACAGCTTACCGGTGCAACTTTTTGCCACATCGCATCTGCGTCTCTCTCGCCCATCAGCCGCTATGTTTCTGTATTCTTTGACTTCTGCTGGCTTTACTAACCATCACACAGCTCCCACAGGAAATAGGTAAATCACAGGGCATTTTAATTTGCCTTTAATAGTTTTGAAAGATCTGTTGTTACCTTGAAAATTCCAGCAATCTACGGAAGCGGCCATTATTACGTGAACACCAAGCGCTGCCTATGACATGTCACACGTCTTAGATCTTAGCTTTAAATTACCACTTTGGAGAGTCTGAAACACTGAACCTCTGAGGGACATTTTATAATTTCCGGTGTGTAATTCCCAGATAGTAAATACTTTTCCTTCAGGAAAAAAAAAATCTTGTCGAGAATGTAAAAGTAAAGGTCAATTTCAGGCTCATTAGTTTATTTTTAGTAGTTGAGATCTGAAGGAGCAGAGAACATTTCCCTTTTTTCTGGAGAACATGCTTTCCTGTGAACCAAGGATGTCCATTGACCTCCCTCCCGCTGGGAAGGTGCGGCTGATCCTTGACAGAATCCATCAGGAGGCTTAAAAGCTAAATAGAAACCAGAGAAAGGTGCATTATCCTACCTGAATGGCTGTGCGGCTGAGGAAAAGGACAAGAAGAAAGATCAGTCCTGGGTATAAGCAAGAATAGCTTCAATTTTAGCATAAAAAGAAAACGTCAAATCAAATCAGACAACAAAAATATATATATAATTCTTCCTTCAAAAATGCAAAGAAAAAATCCTTAAGGGTTTGTTCACACATGCGTATTTTTGCTACAGATCTTCTGCAGATTTTGCTGCCCATTGACTTCAATGGGTAACAAAATCTGCAACAGCAAATCCGCAGCAGAAAATAGGCAAGTGTGAACGTGAGAACAAACCCTTAAGGATTTTTTCTTTTTCATTTTTGAAGGAAGAATTATATATATATATTTATGTCTGATTTGATTTGGTCTGATTTTGATCGCAGGGGTTTCCCAGCAGTCAGACCCCCGCGAGCAGCTACTTATCCCCTATGATGTGGATAGAGGATTAGTTTACTTCGCAGGAGTTCTCCTTTAAGTAGTCTTCTTCTGTTGATTCATAGGGAAGCCAGATGACATAACATGCATATTGTAATGGCATCAATGAGGGGCTACACAACTTTCCAAATGTCCAGTTATGGAGTAATAGAGTAACATATCCTGTTTGTTTAAAGTTAGTCATGTATAACGCATCCACATACACATTTATCAGGTGTAGGATTCCATTGTGGTACATGTGACCGTCTGCAGGCATCCTCCATTGTATGCATGTTATGCTGGGGATCGCCCTTAGCAACGCTTCACAAGTGCAGGACCTCCACCCTAATAAAGGTGCACAACTGCACTTGGGGTTGAGTTTCCTGCTATAACCATGTTCATGCAAATATAAGCCGTTATGTCTTTGCTTAAGGCTTATACTAATGCACCCTTTTATCTTGCTGGGTAGCATTAGGGTTTCACCTGTGAGGCCTGCTATAAATGAACCAACCAGGGTGGGGCTTGTAGCCTGTATCCTCCCTCCCATTGTATGTGTGCCTAGTCCACACTGGAGGTAACTGAGGAGCAATCTGCAAGTCGGGCCTATGGCTGCCATAATTTGGTTCCAGGTTTTATTTATCTGGCCAGGTAGGTTAGTTGATAGGTCCCGCACCATTTGAGAAACCTTGGCGTGGTGTGCGGGCTCAAGTGTGTCCTTCATATAAGGATATACTGGCTAATGTCTCAATTTTATATCAGTTTTGAGGTATAGCCAATGTCATTGTTTACATTAACCACAGCAGTGAAACCACATTGTGATCCATAGGTGCAGGTCCTCCACTCCAACGTAGGTGCACATGTAATCCTGGACAAACCATAGTAAGGATCTCATTTGCACATGTCTTACTGCAGTGTCCTGGTACCTGTTGTCACGATGCCGGCTGGCAGGTAGTGGATCCTCTGTGCCAGAGAGGGATTGGCGTGGACCGTGCTAGTGGATCGGTTCTAAGTCACTACTGGTTTTCACCAGAGCCCGCCGCAAAGCGGGATGGTCTTGCTGCGGCGGTAGTGACCAGGTCGTATCCACTAGCAACGGCTCAACCTCTCTGGCTGCTGAAGATAGGCGCGGTACAAGGGAGTAGACAGAAGCAAGGTCGGACGTAGCAGAAGGTCGGGGCAGGCAGCAAGGATCGTAGTCAGGGGCAACGGCAGGAGGTCTGGAACACAGGCTAGGAACACACAAGGAAACGCTTTCACTGGCACGATGGCAACAAGATCCGGCAAGGAAGTGCAGGGGAAGTGAGGTGATATAGGGAAGTGCACAGGTGATAACACTAATTGGAACCACTGCGCCAATCAGCGGCGCAGTGGCCCTTTAAATCGCAAAGACCCGGCGCGCGCGCGCCCTAGGGAGCGGGGCCGCGCGCGCCGGGACAGGACTGACGGAGAGCGAGTCAGGTACGGGAGCCGGGGTGCGCATCGCGAGCGGGCGCTACCCGCATCGCGAATCGCATCCCGGCTGGAGGCGGTATCGCAGCGCCCCGGGTCAGTGGATCTGACCGGAGCGCTGCAGTGAGGAGAGTGTAGCGAGCGCTCCGGGGAGGAGCGGGGACCCGGAGCGCTCGGCGTAACAGTACCCCCCCCCTTGGGTCTCCCCCTCTTCTTAGAGCCTGAGAACCTGAGGAGCAGACTTTTGTCTAGGATATTGTCCTCAGGTTCCCAGGATCTCTCTTCTGGACCACAACCCTCCCAATCCACTAAAAAAAAGGTTTTCCCTCTGACCTTTTTGGATGCCAAAATCTCTTTGACGGAGAAGATGTCCGAGGAGCCGGAAACAGGAGTGGGAGGAACAGATTTGGGAGAGAAACGGTTAATGATAAGTGGTTTAAGAAGAGAAACGTGAAAGGCATTAGGAATACGAAGAGAAGGAGGAAGAAGAAGTTTGTAAGAGACAGGATTAATCTGGCACAAAATTTTGAAAGGACCAAGATAGCGTGGTCCCAACTTATAGCTAGGGACACGGAAGCGGACATATTTAGCGGAGAGCCATACCTTGTCTCCAGGGGAAAAAATGGGAGGAGCTCTTCTTTTCTTATCCGCGAATTTCTTCATGCGTGAAGAAGCCTGTAAGAGAGAATTTTGGGTCTCTCTCCATATGATGGAAAGATCACGAGAAATTTCATCCACAGCGGGCAGACCAGAGGGCAAGGGGGTAGGGAGGGGGGGAAGAGGGTGACGGCCGTACACCACGAAAAATGGGGATTTGGAGGAAGATTCAGAGACTCTGAAGTTATACGAGAATTCGGCCCTTGGTAGAAGATCTGCCCAGTCATCCTGGCGGGAGGAAACAAAATGTCGTAAATAATCACCCAGGACCTGGTTAATTCTTTCTACTTGTCCATTGGATTGAGGATGATATGCAGAAGAAAAATTTAATTTAATCTTGAGTTGTTTACAGAGAGCCCTCCAGAATTTAGACACGAATTGGACGCCTCTATCCGAGACGATCTGCGTAGGCAACCCGTGAAGACGAAAAATGTGTACAAAAAATTGTTTAGCCAACTGAGGCGCTGAAGGAAGACCAGGAAGAGGGATGAAATGTGCCATTTTGGAGAATCGATCAACGACCACCCAAATAACAGTGTTGCCACGGGATGGGGGTAAGTCAGTAATAAAATCCATACCAATCAGAGACCAAGGCTGTTCGGGGACAGGCAGAGGATGAAGAAAACCAGCGGGCTTCTGGCGAGGAGTCTTATCCCGGGCACAGATAGTGCAGGCTCGCACAAAGTCCACCACATCTGTCTCTAGAGTCGGCCACCAATAGAAGCGAGAGATGAGTTGCACAGATTTCTTGATGCCCGCATGACCTGCGAGATGGGAGGAGTGACCCCATTTGAGGATTCCGAGGCGTTGGCGTGGAGAAACAAAGGTCTTTCCTGGAGGAGTTTGCCTGATGGAGGCTGGAGAAGTGGAAATCAGGCAGTCAGGAGGAATGATGTGTTGAGGAGAGAGTTCAACTTCAGAAGCATCTGAGGAACGAGAGAGAGCATCGGCCCTAATGTTCTTATCGGCAGGCCGAAAGTGAATTTCAAAATTAAATCGGGCAAAGAACAGAGACCACCTGGCCTGGCGAGGATTCAGCCGTTGGGCAGACTGGAGGTAGGAGAGGTTCTTGTGATCGGTGTAAATAATAACTGGAAATCTTGATCCCTCCAGCAGATGCCTCCATTCCTCAAGTGCTAATTTAATGGCTAGAAGCTCTCGATCCCCGATGGAGTAGTTCCTCTCCGCCGGAGAGAAGGTCCTAGAAAAAAAAACCACAAGTAACAGCATGCCCGGAAGAATTTTTTTGTAGAAGGACAGCTCCAGCTCCCACTGAGGAGGCATCAACCTCCAATAGGAAGGGTTTAGATGGGTCAGGTCTGGAGAGCACGGGAGCAGAAGAAAAGGCAGACTTGAGCCGTTTAAAGGCGTCTTCCGCTTGAGGAGGCCAAGACTTGGGATCGGCATTTTTTTGGGTTAAAGCCACGATAGGAGCCACAACGGTAGAAAAATGTGGAATAAATTGCCTGTAATAATTGGCGAACCCCAAAAAACGTTGGATGGCACGGAGTCCGGAGGGGCGTGGCCAATCTAAGACGGCAGAGAGTTTGTCTGGATCCATTTGTAGTCCCTGGCCAGAGACCAAGTATCCTAGGAAAGGAAGAGATTGGCATTCAAACAGACATTTCTCTATTTTGGCATAGAGTTGATTGTCACGAAGTCTCTGAAGAACCATACGGACATGCTGGCGGTGTTCTTCTAGATTGGCAGAAAAAATCAGGATATCGTCCAGATATACAACAACACAGGAGTATAGGAGATCACGAAAAATTTCATTAACAAAGTCTTGGAAGACGGCAGGGGCGTTGCACAGGCCAAAGGGCATGACCAGATACTCAAAGTGTCCATCTCTGGTGTTAAATGCCGTTTTCCATTCATCCCCCTCTCTGATGCGGATGAGATTATAAGCACCTCTTAAGTCCAGTTTGGTAAAGATGTGGGCACCTTGGAGGCGATCAAAGAGTTCAGAGATGAGGGGTAGGGGGTAGCGGTTCTTAACCGTGATTTTATTAAGCCCGCGGTAGTCAATGCAAGGACGTAGAGAGCCATCTTTTTTGGACACAAAGAAAAATCCGGCTCCGGCAGGAGAGGAGGATTTACGGATAAAGCCCTTTTTTAAATTTTCCTGGACGTATTCAGACATGGCAAGAGTCTCTGGGACGGACAGAGGATAGATTCTGCCCCGGGGTGGAGTAGTACCCGGGAGGAGGTCGATAGGACAATCATAAGGCCTGTGAGGAGGTAGAGTCTCAGCTTGTTTTTTGCAAAAAACATCCGCAAAGTCCATATAGGCCTTAGGGAGACCGGTTACAGGGGGAACCACAGGGTCACGGCAAGGAGTACTGGGAACCGGTTTTAGGCAGTCCTTGGAACAAGAGGGCCCCCAACTCTTAATCTCCCCAGTGGACCAATCCAGGGTTGGGGAATGAAGTTGAAGCCAGGGAAGTCCAAGGAGAATTTCAGAAGTGCAATTGGGGAGGACCAAAAGTTCAATCCTCTCGTGATGAGATCCGATGCACATTAGAAGGGGCTCCGTGCGGAAACGTATGGTGCAGTCCAATCTTTCATTGTTTACACAATTGATGTAGAGGGGTCTGGCGAGACTGGTCACCGGGATGTTGAACCTGTTGACGAGAGAGGCCAAAATAAAATTTCCTGCAGATCCGGAGTCCAAGAAGGCCACAGTAGAGAAGGAGAAGGCAGAGGCAGATATCCGCACAGGCACAGTAAGACGTGGAGAAGCAGAGTAGACATCAAGGACTGTCTCACCTTTGTGCGGAGTCAGCGTACGTCTTTCCAGGCGGGGAGGACGGATAGGACAATCCTTCAGGAAGTGTTCGGTACTAGCACAGTACAGGCAGAGATTCTCCATGCGGCGTCGTGTCCTCTCTTGAGGTGTCAGGCGAGACCGGTCGACCTGCATAGCCTCCACGGCGGGAGGCACAGGAACAGATTGCAGGGGACCAGAGGAGAGAGGAGCCGGGGAGAAGAAACGCCTCGTGCGAACAGAGTCCATATCCTGGCGGAGCTCCTGACGCCTTTCGGAAAAACGCATGTCAATGTGAGTGGCTAGGTGAATGAGTTCATGTAGATTAGCAGGGATTTCTCGTGCGGCCAGAACATCTTTAATGTTGCTGGATAGGCCTTTTTTAAAGGTCGCGCAGAGGGCCTCATTATTCCAGGATAATTCTGAAGCAAGAGTACGGAATTGTACGGCATACTCGCCAACGGAAGAATTACCCTGGACCAGGTTCAACAGGGCAGTCTCAGCAGAAGAGGCTCGGGCAGGTTCCTCAAAAACACTTCGAATTTCCGAGAAGAAGGAGTGTACAGAGGCAGTGACGGGGTCATTGCGGTCCCAGAGCGGTGTGGCCCAAGACAGGGCTTTTCCAGACAGAAGGCTGACTACGAAAGCCACCTTAGACCTTTCAGTGGGAAACTGGTCCGACATCATCTCCAAGTGCAATGAACATTGGGAAAGAAAGCCACGGCAAAACTTAGAGTCCCCATCAAATTTATCCGGCAAGGATAGTCGTAGTCCAGAAGCGGCCACTCGCTGCGGAGGAGGTGCAGGAGCTGGCGGAGGAGATGATTGCTGAAGCTGTGGTAGTAACTGCTGTAGCATAACGGTCAGTTGAGACAGCTGTTGGCCTTGTTGCGCTATCTGTTGTGACTGCTGGGCGACCACCGTGGTGAGGTCAGCGACAACTGGCAGAGGAACTTCAGCGGGATCCATGGCCGGATCTACTGTCACGATGCCGGCTGGCAGGTAGTGGATCCTCTGTGCCAGAGAGGGATTGGCGTGGACCGTGCTAGTGGATCGGTTCTAAGTCACTACTGGTTTTCACCAGAGCCCGCCGCAAAGCGGGATGGTCTTGCTGCGGCGGTAGTGACCAGGTCGTATCCACTAGCAACGGCTCAACCTCTCTGGCTGCTGAAGATAGGCGCGGTACAAGGGAGTAGACAGAAGCAAGGTCGGACGTAGCAGAAGGTCGGGGCAGGCAGCAAGGATCGTAGTCAGGGGCAACGGCAGGAGGTCTGGAACACAGGCTAGGAACACACAAGGAAACGCTTTCACTGGCACGATGGCAACAAGATCCGGCAAGGAAGTGCAGGGGAAGTGAGGTGATATAGGGAAGTGCACAGGTGATAACACTAATTGGAACCACTGCGCCAATCAGCGGCGCAGTGGCCCTTTAAATCGCAAAGACCCGGCGCGCGCGCGCCCTAGGGAGCGGGGCCGCGCGCGCCGGGACAGGACTGACGGAGAGCGAGTCAGGTACGGGAGCCGGGGTGCGCATCGCGAGCGGGCGCTACCCGCATCGCGAATCGCATCCCGGCTGGAGGCGGTATCGCAGCGCCCCGGGTCAGTGGATCTGACCGGAGCGCTGCAGTGAGGAGAGTGTAGCGAGCGCTCCGGGGAGGAGCGGGGACCCGGAGCGCTCGGCGTAACACCTGTATCCCAGTTACTAAATTATAGAGTTGCCATGTGGCTGAGGAATCTTTTTCCAAATGTCTAAGTCTGTAACTGGATATTGTAAGTTTAATATGTATATGGTTTAATATGTCACACTGCTATTCAGCATATACCCTATCCCTGTCTCCACCAGATAACCAGGAACAGTTGTTAGAATCTTCTAACAATCTTCATGTGGAGTTGTAAGAGGTTTTCACTCACAAGTGTCAACACTTAGAGGGTATTTCTTTAAAATTATTTTTCTTATGCTCTGAGAAGGAGAATCAATTAGTCACAAGTGGAGAACGAGCTGAGCAAGGACCCTTCTGCTTACAATAATCTCTTTGTGGGCTTCCAGCCAGAGTTAGTGCCATGTGGCAAAAAACTTCACAAATTTCTTCAGTGGTCACCCTGCAATAGGGTATCATGCTGCACAACTACAACTTCCAACATGCCCAGACAGGCTTTGTAACAGCTGAAGGCACCCTGGTTGGGAAACATATATGACAACAGTATAACATTGAAAACATGGCATTCATCCTTGACACACCCCAGTATATGAGTGATAATACATATCACATATACAGTATTTGGCAGTATGTAACGCAGTCAAGTATTATACAAAAGAATACAGAGGAATAACTCTGTATAAATAAATAATACAATACGAAAGGCACATATGAGGTGTAACAAAAAGATGCCAACAATAGTTATGGTGAGATGTGATAGTAAGGGATCCACAAAATGACTACAAAGCTCCCTGCTCCTGAGACAAGAAGTCTGAGCAGGACCTGCTGGCTCAGCCAATCACTGATAAATATGGAATAAAAAGAAGTAGAATCCAAAAGAACGCAAAATAACAGAGACATTTTGATGTCATCCAACACTGTCACCTTATACTTTGTAAAGAAATTTAAGATGGATTGAGATTGAATCTAGGGCATCAAGTTAGGTATGGTCCCATGTAGCGCTAACCTAGCGTATTTCATGCTGTGCAAAATGTGCTGTGCAGAGGAAAATACGCTCCATATTCTTCGATCCGCATACACGCAGGGCTATCGAGCTGGAGCCCTGTGCGTTCTCTGAGGTTTGGGGTTGGGGATGCGCACCGGTGTGACTGGCACACGGCCCCGGCCCCAAACCTTGCTGAACACACAGGGCTGGAGCCAAATAGCCCTGCGTGTATGCTGATCAGAGAATATGCAGCGTATTTCCCGCTGCACAGCACATTTTGCGCAGAGTGAAATACGCTGGGTTATCGTCAAATACCCTTACTGTGCAAAATAGATCGGAGGTCTATGCTATGGGAAATCAAGCAATTTTTAAATATGTTTTATGCTAGGTTTTCTATACCCTGCAGCTGGCTAAAGCAGGGTGGCTTGATGGTACCCGGCCTGGATACACCGCCAGGTTTCTGTTTTTAGCACAAACTGACTAGTAACTGCTGTAGGAGCTATGTGAAATGGGATCCTAATGCTGAGAACCCAGCAGTTATAATTACTGTGCATTAATGGCAATTACAGCTTCTTCTCTTTAACTTGTCACTTTGACTGAGAAACCCATTAACCCAGTTTCTCCTCTCTTTGTCACGTTGACTCCATAGACGAGTGAAGAAAATTACCCTTTTCTTTACTAAGTCTTGCTTAATGCATCGCATTCTTGCATTTCTGATCGCACACAGAGATCTGAAGCCTTAAAGGGAAACTACACCCAAAGTTTGTTTATAAAAGTACAGCTGATAATAGGATCTTCATCATTCACAAATACTGATGAAATCCTATAGAGGTGTCCTGAAAAGGAAAGAACATGACTAGGGTATTGTAAATTGCAGTGTATAAAGCCCCATCATCACAAACCCCAAAGGTTTAAACACCAACCCTTCTCCTTAAATAAGTGTAGTGTCCCTGTAACCGTGTTACAGATATATGTGAAATTGTTGTACCTGCATAAATCTGTTTATTGAGTAATCTATTACATCATAATAGCATACATTGAAGTATTAAAAGAGTGTAAGGGTTAAAAATGCGCATTTTGCTGTGAAAAGATGAGTGATGCCTTGGCCACGTGATGCTCCACACCTACTTTCTATGCAGAAACTTCTAGTAGGCTGTGGGAAGATTCCCTAGTCCAACCCTCTCTCCGCAAAGGGATGGACTCAAACAATGCAATCTCGCTCAGGCCAGCAAAATTTTAGAAAGTCTTCTATCTCTGCTCCTGCTGGGTAGACAAGTCAGTCAGTTTAGTCAATAAAAAGTTTATGTACCTAGTCTAGAGTTAGAAAAGTTGGTGTCTAGTCTAGAGTGTTTCTTCTATGTCCAGTCAGAGTCAGGCCTGAAATGACAGAACCCCTAGTTGAGTGTACCTTCTGGGATAATTTCAAGCCTCTTTAGTGTCCTGAACCCTGTTCAAGTTAGAGCCTGCTACAAGCAAATTCCCAGTCCTGTTCCAACTTAAAGTACCATCACGCCTTAGACAGGGGGCCATGTATCAACTTATTTAATTGTCTATCTATCATTCATTAGCTATATAGAGCAGGTTCCCCTCTTTGGTTGTAACTCACATGCATGAAGTGAGGGAATATTGTCACCCAGCCATCCACTCTTTTGTCCAAATCCCTCTCTGAAAGCAGCCCCCACCCTCCTGAGAGATATAAACCATGTGGTTTCTGCCCTGCACTGATGAGTCATGCTCCCTTTAGTGCTAAGAACTGGGAAGTGTGTGCAGCTTCAGCCAATCAGTCTCTGAACCTCTATCTGCTGCTCAGAGCAGGAGGGTGGGGGCTGACAGAGCAGAGCTGCAATGATTGCTGGGAGATGTAGGCAAGAGGAGAGAAGGATGGCAAAGAACATCAAGCAGCTAGGAGAAGACAACAGAGGCCACAGGCAGGCATATCAGGCAGAACATACAAAACTAGTGTAGTGTGATGGCTTTGGAGCCTATTTATATATATATATATATATATATATATATATATATATATATATATACTTCCCTTGAAGTATATGCAGAAGTTTCCTGCATACACCATGTGCATAGGATACTGTGCTGCAATAAGCCATGAATGAGAACTTCAAGTATTTGCACCACATTAAGCCAAACTGTGTAGGCCCACAGCAGTAGAGTTTGAACTGATTGGACTGTATCCTCTTGCAACTGCATTACCACTAGCATTCCGACTAAAATGTATAAAGAGTACTTTAGAGACTTTTAAGTCAGTATCTGTCAGTCAGTGACTGCTAGTGGGGTGATTCTTAAAGGGACAGTGACCAAATATTTACTAATTTGCTCAAAATGTGTGACATTTTACCCAGCGTTAAAAAGACTGTGTTATATCTGTAGTTGCACAGATGTTTCAGTAAAATTTTCAACATTATATCCTTCCTGCACTTCACATTTCAGGGACAACTTACCTGACAAAAGATTATTTTGGGCTCACAGGGGAACATCAGGTTAACATTTAAAACCACAACTAATTCCACTGGATGTAATCCACTATCCTTTCCAATATTATAAACAACTGTTCTAGTCAGAACTAGTTAGGAAAAGTATGTTCAGTGCTAAACTAGGGCTGATTAAAGGCTTTTTGTGCCGACATTGGAAGCAGTTGCACCTGCAGTGTGCACTGCCTCTCACTTAACTTTTATATGCCAGTGGATATTAGTTCAATTAAAACCGTGTATCTGCTAACATCCTACATGTTTCGCCACTAAGTGTGGCTTTCTCAAGGATGGCAACTACCATTCTGCTTACTACCATCCTTGAGAAAGCCACACTTAGTGGCGAAACATGTAGGATGTTAGCAGATACACGGTTTTAATTTGCATATAAAAGATAAGTGAGAGGCAGTGCACACTGCAGGTGCAACTGCCTCCAATGTCGGCACAAAAAGTCTTTAATCAGCACTAGTTTAGTACTGAACATCCTTTTCCTAACTATTTCTGACTAGAACAGTTGTTTACAATATTGTAAAAGGATTATGGATTACATCCAGTGGAATTAGTTGTGGTTTTAATATTCCTCCCTTAGTTAATTTATAAATGAATGAATAAAAGTTACGTTTTATATGAGTAGGGATTATGAGGATTCCAGTGCCTCATGGGCTCAATTGTTGTTTAGTGTAATTGTACCCTCCCCTCCTCTTGGGTCATTATTGAGTCATCAGGTTAACAACACCCCCCTGCCACATGATGTCTTCATTATTAACTATCTTTACAATGGACTCCTACTACCAGCTAGCCTGCACTGCAATCCTCCATGTGTGATGCATAAATACTCCTGTACGCTGTGTGATGTTGAAAAATGGCCACAGCAACCTCTTTATTAAATATTAAAGAATAAACTATACAATTTTAATAGTCTCAATAAGACATGTAACATCTTTAACATGGACATCATGAACATTACCAATGAAGATGCATACACTCATGCTTGTCTGAACTACATATATATCTGTGCATGGTGACTCAAACAATCCCTGAGGAAGAAGAATGCATTCTCCGAAATATGTTAGAAGCGTGATCCTGTAGTGATATAAAATACTGTATAAGTAGTGAGGTGAGATGTCAGGGGAGTTTCCTACAGCTCTATATGGACTATGGGGTGCAACAGCGAGTCACATCTGATTAAATACTGTCAGTATTTACTAATAGGCATCTTCTACATTGGAAATTGACTTAAAGGGGTACCCCCGTGGAAAACTTTTTTTTTTTTTTTAAATCAACTGGTGTCAGAAAGTTAAAAAGATTTGTAAATTGCTTCTATAAAAAAAATCTTAATCCTTCCAATACATTTTATGGGCTTTATACTACAGAGGAAATGCTTTTCTTTTTGGATTTCTCTGATGTCACGACCACAGTGCTCTCTGATGTAAAATTTTAGGAACGGTCCAGAGCAGCATATGTTTGTTATGGGGATTTTCTCCTGTTCTGGACAGTTTCAAAAATGGACAGCAGAGTTCAGCAGAGAGCACTGTGGTTGTGACATCAGAGAAATCCAAAAAGAAAGGCATTTCTTCTGTAGTATACAGCCCCTAGAAAGTACTGGAAGGATTAAGATTTTGTAATAGAAGTAATTAAAAAATCTGTTTAACTTTCTGGCACCAGTTGATTGAAAAAAAAAAAGTTTTCCACGGGAGTACCCCTTTAAACTTAAAAAAAACCAGATCCTCCATTAGTTCCATGTTATGGTCCACTAAAATGGGTATAAAACAGATGCAAAATGAGTGACAATGACCTTACAGAACTAAAAACAGAGCCACAGTGCCCCCTCTATATACAGATCTACATGTTAATGAAATGTGGTAGAGGGTGTGATGCAAAGGGCAGTTGGAATTACCCTAGGGGCAGATGGCATTAACCACTTGTATTCGTGACGCCAGGGCGTGGTTTATCCTCAAAACCACCCGAAGGTAACCCGCTGGATCCTGGGCTAGGCACGGGGGCAATAATGACTCCGACGCCAAGTTACGGACACTGGTAGCTTTACTGAGGTTAGACAGGTGGAAAAGTCTATACAGTTCAGCCAGGGCCCAAGGACATGACCAGTGACTCAAAGACCTTGAGAGCTTGCTGGGACTTGTAGTAGATGGGGTCAATTTTATGCAGGCCAAGTTGACTTTACAAATGATGACTGTGACTGACTTGACTGATGACTGACAATACTGAGACTGTGGCTTAATTGTAGCTGCTTGTGGCTGCAGACTGGACTTGAGGCCTCCTTTGACTGGACACACACCTAGACTCGACTGCACTGGACCTCAGCAGGAAGCAAGAGAGCAAGGAAAGAGAGAGAGCTAGCTCCTCCTAGGGCTTATATTGGGGAGACTAGCAGGGAGCGCATAGGTCACCCTTAAGTCACCTGGTCACTGATACCTCCTGTGTAACAATCACATGACAAGTCACATAACAACCTTCTTAAAGTTATAACACATTTTATAATACAACAATTGGTGAAACATATGTACATGGGAGAACAAGTACAAGGGAGACCAGGGGACAATGTAGGAGGCTGCCTTACAGGGCAGCAAGGGTACGGGGTAACACCTCCCGTACTGGGCCACCACAGAAACAATGATAGTCATCCCTGTAAAATACAAGAACATCAAGGAGTAATGTGACCATGCAGTTGTAAGGATTAACATGGTCTGAAATAAGAAGGATATAGGATGTTCTCTGAGAGTTCTGTGGTCTGTATAGAAGCCCTCAGACGGGGAAGTCTCACCCAATGCAAACCGCATGTGGCATTTAATGTATTCAGTCACACCTGCTGACAATTACTAAAGACTTCTAGTTGGGTATACACCCCTGGTGCCGGATGTACTGTGGTATTGCCGCAGCTGTCAGCAATTGTAAATTACTCATTCCATGCAGATTTTACACTTATACAATGTATTTTGGAAAATGTTACAAATCTACATTATTGCCTATTCAGAGCTATTTATAAATATCTATATATATATATATATATATATATATATATATATATATATATATATATATATATATATATTTCAAGTATCACACCAATCAGCTCACCCACTTGCCTCTCATGCGACTCAGACAGGACCGGACTTGGATACCATAGGAAAATTTCCACAACAGAAAAAGATGTGCAGCGCAATACAATACAATACATACTCGATACAATGCGGCTTTTTTTTTTTTTTTTAAAGATCAGAAAAACATGATGCGTTTTGGCCACGGTTTGCGGCTTTAGTCACCTGTGCACCATCCATGTTTGCTTGATCGCAAAAAAAAAAGACGTATTGCATCGAGATTGCTCTGGACATTAAATATATGTATAACCAACATATGTAGCACCATCCAGATAGTGTGTAGTGGGTGCCAGCATCCAGGACCAAGTAAATGTCCAACAAAAGGGCGCAGCACTGGATATGATGGAATATATATATATATATACACTTTTTTTTTTTTTTTTTACTGGAGTGCTGCACCCTTTTGTTGGACAATATATATATATATATATATATATATATATATATATATATATATATATATATATATTTGGTAATAGTCAGCAATTGATAATTCAAAGATTCTGTTAATCCGACATTCTTTTCTTCATAAAACGTGCAATGTATTGCGTATAATCACAATATAATGGGGATGCTGATCATAAGTCCAGAGATATTGTATGCAACAAATAGTAGAAAACAGAAGATTGCACTCACCCATCGGAGGTAAAAAGATATCTTTATTCGATGCTTGTTAAAACATGTGGAGGTGGGGGGTAGAGAGATGCGGTCAGCGTTAGCTGACCGCATCTCTCTACCCCCACCTCCACATGTTTTAACAAGCATCGAATAAAGATATCTTTTTACCTCTGATGGGTGAGTGCAATCTTCTGTTTTCTACTATTTGTTGCATATTGTGTATAGATTCCCAGGGAGGGAGGGTCAACTACAAAGTATTTCTTTGCAGATCGGCAGCCAAAGATACTGCAGCATTGCCCCCTTTATTTGGTAATAATAAACCTCATATTGCCTCCACTTAGTTATTATACCCCCCTATTACCCCTTACTTAGTAATAATGACCCGCCTAGTGACTTACCTATTGTTATGTCCCCATTATTGCTCTTTGTAGTAATGCCCCCTTCATTGCAACTCTGCTTAGTAATAGAGCACCCCCCCCCTCCCTTAGTGTTCCCTACAGATGTGCTATAGCCAAATAAAAAAACTAAAACCTAATACTCATCTGGCCCCATTCCCATGATGCCACTCAATGCCTCTTCAGGCTTGTAGCCTGTGAGACACTGCTTGGGATCCCATGAAGCTGATGACCTACACAGGAATCCCATCCCAGTGTCTCTGCCTGCAGCTTCTGAAAGTGAATGGCAGAGCAGGGAGCTAAGGTTGTGTTCACACGTTGGTATTTCCATGTGGAATTTCGCATCGGAATTCAATGGGATTCTGCTGCGCTGTGCACACAGCGGAATTTCTGCACCAGAAGTTTCTGGCAAGAAAACTCTGATTTCAATGTCCGCAGAAAGAATTAACGAATGAACCTGTCCATTCTTTCTGCAGACTTCGCATGGAATGCATAGACATCTATGAGACATGGCATTCCTGTGCGTTCCTAGCGCTGGCAAGTTATGCCTGTGTCCGCAGTCTGCGGAATGTCCGCACGG
Source organism: Hyla sarda (assembly GCF_029499605.1). Classification (NCBI taxonomy): domain Eukaryota; kingdom Metazoa; phylum Chordata; class Amphibia; order Anura; family Hylidae; genus Hyla; species Hyla sarda. The sequence goes on along the minus strand of NC_079191.1, from coordinate 55,773,430 downwards.
AGAATTTTCATGCGGACATTCCGAGGTGTGAACATAGCCTAACAGTGCTCTGCTTTGCTCTTGTATCTAAGTGCCGGCAGATGCAGTCAAATGAGGTAGTTGCCTGGAGATCTGGGTCACCAGGCACAAAATCCACCTACAGGGGGCGACTATCTACAAGAGAAACTATCTATAGGGGCAGCTTTGTACAGGGGGACTTGTCTAGAGGGGACAACTATCCTCGGGAGCGAGGAGGGGTGACTTACCTACTCTTTCTCAACCCTACTTATTACTGTGTTAGACACCAAGAGGTGCATTATTACTGTTTGGGGCACTATAGGTGCTTAAAAAGTGTGGAACCTTAAAGGGGTATTCCGGCCAAATACATATTATACATAAATATTATACATAAAATGTTCGATCACATTTAACCCGCCGCTGGGACCCGCCGATCTCAGAGCAGCACCCGCATTGAATGTAGGGGGCATGGCGTGATATCACATCTGCAGTCCCGGAAACAAAGAGTTTCCGAGACTGGAGACGTTGCCCCGGTCGCTTAACGGACACCGCAGGGATCCCAGCACTGGATATAACTGCACTGTAATCATTGATATGGTCTGTAGTGGTAATAATAGCGGTTGCTTTCAGTCTGTCATCTAAGAATTGAATTTCCTCCTAAACTCAGGTTACAGGCTGACAACATTATTGCTGTTAAAGAGTTATTCCCACAATTTAAAGGGGAACTCCGCTCCTTAACATTTAGGGGATAAGATGTCTGATCGGGTTGGGGGTCCTTTGGATAGTGGAAAAGATGTTTAGGGGCAGAGTACCCCTTTAAAGTTATCCTCTATCCACAGGATGGGAGATAACAAGGTGATTGGTGGGGGTCTGACTGCCGGGCCCCGCTTCAATCACTAGAATGGAGGTGAAATGTCTCTTAAAACTATGGACCCGCATTCCATTCATTGTCTATGTACTGCTTCATAAACAATGAATGGAGTGTTGGCCGCACATATGTGGTATGTTATGAAAGAATATTGAATAGGTGAAAAAGAAGGCTGGATGTGCTAGGGCCCCTGGACTTGGCCCCTGGAGCGGGTCAGCTGCTGCTGCACAACCCTAGCAGTGGCTTGTCTTCCCAGAGAACAAAAGGATTGGATTTGTGGTCAGGAGACCACCATACACATTGGATCCTACCAATATCTGCCAGCTTAAAGGGGTACTCCACCCCTAGACATCTTATCCCTTATCCAAAGGATAGGGGATAAGATGTCTGATCGCGGGGGTCCCGCCGCTGGGGACCCCGCAATATAGCATGCAGCACCCACCTGTTTCTTGTCCGGAAGCGCTGGAGGGTCTGGGTCGCGACCACGGGAATGGAAGTCCGTGACGTCATGAATCCGCCCCCGTGTGACGTCACGCCCCGTCCCCTCAATGCAAGTCTATGGGAGGGGGCGTGTCACGCCCCCTCCCATAGACTTGCATTGAGGGGACGGGGCGTGATGTCACACGGCGTGATGTCACACGGAGGCGGTGTCATGACGTCACGGACTTCCGTTCCCATGGTCGCGACCAAGACCCTCCAGCACTTCCGGACAAGAAACAGGTGGGTGCCGCATGCTATATTGTGGGGGTCCCCAGCGGCAGGACCCCCGCGATCAGACATCTAGATGTCTAGGGGTAGAGTACCCCTTTAAGTCCTGGTACAATTGCATGTCATAAAATGGGCACCCTAAACCTTTATATATTGTAGCCATAAGATGCTTGTTCATTATTACATTGTGAACCTCATTGCTATAATTCTCATGAAAAAAACAGACAAAGAATTGTAGAAAAATATCTAAAAAAAAAGAAAAAGAAAAAAAAGGTAAAGCTAAATAAGATTATACTGTATATTGAATTGAAAGTGAATATCTGAAAAGTATGCATGATGAGAAAATAATATAGCAGGGTATTTCCCCCCTTGATATCTCCTTCCTCGGAATGAAAACCTCAGTGTGAAGTCCCATAAGTAATGCAGCGCGGCAGTGATGCTGATTTAGCTCTCAAGGAGAATTCCTGTTCTTCAGCACAATGAATACAAAATTTATAACTCCTGAATGAAGAAACACACACATTGGAAATAGTCGTGTGTAAATCTTCCAGATAAGTCTTCTATGGGCAAGGTTATTTTCCTAACCTTGGAATGAACTACAGTACAGCTTCCTTGCAGACTTACTTAGTATTTTGCCATTTTATGTCCTAGGCTAGGAATATAAAATTGTCCATTCATACCCAAGTCCATGGCCGACTCCCAGTGCTGTTTAAAATAATATTCGCTCAAGTAAAAAAAAAAAAAAAAATTAAGAAAAAAAAGAAAAACTATTTCAAATTCCATACAATTCAAGTTTATTTATGGTAAAGCCTTGGGGCACGGCCAAGATTTATATACAATATCTTGAATCAGGGCTGAATCACCAGTTACAATCTGAGATCATTTCGGTACACCTATAAATCAGATTGGATGATTGCAGATGTAGAAGAGCTGTATTTGTGTCCTATGACACATTTTCTTTTCGTATTTGTATTACCTGTGATTTTCCATTGGACTGTAAGGCTATGTTCGCACACCATCTCTTGTGCCTTATTTTGAAGCTCAAAATGGCTACTTCGGTACATTTTGGGTGCCGGCTGCAGGGGTCATGGCGTCACGGCCATGCCACTCGTGACATCACACCACGCCCACTCGATGCAAGTCTATCAGAGGGGGCGTGGTGGCTGCTAGTAGACTCCAATAGACTTGTGTAGAAGTAGAAAGACAAAAAACACAACTGGGAGGCAGCGCCTCGTGTATTACCCTCAGAAGGAGGGGAATCCTACAAAGTGCAGAGGATGTAACACCCAGGTAGTTAGTCTAGGTGGCCACTCACCTTATGACAAGGAAAATATGCATATCACCCCTTCCAAGGGGTACAAGATAGTGGGATGAGCTGCTACGCCTGATGGTCACAGGAAGGGGGCAACCCGACCTGTGATAATATGAACAAACGAAAGAAGAAAAAGATCAAGGTATCCCGGCGCTGCTTCATCCAAAATACTTCAAAGATGCAAAGTGGTATAATAACCAAAGAACTTTAATGGTACATCAGGATACAAGATTATGACGCGTTTCGGGGCTAGCTTTCCCCTTCCTCAGATAATCTCCTTTCTCACTATCTGAGGAAGGGGAAAGCTAACCCCAAACGCATCATAATCTTGTATCCTGATGTACCAATAAAGTTCTTTGGTTATTATACCATTTTGCATCTTTGGATTATTTTGGATGAAGCCATGCCTGGATCCTTTGGTCTTTTTCTTTTTTCATTTGTTCACAATCCCGTAGACTGGCATTGAGGGAGAGTGATGTGACATCACAAGGGGCATGGTTATGATATCACAACCCCTGCAGCCCGCACCCAGCGTTTGGAACATAATGTTCTGAATGCTGGGGCAGTGGAATACCCCTTTAAGGCTTAAAAATGGCTGAATTTTTCAGCTGTGTTTTTATTTGTTTACCTTTTGTTATTTACTTTCTTATTTTTTTGACCTGTTTTTTACCTGGTTTGAGGACATGTTTTCTGCTGTATTTGTAGATATTTTATGGTCAACAGCAACAGCTATATCCCATGATATGGCTATTTTAATTAAAGGGGTACTCCGCTGCTCAGCGTTTGGAACAAAATTTTCTGAATGCTTAGAGCCGGCACCGGGAGCTCGTGATGTCATAGCCCCGCCCCCTCATGCAGTCACGCCCCGCCCTCTTAATGCAAGTCTATGGGAGGGGGCATGACAGCCATCACGCCCCCTCCCTTAGACTTGCATTAAGGGGTAGGGTTATGACGTTACGAGGTCCCAGCGTCGGCTCTAAGCATTCAGAACATTTTGTTCCAAACGCTGAGCAATGGAGTACCCCTTTAAATTGATTTTTTTAAATCAACTGGTGCCAGAAAGTTAAACAGATTTGTAAATTACTTCTATTAAAAAATCTTAATCCTTCCAGTACTTTTTAGGGGCTGTATACTACAGAGGAAATGCTTTAATTTTTAGCTTTCTCTGATGTCATGACCACAGTGCTCTCTGCTGACCTCTGCTGTCCATTTTAGGAACTGTCCAGAGCAGGAGAAAATCCCCATAGCAAATATATGCTGCTCTTGACAGTTCATAAAATGGACAGCAGAGGTCAGCTGTTTTAATAGAAGTAATTTACAAATCTGTTTAACTTTCTGGCACCAGTTGATTTAAAAAAAAAAAGTTTTCCACGGGAGTACTCCTTTAACCCCTTCACAACCACGGACGTAAATGTACGTCCTGGTTTGGCTGGACTTCCCGCACCAGGACGTACATTTACGTCCTGTGTATGACCGCGATTGCACGGATGTCCGCCATTAACCCCTCAGATGCCGTGATCAATACAGATCACGGCATCTGCGGCATTGCGGTACTTTGATTGGATGATCGGATCGCCCACAGCGCTGCCGCAGGGATCCGATCGTCCTGCATTACAGCCAGAGGTCCCCTTACCGTGCTCTGGCCGTCTCCCGGGGTCTTCTGCTCTGGTCTGTGATCGAGCAGACCAGAGCAGCAGATGACCGATAATACTGAGCAGTGCTGTGTCCTATGCATAGCACTGCATAGTATTAGCAATCAAAGGATTTCTATAGATAGTCCCCTATGGGGACATAAAAAGTGTAAAAAAAAAAAGTTGAAAAATGTAAAAATAAAAAGTAAAAAAAAAAGTGAAAAATCCCCTCCCCAATAAAAATGAAAATTGTCAGTTTTTCCCATTTTACCCCTAAAAAGCATACATTTTTTTTTTTATAAACATATTTGGTATCGCCGCATGCATAAATGTCCAAACTATCAAAATATAATGTTAATGATCTCGTACGGTGAATGGCGTAAACGTAAATTTTTTTTTTTTAAAGTCCAAAAATGCAGCTTTTTTGTCACATTTTATTTAAAAATAAAATAATAAAAAATTATCTAAAAGTTTTATATATGCAAATGTGGTATTTAAAAAAAGTACAGATGACGGCGCAAAAAATGAGCCCTCATACCGCCCTATATACGGAAAAATGAAAAAGTTATAGGTGGTCAAAATAGGGCAATTTTAGAAGACTGATTGTGTACAAAAAGTTTTAAATTTTTTTTAAGAGGTACAAAAGTATAAAAGTATCTAGCCATGGGTATCATTTTAATCATATTGACCCACACAATAAAGAACACATGTCATTTTTACCGTAAAGTGTACAGTGTGAAAACAAAACCCTCCAAAATGTGCACAATTTTGGTTTTCATTTAAATTTCCTCCCTAAAAATTTTTTGGGGGGGTTCGCCGTACATTTTATGGTAAAATGAGAGGTTTCTTTACAAAGTAAAATTGGTCATGCAAAAAACAAGCCCTTATATGGGTCTGTAGATGGAAATATAAAAGAGTTATGGATTTTAGAAGGCGAGGAGGAAAAAACAAAAACGCAAAAATAAAATTGGCCTGGTCCTTAAGGTTAAAATGGGCTTGGTCATTAAGGGGTTAAGGCACCAAAAATGAGACAAAAATTTTGCAAAAAAAATAAATAAATGTCTTTTGGCTGTAAACTGCCGGGAAAAAGGACTGTGCACCTAATTTTATAGCCGTAAAATCTACAGCTGGACCAGGGGGAATTGCTTTATGTCGTATATCTGGATTTGATACGGTGCCACATAAAAGGTTGGTGCATAAAATGATAAGGATTGGGCTGGGGGAGAATCTGTGTAAGTGGGTAAGTAACTGGCTCAGTGATAGGAAACAGAGGGTGGTTATTAATGGTACTTATTCTGATTGGGTGACTGTTACTAGTGGGGTACCACAGGGGTCTGTCTTGGGTCCTGTTCTATTTAATATATTCATTAATGACAAATAAAAGTGGTTGAATAGTAAAGTAAAGTTGCAATTTTTGCAGCTGATACAAAATTCTGTAAAGTGGTAAACACTATAGAGGACAGTGCACTGTTACAAATGGATCTGGATAGGTTGGAGGTTTGGGCTGGCAAGTGGCAGATGAGGTTTAAGGCTGGGTCCACACTACGTTTTGTCCCATACGGGAGCGCATACGGCAGGGGGGAGCTAAAAGCTCGCGCTCCCGTATGTTACCGTATGCGCTCCCGTATGTCATTCATTTCAATGAGCCGACCGGAGTGAAACGTTCGGTCCGGTCGTCTCATTTTTGCGCCGTATGCGCTTTTACAACCGGACCTAAAACTGTGGTCAACCACGGTTTTAGGTCCGGTTGTAAAAGCGCATACGGCGCAAAAATGAGCCGACCGGACCGAACGTTTCACTCCGGTCTGCTCATTGAAATGAATGACATACGGGAGCGCATACGGTAACATACGGGAGCGCGAGCTTTTAGCTCCCCCCTGCCGTATGCGCTCCCGTATGGGACAAAACGTAGTGTGAACCCAGCCTAACACTGATAAATGTAAGGTAATGCACATGAGGAAGAAAAATGTATGTATTGACTGGGAGCACACTTGGGACGGCTGATGTGGAAAAGGACTTGGGAGTCTTAGTTAACAGTAAATTTAGCTGTAGTGACCAGTGTCGGGCAGCTGCGGCCAAGGCAAATAAAATCATGGGGTCATCAATAGGGCATAGATGCCCACGATAAGGAAATACTTCTACCGATGTACAA